>NC_080797.1:48010828-48314958 GCF_028018385.1 Neofelis nebulosa
ACAGACAAAAGGCCCACAGAAGAGGGTAGGAAGGGCGGAGAGATGGTGCATGCTACACGGACTGGCGGGAGGGAGCCAGGGCAGCAGAGGGGCAGCCCACCCGGCAAGGCAGAGCCCCTGAAGTCTGGCTTGCAAAAGCGGAGGGGCCGGACTCCGTGAGTTCTGACAGCCAGCGGGACTTAACATCTGGAATGTTAAAAGTCAACAGCTCTGCTCAGAGAGCGGGAAGGCGAGGACACCAGGAGGGAGAATTGTTGAACCCCGGAAGACAGAGCTCAGCTCAGCGGGGAACAAAGGCACTGGCCAGCACCATCTCCCTCTCCCATCCCTCAGTCGTAATCCCAAAGGGAACCAGTTCCCATCACCGATCTTGCTTGCACTGCGCAAGCACCCAATGCTGTGCTTCTGTGGATACATCCCTCTGATGGGTCTTCCTCCCTCCTGGAGCTGCAGGGCCCCTCCCGCAGGGGACCACCGACAGCAAAGCTAGCTAAGCCTGCCCCTCCCGCCCCTGTGCACCTTGTGGATCCACCCCAGCTAATACACCAGACCCCATTAAAGCAGCACCACAAGCCTGGCAGTGTGCAAGTAGCCTGGACAGGGGCCACACCACTCCACAGTGAGTCCTGCCCCTGGGAGAGAGGAATATAAGGTACACACCAGTCTGACTGTGGCCCCAGCGGTGGGCTGGGGGCAGACATCAGGTCTGACTGCAGCCCCGCCCACCAACACAAGTTACTCCAAACAGCACAGAGGAAGTGCCCTGCAGTTCTGCGCCACCCCAGGGAATACCCAAAATGGTGAAATGGAAGAACTCTCCTCAAAAGAAACTCCAGGAAGTAGCGACAGCTAATGAATTGATCAAAAACTATTTAAGCAATACAATGGAACAAGAATTTAGAATAATAGTCATAAAATTAATCGCTGGGCTTGAAAAAAGCATAGAGGACAGCAGAGAATCTATTGCTACATAGATCAAGACCTAATTAATACTCATGAGGAGCTAAAAAAATGCTATAAATGAGTTGCAAAATAAAATGGAGGCGACCACAGCTCAGATTGAAGAGGCAGAGGAGAGAATAGGTGAATTAGAAGATAAAATTATGGAAAAAGAGGAAGCTGAGAAAAAGAGAGATAAAAAATCCAGGAGTATAAGGGGAGAATTAGAGAACTAAGTGATGCAATCAAACAGAATAATATCCATATAATAGGAATTCCAGAAGAGGAAGAGAGAAAGGGGCTTAAAGTGTACTTGAACAAATCAGTTGAGAACTTCCCTCATCTGGGAAAGGAAAAAGGCATTGAAATCCAAGAGGCACACAGAACTCCCTTCAGACGTCAACTTGAATCGATCTTCTGCATGACATATCATAGTGAAACTGGCAAAATACAAGGATAAAGAGAAAATTCTGAAAGCAGCGAGGGATAAACACGCTCTAACATATAAAGGGAGACCCATAAGACTAGTGGCAGACCTATCTACTGAAACTTAGCAGGCCAGAAGCAACTGGCAGGAAATCTTCAATGTGATGAACAGAAAAAATACGCAGCTGAGAAATCTTTATCCAGCAAGTCCTGTCATTCAGAACAGAAGAGATAAAGGTCTTCCCAAACAAACAAAAACTGAAGGAATTCATCACCACTAAATCAGCCCTACAAGAGATCCTAAGGGGGATTCTGTGAGTGAAATGTTGCAAGGACCACAAAGTACCAGAGACATCACTACAAGCATGAAACCTACAGACATCACAATGACTCTAAACCCATATCTTTCTATAATAACACTGAACGTAAATGGACTAAATGCACCAACCAAAAGACATAGGGTATCAGAATGGATGAAAAACCAAGACCCATCTATTTGCTGTCTACAAGACACTCATTTTAGACCTCAGGACACCTTCAGATTGAAAGTGAGGGGATGGAGAACTATCTATTATGCTACTGGAAGTCAAAAGAAAGCTGGAGTAGCCATACTTATATCACACAAACTAGACTTTAAATTAAAGGCTGTAACAAGAGATGAAGAAGGGCATTAAATAATAATTACAGGGTCTATCCATCACGAAGAGCTAACAATTATAAATGTCTATGCGCCAAATACCGGAGCCCCCAAATATATAAAACAATCACAAACATAAGCAACCTTATTGATAAGAATGTGGTAATTGCAGGGGACGTTAATACTCCACTTACAACAATAGATAGATCATCTAGACACACGATCAATAAAGAAGCAAGGGCCCTGAATGATACATTGGATCAGATGGACTTGACAGATATATTTAGAACTCTGCATCCCAAAGCAACAGAATATACTTTCTTCTCAAATGCACATGGAACATTCTCCAAGATAGATCACATACTGGGCCACAAAACAGCCCTTCATAAGTATAAAAGAATTGAGATCATACCATGCACACTTTCAGACCACAATGCTATGAAACTTGAAATCAACCACAGGAAAAAGTCTGGAAAACCTCCAAAAGCATGGAGGTTAAAGAACACCCTACTAAAGAATGAATGGGTCAACCAGGCAATTAGAGAAGAAATTAAAAAATATATGGAAACAAACGAAAATGAAAATACAACAATCCAAACGCTTTGGGATGCAGCGGAGGCAGTCCTGAGAGGAAAATACATTGCAATCCAGGCCTATCTCAAGAAACAAGAAAAATACCAAATACAAAATCTAACAGCACACCTAAAGGAAATAAAAGCAGAACAGTAAAGACACCCTAAACCCAGCAGAAGAAGAGAAATAATAAAGATCAGAGCAGAAATAAACAATACAGAACCAAAAAAACTGTAGAGCAGATCAATGAAACCAAGAGTTGGTTTTTTGAAAAAATAAACAAAATTGATAAACCTCTAGCCAGGCTTCTCAAAAAGAAAAGGGAGATGACCCAAATAGATAAAATCATGAATGAAAATGGAATTATTACAACCAATCCCTCAGAAATACAAGCAATTATCAGGGAATACTATAAAAAATTATATGCCAACAAACTGGACAACCTGGAAGAAATGGACAAATTCCTAAGCACCCACACACTTCTAAAACTCAAACAGGAAGAAATAGAAAACTTAAAAGACCCATAACCAGCAAGGAAATTGAATCAGTTATCAAAAATCTCCCAACAAATAAGAGTCCAGGACCAGATGCCTTCCCTGAGGAATTCTACCAGACATTTAAAGCAGAGATAATACCTATCCTTCTCAAGCTGTTCCAAAAAATAGAAAGGGAAGGAAAACTTCCACTCATTCTATGAAGCTAGTATTGCTTTGACTCCCAAACCAGACAGAGACCCAGCAAAAAAAGAGAACTACAGGCCAACATCCCTGATAAATATGGATGCAAAAATTCTCAACAAGATACCAGCAAATCGAATTCAACACCGACCAAGTGGGATTCATTCCTGGACTGCAGGGCTGGTTCAACATTCGCAAATCAATCAATGTGATACATCACATTAATAAAAGAAAAGATAAGAAACATATGATCCTGTCAATCGATGCAGAAAAAGCATTTGACAAAAGTCAGCATCCTTTCTTAATAAAAACCCTCGAGAAAGTCGGGATAGAAGGAACATACTTAAACGTCATAAAAGCCATTTATGAAAAGCCCACAGCTAATATCATCCTCAATGGGGAAAAACTGAGAGCTTTCCCCCTGAGATCAGGAGCAAGACAGGGATGTCCACTCTCACTGCTGTTGTTTCACATAGTGTTGGAAGTGCTAGCATCAGCAATCAGACAACAAAAGGAAATAAAAGGCATCAAAATTGGCAAAGATGAAGTCAAGCTTTCCCTTTTTGCAGATGACATGATATTATACATGGAAAACCCTATAGACTCCACCAAAAGTCTGCTAGAACTGATACAAGAATTCAGCAAAGTCGCAGGATACAAAATCAATGTACAGAAATCAGTTGCATTCTTATACACTAACAATGAAGCAACAGAAAGACAAATAAAGAAACTGATCCCATTCACAATCGCACCAAGAATCATAAAATACCTAGGAATAAACCTAACCAAAGATGTAAAAGAACTGTATGCTGAAAACTATAGAAACCTTATGAAGGAAACTGAAGAAGATATAAAGAAATGGAAAAACATTCCATGCTTGTGGATTGGAAGAATAAATATTGTTAAAATGTTAATACTACCTAAAGCTATTTACACATTCAATGTAATCCCAATCAAAATTGCACCAGCATTCTTCTCAAAGCTAGAACAAGCAATCCTAAAATTTGTATGGAACCACAGAAGACCCCAAATAGCCAAAGTAATTTTGAAGAAGAAGACCAAAGCGGGAGGCATCACAATCCCAGACTTTAGCCTCTGCTACAAAGCTGTAATCATCAAGACAGCATGGTACTGGCACAAAAACAGACACATAGACCAATGGAATAGAATAGAAACCCCAGAATTAGACCCACAAAAGTATGGCCAACTAATCTTTGACAAAGCAGGAAAGAATATCTAATGGAAAAAAGACAGTCTCTTTAACAAATGGTGCTGGGAGAGCTGGACAACACTCAAAATGGATAAAGTACCTGAATGTGAGACAGGAAACCATCAAAACCCTAGAGGAGAAAGCAGAAAAAAAAACCCTCTGACCTTAGCCGCAGCAATTTCTTACTTGACACATCCCCAAAGGCAAGAGAATTGAAAGAAAAATGAACTATTAGGACCTCATGAAGATAAAAAGCTCCTGCAATGCAAAGGAAACAACCAACAAAACTAAAAGGCAACCAACGGAATGGGAAAACATATTTGCAAATGACATATCGGACAAAGGGCTAGTATCCAAAATCTATAAAGAACTCACCAAACTCCACATCCGAAAAACAAATAATCCAGTGAAGAAATAGGCAGAAAACATGAATAGACACTTGTCTCAAGAAGATATCCAGATGGCCAACAGGCACATGAAGAGATGCTCAACATCGCTCCTCATCAGAGAAATACAAATCAATACCACACTCAGATACCACTCCATGCCAGTCAGAGTGGCTAAAATGAACAAATCAGGAGACTATAGATGCTGGCGAGGATGTGGAGAAACGGGAACCCTCTTGCACTGTTGGTGGGAATGCAAACTGGTGCAGCCGCTCTGGAAAACAGTGTGGAGGTTCCTCAAAAAATTAAAAATAGATCTACCCTATGACCCAGCAATAGCACTGCTAGGAATTTACCCAAGGGATACAGGAGTGCTGATGCATAGGGGCACTTGTACCCCAATGTTTATAGCATCGCTTTCAACAATAGCCAAATTATGGAAAGAGCGTAAATGTCCATCAACTCATGAATGGATAAATTGTGGTTTATATACACAATGGAATACTAGTTGACAATGAGAAAGAATGAAATATGGCCCTTTGTAGCAACGTGGATGGAACTGGAGAGTGTGATGCTAAGTGAAATAAGCCAAACAGAGAAAGACAGATACCATATGTTTTCACTCTTATGTGGATCCTGAGAAACTTAACTGAACACCATGGTGGAGGGGAAGGAAAAAAAAAAAAAAAGGTTAGAGGGGGAGGGAGCCAAAACATAAGAGACACTTAAAAACTGTGAACAAACCAATGGTTGATGGGGGATGGGAGGGAGGGGAGGGTGGGTGAGGGGTACTGAGGAGGGCACCTTGTTGGGATGAGCACTGGGTGTTGTATGGAAACCAATTTGACAATAAATTTCATATTAAAAAATAATAATAATAACAAGAAAGACTGAGAAATGGAGTGAGGGTAGCCACAGGGAAAGCTGGTAATACCTATGTTGGGGCCTCTTCTTTGCTACAGAAGAGCAAGGAAAAGTTAGAGGTGTCATCTTTATTTTGTCTGATATAGACTCTTAATCCAGACAAACAGGCTGCTAAACAAAGTTGGAAGAACAGAGATCAATAAACAGATGAAGACTTATGAGCTACATGCTTTCTCTTTGAGCCATGTCCATCTGTTGCCGGAAGCATCTTCTTCCTCTGAAGAGGAAACAACAGAAGTTGCAAGAAGATAACCCACTGGCACAGGAACACAGCAGGCTTAAAAAATTCTCAAAGCGATTGCTGGAATTAAAGCTATAATTTACTAGCACCAGTGCCTCCTGCACAATATTCTTGAGCAAATTGTATAACCAAATATAACAGCCTCATTAAAAAACATGATATTCAAAAAGGCCTAACACATGACCTTTCTTTAGATACTACAAAACAGCAGAAAAGAAGTGCGGGAAGTAAATGACAAATGAAAAATTCACATAAGTAAAATGATTTCTCCAATATGCAAGAGAATTGGACAATTCTTGGTTTCTAAACATCATTTCCCTGTAAAAGGAACTAATTTCTTTGAAGGAAGTATTGGTAATGGTTTGGATAGAAGGTACAATGTGACTTAATGCACCAGAAAGCAAAAAAGTGCACAAAGACTGATTGAGGAGGCATGAGGGGTCCTCCCCACTGGACAACTTTGAGGAGTTGAAGTATTAAAAGCAATGGTGTTTACAATAGTTATTGATTTATTGAACAAAAACAAGTTTCCAAGTCCATTGTAAAGGAAAGAAAGGAGGGAACAGGAATTGAAGTATTAAAAGCAATGGTGTTTACAATAGTTATTGATATATTGAACAAAAACAAGTTTCCAAGTCCATAGGAAAGGAAAGAAAGGAGGGGACAGTGAAATTTTATTTTCACAGAAGAATACTGGGTAAAAAATACACAATTAGTGAGAGAATTACAAAATCACTTTTTTGCAATCACTGATATAATTTATTCAGGCAGATATCATCACTGGGTTCTATAGCCAATGGATGAACAGGATATCAACAAACTCTCAAAGTATTTTTTAATAATGTATGAACATGACAGAAGACATCTTAATCAAATTATCAAACTTAACATCTCTCTGGATATGATACAATGTGATGTTAACAACATTACCTATTATATTCTGATGAAAATATCCAAACGGAATCTATTCACAAGTAAATAATCAGAAAAATCAAAATTACAGACTAATTTATAAGACAACAGGCCTAGATTCTTTAATTAAAAAGTCAATGTCATTAATAATAAAAACAGGTAAGACAGGGGACAGGTATAAATAAAAAGGCAATAAAGAAACTTGATAACAAAAACAAAAACAAAAACAAAAACAAAAACAAAAACAAAAAAATGGCAGAGGACCTAAATAGATAGTTTTCCAAAGAAGACATACAGATGGCCAACAGATAACATGAAAAGATGCTCTATATCACTAATCATCAGAGAAATGCAAATCAAAACTGCAACAAAATAACACCTTATACCTATCAAATGGCTAGTACCAAAAAAGACAAGAAATAATAAGTGTTGATGAGAATGTAGAGAAAACGGAACTTTTATGCACTGTCAGTGGGAATGCAAATTGGTGCAGCCACTGTGGAAAATAGTATGGAGGTTCCTCAGAAAATTGAAAATGAAAATACCATATGATCCAGTTAATTCCACTACTATTTAGTATTTACCCAAAGAGAATACACACACAGACACAGACACACACACACTAAAGAAAACAAAAAGGCTAATTGGAAAAGATACATGCACACCTATGTTTATTACAGCATTACTTTACAATAGCAAAGATATAGAAGCAACCTATGTGTTAGATGAATATAAAGAAAATGTGGTATATATGTATGATGGAATATTACCCAATCATAAAAACGAATGAGAGGGGCGCCTGGGTGGCTCGGTCGGTTAAGCGTCTGACTTCGGCTCAGGTCATGATCTCATGGTCCGTGAGTTCGAGCCCCACATCGGGCTCTGTGTTGACCCCTCAGAGCCTGGAGCCTGTTTCAGATTCTGTTTCTCCCTCTCTCTCTGCCCCTCCCCTGTTCATGCTGTCTCTCTCTGTCTCAAAAATAAATAAACGTTAAAAAAAATTAAAAACAACGAATGAGAGCTTGTCATTTGGAACAACATGTTGGGACAAAAAGGTATTATGCTAAGTGAAAATAAGTCAGACAGAGAAAGACAAATACCATATGATTTTGCTTATATGTAGAAACCAAAAAACAAAACAAATGAACAAACAAACAAAGCAGAAACAATCATAAATACAGAGAACAAACTGGCAGTTGCCAGAGGGGAGAAGGATGATGGGATGGACAAAACGGATGAAGGGAGTGGGTGGTAGAAGCTTCTAGTTATGGAATGAATAAGTCACAGGATGAAATGTACAGCATAGGGAATATAAATCGATGATACTGTTATAGTGTTGTATGGTAAGAGATGGTAGTAGCTACAGTTGTGTTGAGCATAGATAGCATAACGTATAGAGTTGTCCACTCACTATGTTGTACACCTGTAACTAATGTAACATTCTGTGTCAACTAACTTTAATAAAACAATGGGTTTTTATGGAGGGGGGGGAGGGAGGGGAATAAAAAGAAGTGTTATTTTAATTTGCACTTCCACCCAATTCAAAATAATTCCTAATTGTATAAAATTTTTTTTCAAAATTATATGATATTTCTTGTCTGTTGGCAAGTGCTGTCAGAGAGAAACATTATAAGTGGTCAATTAATGTTAACAGACAATGCTTAAAAACTATCTCCTTAGAGTGCCTGGGTGGCTCAGTGGGTTAAGCGTCCGACTTCAGCTCAGGTCATGATCTCGGGGTTCATGGGTTCCAGCCCTGCATGGGGCTCTGACTGGTAGTACGAAGCCTGCTTGGGATTCTCTCTCTCTCCCTCTCTATGCCCATTCCCCACTTGTGCTCTCTCTCTCTCTCTCTCTAATATAAACTTAAAAAAAAAAACTACTTTAAAATAATTGTTTATATCTCCATCGGCATGTGGACACATAGTTATAATTTTATGGTCTATAAACAGAGTTAATATTTCTAATCAATCTAAACAGAATAACTAAGTACATAATTTTATGCAAAAATCACAGTTCATTTAACAAATTTATAGTACATCATCATCTTCCTCAGAGAGTATCGTGACTGCCATGGTTTCTCCTTTCTTATTTAACCACTACTCTAGAGATAACTATACTCTCAGAATTTCAGAGGCTTCCACAGTAGTTGGTACCTTTGGATTCAATAATTCTTGGTTAAGAGTTAAAAAAAAGTAGCCAGGGCACCTGCGTGGCTCAGTCAGTTAAGCATCCAACTTTGGCTCAGGTCATGGTCTCACAGTTCTTGAGTTTGAGCCCCATATCAGGTGAGCTCGAGTCCTGCACCAGGTAAGCTTGAGCCCTGCTTTGGGTTTCTCTCTCTCCCTCTCTCTCTCTCTTTCACTCTCTCTGCCCTCATGGGATTCTCTCTCTCTCTCTCTCTCTCTCTCTCAAAATAAATAAATAAATAAGTAAATAAATAAATAAATAAATAAATAAATAAATAAATAAATAAGAGCCACAAATTTCCTTGACTATGGGTATAATCTCTGGTATGCTGTGATCAAGTTTCCAACACAAAAATATTTTAAGGTTCTATAAATGTATTACTTAATAATTTAAATATTAAATAAATTAATATACTGCTATTAGAAATACTATCAGAAAATCTTTTAATAAAATAATCTGTTAAAAATATATTTCTTTTGCAGATTACCTTGCCTGCTGTATCAGGATGATTAGTCTTGATTTCATATTCCAGCCTGTATTGAATGTAATCCAGATCAGAGTCAGCTTTCTGGAACTAGAGATCAGCATAAATCATTTTTTGTGAACCAAAAGACATACTAATAAACATAACTGTTAACTATTCTTTTATATTTACATTTTTTTAGCATTTCAATATGAAATATACTAATTTTAGAAATATGGAAATAAGTATATAAAACCTCCATCATTTATAATACCCATGCTTCTATTAAAAATTTAAAAACTAGGGGCGCCTGGGTGGCTCAGTCGGTTAAGCGGCCGACTTCGACTCAGGTCATGATCTCGCGGTCCGTGAGTTCCAGCCCCGCGTCCGGCTCTGTGCTGACAGCTCAGAGCCTGAAGCCTGTTTCAGATTCTGTGTCTCCCTCTCTCTGACCCTCCCCCGTTCATGCTTTGTCTCTCTCTGTCTCAAAAATAAATAAACGTTTAAAAAAAAAAAAAAACAATAAAAAATTAAAAAACTAGTTAACATTTTGAAAGTTGTTTCTCTATGCATCTCTCTTAGATTTAGAGCTAAAATTAAGACACTAAGTAACCACTGTCACATATTAACACAAGAACTAACAACAGTTTCCAAAATTCCCAAGATCAGTGACACTCTCATCAGTTAGGTACTGTTTTTCTAACTCTGGAAGGAAATGTTCAAGTTAAAACACACAATAAATTTATTTTCAGGGATACCTGCAATGTTACCATCATCTGCAACCCCATTAAACAATGAACTATGAGTGTTTGCCACACAGACCAAAATTAGACACCTTAAAGAGACATAAATTATACAAGAAAAGACTACATATAGTACAGGAGTAGTAGTCTGAATAACCCCAGTTTACTGAACCTGAGTCCCAGCATGGGTCCTTGATCTGCAGTAAATCTCTAAGGGAGAGAAAAAAGGGGAAAACTAGCACAGGCTGTAAAATACATGTGTGCGTACATATAGAAAAGTTGGGAAGCATATAGATCAGAGTGTTAAAAGTGGTCTGTCTCTAAATGTGGTATAAATATAAAGTATTCTTAATTTTTGGAAATTGTGCTTCTTTTACATAATCTTAAAGCATGTGCTGTCTTGAATTTATCAGGGAAACAACCAGGATCCTTTGAGTTTACTCTGAAAGACAAAACATGTTTTTTTCAGGAATAGTCTCCCATTCCTAGGCCACAACCAAGAAGACTGCTTTGGGGAGAAGGTTCAGACCTTACCAAGGGGTTAGGCCCCAGACTAAAGATTGGTTCTTCATATTTTGAAGCCTTAGTGGAAAGAACAAAAGCCAACAAAAACTGTTAAAAGTAGTCATCAGGTCTAATTAGAAATGATGTACAGATATTTTTGTTATTAAAAAAAAGGTAAACTGAGAGTTCTACTTTGGAATGTGGAGTAAAATAAAATGGGTCTCAGAAGTTAAAATGCTTCTAAGGTCAGAACTGTCAAATTGAACAGAGTATCAGAAATACACTAAAGCTTCTATCACTAATAATTTCTCTCATTATTGGCCTAAATTTGAATGGAATACTTTGTAATTACCAAAATTCTATCTTTATAACCGAAACCTTTTGGAATAGAAATAGAAGAAAAAGAGAAAGTCAGTTTTTGTTTTTAATTTTTTTCTAAGAATCTGTATCTGATTTCCATCTCTAACAGCAGGGAGTTGCTATGAATCAGAAAAACAAATATAGAAGTTGTTAATTAAAACCTATACTTAAAATGTTTTTCAGGGGCACCTGGGTGGTTAAGTGTCCACCAGTTAAGTGTCAGACTTCGGCTCAGGTCATGATCTCATGGTTCATGAGTTCAAGCCCCACATCGGGCTCTGTGCTGACAGCTCAGAGTCTGAATCCTGCTTCAGATTCTGTGTCTCCTTCTCTCTGACCCTCCCCCACTCACACTCTGTCTCTGTCTCTCAAAAATAAATAAACGTTGAAAAAAAATTTTTTAAGTGTTTTCCAAAAATGAAGGTTTTTTTATTTGCTTATACACTTGCCAGATTAGATGTCATGATTAAATTGTACAATGATTAGATTTCATTAAGCAGATTACTAATTACTACATATGCATATGTGTATGTATATAAAGAAAATTCCTGTTGGCATAATTTCCCATATTGAAATATGCTTGGGGATTAACTTTTCCTTTACATTAAAAAAAAAAAAAAAACTTACTAACCTATATAACATGTGGATGGAAAATATGGGGAAGGGGAAAGGGAAAGGGACAAGGGAGAGGGCAAATCCAATTAACAAAAAGACTCAAAGCATTCAAGACCTGATTTGTTTAATGACTGAAAAAGACTACACTCCCATGGCTTTATATATAGTTAAAGGCATTATATAACAGTCTAAAGCATAATTTTATTTTTTAAAAGATTTTATTTTTAAGTAATCTCTACACCCAATGTGGGGCTCAAACTCACAACCCTGAGACCAAGAGTCACATGTTTCACCAACTGAGCCAGCCAGATACCCTTAAAGCATAATTTTAAATAAAAGTTTCTAAAACTTTTAAGTTATCACAGAATTCTAAGAATTATGGGATTTGTGGCTCCAGGGTCACCTCAAGGCAGAATCTTTCAACCTACTGAATGGGAGAAGATATTGCAAAAGACATATCTGATAAAGGGTTAATATCCAAAATATGTAAAGAACTGCCACACCTCAACACCCCAAAAAACAAATAATCCAATCAAAAAATGGGCAGAAGACATGAACAGATATTTCTCCAAAGATATATAGATGGCCAACAGACACATGAAAAGATGTTCAACATCACTCATCATCATGGAAATGCAAATCAAAACCACAGTGAGAGATCAGTTCACACCTGTCAGAATAGCTAAAATAAAAAACTCAAGAAACAGCAAGTTTGGTAAGGACGTAGAGAAAAAGGAACGCTTATGCAGTCTTGGTGCGAATGCAAACTGGTGCAGCCACTGTGGAAAATAGTATAGAGGTTCCTCAAAAAGTTAAAACTAGAACTACCTTACAATCCAGTAATTGCACTACTGAATATTTACCCAAAGAATACAAAAACATTAATTCAAGGAGATATATTCACCCCGATGTTTATTGTAGCATTATTTACAATAGCCAAACTATGGAATCAGCCCAAGTGTCCATTGATAAATGAATGGATAAAGAATATGTGATATATATACACATACACACACATACATAATGGAATACTATTGGGCAATTAAAAATAATGAAATCTAGCCATTTCCAACAATATAGATAGAGCTAGAGAGTATCTAGTGAAATAAGCCAGTCAGAGAAAGACAAATACCATATGATTTCACTCATATGTATTATTTAAGAAACAACAAAATGAACAAAGGAAAAAGGAAGACAGAGAGAAACCAAAAAACACTTAACCACAGAGAGCAAACAGAGGGGATGTGGGGGGGATAGGTGAAATATGTGAAGGGGATTAAGAGTACCCTTATCTTTATGAGCACTGAGTAACATATGGAACTATTGAATCACTTTATTTTACACCTGAAAGTAATATAAAACTATATGTTAACTACATTGGAACTAAAAAAAAAAAAAAAAAAAATATTTACTCTAGGAGACTTTTTTTTTTTTTTTTTTTTTTTTTTTTTCAACATTTTTTATTTATTTTTGGGACAGAGAGAGACAGAGCATGAACGGGGGAGAGGCAGAGAGAGAGGGAGACACAGAATCGGAAACAGGCTCCAGGCTCCGAGCCATCAGCCCGGAGCCTGACGCGGGGCTCGAACTCACGGACCGCGAGATCGTGACCTGGCTGAAGTCGGACGCTTAACCGACTGCGCCACCCAGGCGCCCCAAGGAGACTTTTAACTTGTTTATGAAATGGAAATTCTTAAACAGATGTGGTGGCTTTTAATTTGATATTTTAGTTCTGCTTAAAGTTTAACCAGCATAATCTCAAAGACCATTTAACAATGTTTTCTTTTCAAGACAGCAGTTTTAGCTATGGCTTCCTGTAATACCTTGAGGTCCACTATTTATTAAAATCATCAAAATGGGACACCTGCGTGGCTCAGTCGGTTAAGTGTGCAACTCTTGATTTCAGCTCAAATCATGATCTCTCCATTTGTGAGATGGAGTCCCAAGTCGGGCTCTGTGCTGACAGCATTGAGGCTGCTAGGGATTCTCTCTCTACTGCACTTTCCCTCTCTCAAAATAAATAAATAAACTTTTAAAAAATATAAAATAAAATCATCAAACTGTATCAACAATAAGTGGTTCCTGCTTTTAAGTAACTTACATTTTAATAAGATACCAAAGAGGGTGCTTCCAATCAATATGATAAACTCAGCTAAATTTTCAAAACTGTTTGCAAACCACAATTGTTAAACACAGGTATAACTAAAACTTAAATTCTATAAATGTACCACTAAATAAATTATTAAAAATAAATACATACTAAAAAACCATAACTTCCTAGTTATTTTACTATATATTACTATTATATATGCTCTTGAGATCTATCATATGTACATAGTGAAAATACTGTATCATGTGCTACTACTGTGCATATCCTCCCAAATCCACTTTCAATGACATCATGCTGGTAGTTTGAAATCGGTCAAGGTGTAAATATTTACACCAGGGAAACTGGCAAATGCTAAAAATCAGGATTTCCCACCTCTTCCTCCCCCTAGCTGCTATGTATACTTACTTCTGCTTTAAAAAGATTTTTTAAAATTCCCACCCCCACCTTGAGTAATGTACCCACATTTCTATTTGAAAAATATTTCAGAAGTTACACAGAATTGTAAACAGACTTTCAAAGACAAGGGGAGGAGGGAATGGGGAGTTATCATTCAATGGGTACAGAGTTTCAGTTAGGAAAAATGAAGACGTTCTGGAAATGCATGGTGGTAATGGTTATGCAACAATAAGAATGTACTTAATACCACTGAACTGTAAACTTAAAATTGATAAAATGGTAAATTTTGTTATATATATTTTATCACAATTAAAAACTTTTTAAAAGAAAAAGCTTGAAAGTAGAATGGGAAAACAGCTTGAAAGTAGAATGTAATCCTCTATGAAGAATTGAACAGAATATTTTGTGATAATACACAGGGCAAGTATTTACTCATTAGTGAATCAGTGGGCTAGGGAATAAGCAGGGAACAAAAAAGAAAAGGATACCAATGCAATTGTTCAAGATTCACTGATTTGAACTCTTCATTTTATAAATGAAATAGTCTAGGGGCGCCTGGGTGGCTCAGTGGGTTATCACCCAACTTTGGCTCAGGTGATGATCTCACAGTTCTGTTTGTGAGTCCGAGCCCCAGGACGGGGATCTCAGCTGTCAGCACAGAGCCTGCTTCAGATCCTCTATCCCCCAATCTCTCTGCCCCTCCCCTGCTCAGGTGCACACATATGTGTGCTCTCTCTCTCTCAAAAATAAACATTTAAAAATAAAAAAATCTAAGTGATTTGCCTCTAGTTGTATTTTCATTAGTATGTTTTTTAAGCAGTTGAACCAAAGTCTATATGTGATATACATAACATTAAAGCCAATAAAAGTCACATAGTTGGGGACAAATGTAAAGACTTTACCTAAAGTTAAAGTTTAAAGTTTGGGTTTTTTTTCAGTTTCAAATCTATTCCTGGTTAGCCTATTAAAAAACTCCCTCTGGGGGCACCTGGGTGGCTCAGTTAATTAAGTGTCGGTACTCTTGATTTTGGTTCAGGTCATGATCTCGCAGTTCGTGGGCCCCACCCTGACAGCACAGAGCCTGCTTGGGATTCTCTCTCTCCCTCTCTGCGACCCTGCCCTGCTCGTGCTCACTTGCTCTCTCAAAATAAATAAACTTAAAAAAAATAATAAATAAATAAAATAAATTTATAAAAATTCCCTCTGAACACAATCTAGTCATATGGTCCAGGAAAAAGAAAAGGATTGAGATACATGGTAAAAGTTCTAACCCTGTTATCCCTAACAAGCTATGTGGCCCTAAGTAAGTCTTCCATCTCTCTGGGTCTCTTCTATTAAATGAGAGAGTTGGAAATCTAAGGTCCCCTTCAACACTATCATTCTATTATTTCATAATTCTACAAATAAACCCTTTTAATTTATCAAAATGTTAAAATTTAGAAGATAAATTTCCTCCTAAGACATTAAAAATCGACATTTGAGTTTCAGATTTAAGGTTTATATTAAGAATTAGCTTCTACTATTTGTTTTCTTCCTAAACAAAGGTGAATGTTGCTTCAGTTTCAGCTACATAGTTTCTGCAACCTGCCCATTGTTCTTCCCAAACACCAAAACCCTATAAGCAATATTGCACTACTCAGAGCTATTTACACAGCAGAGACAATATCGATAGGGTTCTAGGATCTGGTCATAAAAGGAAAACTTTTTAGTCACATGGTAGGAAATTTCCTGACCAATTAATATAGTCTCCAAAATTCATTAGTGTCTGATTAATGGAGCAAATTGATACTGCTAAACATCATTCACTAGCCCTTGTCAGTCTTAAATTAGCCTCTTAAAGCCTTGTAAACAGTGAGGTTACTCTTTACACTCCACCTTAGCCAAAAGGCTGAGAAGCAATGTGAGGTTACTCTTTATTTACCTTTAAGTGACGTTATTCTTAGGAACATTATAATATTTAAAATAAAAAACTAGTGCTTTAAAGAAAAAACACACAAGACATTCATATTTTCAGAATCCAGTTTTCTTCTAAATCAGAAACAAAAATAAATGGAAATTTTTATACCCATCCTGAGAGTGATAAATAAAATATGCAATTTAGCTGGGAAAAGTCCATTGAGATCAATATTAAAGCCCCAAAGACAGCCAAATTACATTCTGCCATTTGAATATCCTTGGAAACAGACTGGGACTGTAAGGAAGATACTTAAAAAAATGGAAAAAGGAATAGTTTAGGAAATAACTTTGAATTTTACAATATGCTACAAATTTCATAAACATATAATATTGTTATACTAGTTTTATTATAATTGGCTTAAGGCTTTAAAGTAAATGGCACACTGTATTACATACCACTCAACTGCAAGGAGGAAAGAACTGCAGACCAAGTTAAAAAAACTTCCTTTTACAAACAACCTATAGATTCTTACTGCTGCAATAGAGCTCCCTTTTAAAAGGACCAGTGCTGTAAAAAAGCAAACACATCGGCTTATGAGTTTGTCTCAACAGCATCAAATCACAGGAAAAGGAAGAAATACGGCAGTCTTGTCTGAGATGAGAGGAGTTGGTAGAGGTACATTCTAGACTCAGTAGCTAGGCTTAAAAATACATTTTACAGGGGCACCTGGGTAGTGCAGTCGGTTGAGCATCTGACTTCAGCTCGGGTCAGGAGCTCATGGTTCATGAGTTCAAGCTCTGAGCTGTCAGCACAGAGCCTGGAGCCTGCTTCAGATTCTGTCTCCCTCTCTCTCTCTCTGCCCCCCTCCCCCTCACTTTCTCTGTCTCTCTCTCAAAAATAAACATTAAAAATTTTTTAAAAAGAAATACATTTAACTTAGAAACATTATTTAATGGGAGAACTGGGCATTGTAATACTTCCAGATCTAGGTTATATTATCAACCAAAGAATCCAATATTTTTTGTTTTGGGTTGTTTTTTTTTTCCCAAAGAATGTAATACTTAATGAATGCACCCCTCTCTCCAATGCAGATTTTGAAACACCTTTATCTACCCTCATTTTCTTTTATTCATGGCTCCAGCTTACCATTTCATTTATTATATTATAATCATTTGCTCAGTAGCATCACCACTTGATTTCAATTGTCTTGATGGAAAAAGCCCTGTCTTCCTTTTTATATCCCTCAGTTTTTAATATACAACCAAATGTTCAATGACAAAAAGAAGATGAAAGAACATTCATTACTTTGAAAGAACAAACAGCGTGGGAACCCAACCACCATCTAAAGCCTATTTTAAGAAGAAATATTTCAAGTTCTCAACAAGTTGAGGGCCACCTCTAATGTATACAAAATCACAATTGTTTTTTGTATATTTCTGCTGGAGACTTGATTATCCAGTCTCTTCCAAATAGAACAAACACATGCCAATGCATGTCTAAAACTGATAAGCACTAATATGCACAAGCACCAAGTTGCAGACATGTTATTTCCAGCAAATAGTAACATCAAAGCAGAAGAAAGTGAGCAGAAGCTCCAAGTTCATCAGGTTCTAATATGTAGGCTTATAATTATTACCATTATTATTATTATTGTTATTACTGTTATTGTACTACCCTACAATTATTAGGGTAGTACACATACGCAAGCCCTTGCCTATAAAAGATTGGTTTTATCAGTTGAAGGTAGTCTATTTAACTTTTTTAAAGCTTTCAGAATCCTAGATTATTTGTGTTAATTGTCCTATGGACACATAATGGACTACAGGGCCAGATTTTCAAAATATATTTAACAAACTTGGTTTAGAAAAACAATAGTCTAGGGGCGCCTGGGTGGCGCAGTCGGTTAAGCGTCCGACTTCAGCCAGGTCACGATCTCGCGGTCCGTGAGTTCGAGCCCCGCGTCAGGCTCTGGGCTGATGGCTCGGAGCTTGGAGCCTGTTTCCGATTCTGTGTCTCCCTCTCTCTCTGCCCCTCCCCCGTTCATGCTCTGTCTCTCTCTGTCCCAAAAATAAATAAAAAACGTTGAAAAAAAAAAAAAGAAAAACAATAGTCCAAAAGATATACCTACAAAAAAATACCTATTTTACCTATGTCTTAACAGTCATAGAATTGAAGGGTGTTTTTCATTTCGCATATCTGTCTTCTAATAAATTACAATGAACATATATTACATGCATAAAAATTATTTAAAGCAGTTTTTTTTTTTTAGAGAGGGAGCATGCACATGAGCAGGGGAGAGGGGCAGAGAGAGAGAGAGAGAGAGAGAGAATCTTTAAGCAGGCTCCATGCTGAGTGGGGAGCCTAATGCAGGGCTCAATCCTATGACCCTGTGATCATGACCTGAGCCTAAATCAAGACTTGGACACAATTGGGGCGCCTGGGTGGCGCAGTCGGTTAAGCGTCCGACTTCAGCCAGGTCACGATCTCGCGGTCCGTGAGTTCGAGCCCCGCGTCAGGCTCTGGGCTGATGGCTCGGAGCCTGGAGCCTGTTTCCGATTCTGTGTCTCCCTCTCTCTCTGCCCCTCCCCCGTTCATGCTCTGTCTCTCTCTGTCCAAAAATAAAAAAAATAAAAAAAAAAAAAAACGTTGAAAAAAAAAAAATTAAAAAAAAAAAAAAGACTTGGACACAATCAACTAGCCACCCAGGTGCCCCAAAAGCAAATTTTTTTTTTTGCGTTTAAGGGCATTCTGTACTAAGTCACTCTTTACTTAAAGATCATTGGGGTGAGGTACCTGGGTGGCACAGTTGGTTGAGCATCCGACTTCAGCTCAGGTCATGATCTCAGTTTGTGAGTTCGAGCCCTGCGTCAGGCTCTGTGCTGACAGCTTGCTCAGAGCCTGGAGCCTGCTTCAGACTGTCTCCCCCTCTCTCTGCCCCTCCCATGTTCATGCTCTGTCTCTCTGTCTCTCAATAATAAATAAACGTTAAAAAAAAAATCACTGGGTTGAGGACTTCAAGCTGTATTACAAAGCTGTAATCATCAAGACAGTATGGTACTGGCACAAGAAAAGGCACTCAGATCAATGGAACAGAATAGAGAACCCAGAAATGGACCCACAAACATATGGCCAACTCATCTTTGACAAAGCAGGAAAGAATATCCAATAGAATAAAGACAGTCTCTTCAGCAAGTGGTGCTGGGAAAACTGGACAATAACATGCAGAAAAATAAACCTGGACCACTTTCTTACACCATACACAAAAATAAACTCAAAATGGATGAAAGACTTAAACCTAAGACAGGAAGCCATTAAAATCCTAGA
Source organism: Neofelis nebulosa (assembly GCF_028018385.1). NCBI lineage: Eukaryota > Metazoa > Chordata > Mammalia > Carnivora > Felidae > Neofelis > Neofelis nebulosa. Next base: position 48,030,356 of record NC_080797.1, read on the forward strand.
GGAGAAAGCAGGCAAAAATGTCTTTGACCTGGCCTCAGCAACTTCTTACTCAACAGGTCTCCAGAGGCAAGGGACAACTAAAACAAAAATGAACTCTTGGGACCTCATCAAAATAAAAAGCTTCTGCACAGCAAAGGAAACAACCAGCAAAACTAAAAGGCAACCAATGGAATGGGAGAGGATATTTACAAACGACATATCAGATAAAGGGTTAGTATCCAAAATCTAAAAAGAACTTATCAAACTCAACACCCAAAAAGCAAATAATCCAGTGAAGAAATGGGCAAAAGACATGAATAGACACTTCTCCAAAGAAGACATCCAGATGGCCAACTGACACATGAAAAAAATGCTCCACATCACTCATTGTCAGGGGAATACAAATCAAAACCACACTGAGGTACCACCTCACACCTGTCAGAATGGCTAACATTAACCACTCAGGCAACAACAGATGCTGGCGAGGATGCAGAGAAAGAGGATTTCTTTTGCACTGCTGGTGGGAATGCAAACTGGTACAGCCACTCTGGAAAACAGTATGGAGGTTCTTCGAAAAATTAAAAATAGAACTACCCTACAACCCAGCAATTGCACTACTAGGTATATATCCAAGGGATACAGGTATGCTGTTTCAAAGGGACACATACACCCCAATGTTTATAGCAGCTCTATCAATAATAGCCAAAGTATGGAAAGAACCCAAATGTCCATTGATGGATGAATGGATAAAGAAAATGTGGTACACAGGTTGAAACTAGACCACTTTCTCACACCATTCACAAAAATAAACTCAAAATGGATAAAGGACCTGAATGTGAGACAGGAAACCATCAAAACCTTAGAGGAGAAAGCAGGAAAAGACCTCTCTGACCTCAGCCGTAGCAATCTCTTACTCGGCACATCCCCAAAGGGAAGGGAATTAAAAGCAAAAGTGAATTACTGGGACCTTATGAAGATAAAAAGCTTCTGCACAGCAAAGGAAACAACCAACAAAACTAAAAGGCAACCAACGGAATGGGAAAAGATATTTGCAAATGACATATCAGACAAAGGGGTAGTATCCAAAATCTATAAAGAACTCATCAAACTCCACACCCGAAAAACAAATAACCCAGTGAAGAAATGGGCAGAAAACATGAATAGACACTTCTCTAAAGAAGACATCCGGATGGCCAACAGGCACATGAAAAGATGTTCAATGTCGCTCCTTATCAGGGAAATACAAATCAAAACCACACTCAGATATCACCTCACGCCAGTCAGAGTGGCCAAAATGAAGAAATCAGGAGACTATAGATGCTGGAGAGGATGTGGAGAAATGGGAACCCTCTTGCACTGTTGGTGGGAATGCAAATTGGTGCAGCCGCTCTGGAAAGCAGTGTGGAGGTTCCTCAGAAAATTAAAAATAGACCTACCCTATGACCCAGCAATAGCACTGCTAGGAATTTATCCAAGGGATACAGGAGTACTGATGCATAGGGGCACTTGTACCCCAATGTTTATAGCAGCACTCTCAACAATAGCCAAATTATGGAAAGAGCCTAAATGTCCACCAACTGATGAATGGATAAAGAAATTGTGGTTTATATACACAATGGAATACTACGTGGCAATGAGAAAAAATGAAATATGGCCTTTTGTAGCAACGTGGATGGAACTGGAGAGTGTGATGCTAAGTGAAATAAGCCATACAGAGAAAGACAGATACCATATGGTTTCACTCTTATGTGGATCCTGAGAAACGTAACAGAAACCCATGGGGAAGGGGAAGGAAAAAAAAAAAAAAAAGGTTAGAGTGGGAGAGAGCCAAAGCATAAGAGACTGTTAAAAACTGAGAACAAACTGAGGGTTGATGGGGGGTGGGAGGGAGGGCAGGGTGGGTGATGGGTATTGAGGAGGGCACCTTTTGGGATGAGCACTGGGTGTTGTATGGAAACCAATTTGACAGTAAATTTCATATATTAAAAAATTAAAAAAATTAAAAAAAAGAAAATGTGGTACACACACACACACACACACACACACACACACACACAATGGAGTATTACTCAACAATGAAAAAGAATGAAATTCACAACTACGTGGATGGAACTAGAGGGTATTATGCTAAATGAAATTAGTCAGTCAGAGAAAAACAAATATCATATGACTTCACTCATATGAGGACTTGAAGATACAAAACAGATGAACATAAGGGAAGGGAAACAAAAATAATATAAAAACAGGAAGGGGGACAAAAACATAAGAGACTCTTAAATATGGAAAACAGAGGGTACTGGAGGGGTTGTGGCGGGGGGGGGCGGAATGGGCTAAATGGATAAGGGACATTAAGGCATCTATTCCTGGGGCACCTGGGTGGCTCAGCCGGTTGAGCGTCCAACTTCAGCTCAGGTTATGATCTCATGGTTTGTGGGTCCGAACCCCACATCGGGCTCTGTGCTGACAGCTCAAAGCCTGGAGCCTGTTTTGAATTCTATGTCTCCCTCTCTCTCTTTGACCCTCCGCCACTCATGCTGTCTCCCTCTGTCTCAAAAATAAAATAAATAAATAAATAAACATTAAAAAAAAAAAAAAAAAAAAAAGGAATCTACTCCTGAAATCATTGTTGCCCTATATGCTAACTTGGATGTAAATTAAAAAAATAATAATAAATCAAATTAAATGGTAAAAACAAAATCATCAGGGTTGGGGCACCTGGCTAGATCAGTTGGTAGGGTGTGACTCTTGATCTCGGGGTTATAGGTTTGAGCTCCATGTTGGATAGAGATTACTTAAAAAAAAAAATCTTTATTTAAAAAAAGAAAAGATCATTGGGGTTTCCAATGCCTGTAGAATTGATCCCAACTTTTAGTATAATTTTTCACAAGATGACAATAACATGCTCTTAATCAGTGCCTCACATCTTACAACCTCAGCCACACTGAATTCATCGTGCCAAATATCCACGCTGTTTTTTAAAATCACTGATTTCTGGGGTGCCTGGGTGGCTCAGTCATTCAAGCGTCCAACTCCTGATTTCAAGTGCAACTCGGCTGGAATCTGGTGCTCTAGGTTAGGCTGAGTTTGGTGGCTCTCATTGCAGTTCTATTGCCAGGTGTCTCTCATACTCTTTGAACCAGAAGATAATTCTTCTCATGAAGATAACAGGGTTAGCAAAAATACACAAAGCCTTTCAAATTCAGAGTTGGCACACTGTCCACTCTATCCATATGTCACTGGCCACAGCACATCCAGAAGCAGGGAAATGTACTTTGCCCATCACGAAATCATGTGGACACAGGTACAATCTTCCAACAACAAAATAAGTCAGGGGTGTGTAACGTACAGTATGGTGACTATAGTTAATATTGTATCGTATGTTCGAAAGTTGATGAGAATAGATCTTAAAGCCTTGTGAAAAATTTAAATAAGTAAAAAAGTAGAAAAATATATAACTATGTGTGGTAATGGAGTTTAACTAGACTTACTGTGATCATTTCACAATATATACACATACTGAATCACTATTTTGTACATCTGAAGTTAATATAATGATATATGTCAATTATATCTCAACAAAAACCACAATAGAATATGGATCCACAGAAGAGTAAAGAATTGGGGTGAATCATTCACTTTACTAGAATACTACTATTTTCTTTGGGGGAAAGAAAAAACCAGAGTAGGTCACTGTGGTACATGTAAATGATAGACATGGTATTATTACAAGAATATTCAGATAAACATTCCTTTCGGTTATTTTTTTTAGACTTCTCGTTTATGCTATCTTACATGAAATAAACAGGGCAATGAAGCATGTAGAACACAAAAATCCATACACAATGACAGAATCAGAAGTTAAATTTCAAAAAAAAAAAAAGTTAAATTTCCCTATAGTTTACCCAAAACCTGAAGTGTATGTATATAAAGATTTTTTTAATTAAAGAACATAGGTTCATGATTACCACAGAACATAAATATATAAAATGTTTAGGAACATAATAAAGAAAAAGTGTGGTAGAAGTTTTCAACTTAAATTAGCTACAATATTGATATAATGGGTTCTTCATCTCAACCTTACTGCTCCCCTTTTCAACACTGCTGACCCACTGGTAGTTTCCCCCAGTCGGGTAACACCTCTCATCTCTAGCCTTTCACGTGCACTGCTTCCTTTGCCTGGAACATTTACCATTTCCTTCACTGGCTAATACCAGCTCATCGTTGAAGTCTCAGATTAAATTTCACCTCTAACAAGAAGCCTTCCCCAGATTAGGTGCCTCTTTTCTTTTCTTTTTCTTTCTTTTTTTTTTTTTTTAATAAATTTTCTCCTCTGCTTTCTTTCCTTTTTTTTTTTTTTTAATTTCATTTATTTATGTAATCTCTACAACCAACAACGTGGAGCTCAAACTCACACCCCCAAGATTAAGTGTTGCAGGCTCCTCTGACTGAGACAGCCAGGTGCCCTTAGGTACCTCCTTCCAATGTGCCCCCCATAGAACCTGGTATTTACTTGTCCCATCATGGCATCTGTCTCAATGTATTTAATTTCTCTGTCTCTCAGATAAGTTTCATAATATGTTAATATGTTATACTTTAGTACTAGCCTGCCCTAGTAACACTTACTGAAAGTATGAAGTACTATCATTTACAATTAGGCAGATTAAGTGGAGAAAGGAGGAATTTATAAAAGTTACAAAACTCTCACATTTCCTAACAAAAATAAATTGTTCTAATAATGTTGGCATATTTTACAGTCACTACATGAAAATCTTTTTTTTTTTTTAAGTTTTTATTTAAGTAATCTCTGCACGCAAAATGGGGCTTAATCATGACCCTGAGATCAAGACTCACCCATTCCTGGGACTGAGCCAGCCAGCCACTCCTTACTAAATGAAAATCTTAGCAAAAACTGAGATTATTTCCTCATTGATAAAATGAGAACAAAAACATTGAGTCAAAGAATCAAGGATTGACTTATTCAAACTTTTAAAGTGTTACATACTGGGGCACCTGGGTGGCTCAGTTGGTTGAACATCCAACTTCGGTTCACGTCATGATGTCTAATTCATGAGTTCGAGCCCCACATCAGGCTCGCTGCTGTCAGCACAGAGCCTGCTTTGGATCCTCTGTCTCTCTCTCTCTTTATCTCTCTCTCTCTGCCCCTCCCCTGCTTGCGTGCCCAAGCTCACTTACACTGTCTCTCTCGAAAATAAACTTTTTTTTAAAAAAAGAAATCTTTTAAAAAATAAAAAACAAATAAATACATAAATAAAATGTTATATATTGAATTCTCTCACTCTCCCTTTTTCTCTGCTCCTCCTGCTCTTTTTCTCTCTAAATAAATAAACTTGAAAAAAATTCTAAAATGTTATATATTGAGACAAATTAGAAGTATAACCTTTTTAAAATCTAATTGAAGGGGCGCCTGGGTAGCTCAGTTAAGCATCAATTAATGCTTAATCATTAATCAATTAATGCTCAATTAAGCATCCTACTCTTGATCACAGCTCAAGTTATGATTTCACAGTTCATGGGTTCAAGAGCCAAGTTGGGCTCTGAGCTGACATCAAGGAGCCTGCTTGGGATTCTCTCTCTCTCTCTCTCTCTCTCTCTCTCTCTCTCTCTCTCTCTCTCAAAATACATAAACTTAAAAAAAAAAAAAAAGCCTAATTAAGAATAAATTTGGTGGCTCCTGGGTGGCTCAGTCAGTTAAGTGTCCAGCTTCTACTCAGGTCATGATATCTCACCATTCGAGGTCATGATCTTGCAGTTCATGGGTTCGAGCCCCATGCCAGGCTCTGTGCTGACAGCTCAGAGCCTGGAGCCTGCTTCGGATTCTGTGTCTCCCTCTCTCTCTGCCCCTGCCCTGTTCATGCTTTCTCTCTCTCTCTCTCTCAAAAATAAATAAACAAAAAAATATTTTTTTAAAGAATAAATTTTATTTATCGAAGATATTAATATTGAAACTTTGTATTATATTTGGGTAACAAATGTAAGATTTTTTTGTTTTAAAACTTTTACTTTGCTCCAAGGAAGAAGAAAACTTCCCACTTGATTTTAAATGGGTTCATACGTATGGCCTCTCATACCCTATTCTTTAAATCAAAGATGTGTTCACATCAAAAATACAGTTTAAGAGGCGTCTGAGTGGCTCAGTTGGTTAAGAGCCCAACTCTAGATTTCAGCTGGGTTATGATCTCGCCTTGAACTCTCATGAGTTCAAGTCATGCATTGGTGAACTCAGCTGAGCTTGAGCCCTGCTTCAGGTAAACATGAGTCCCACTTAGGGTGAGGCCCACTTCTCTTTCTCGCTCTCTCTCCCTCTGCCCCTCATGGGATTCTCTCTGTCTTTCCCCTCTCTCTGCCCCTTGCTCACTTTCACCCTCTCTCTCTCAAAAACAAACAAACAAACAAACAAACAAACAAACAAACAAAAATGGGGATGCCTGGTGGCTCAGTCGGTTAAGCATCTGACTTTGGCTCAGGTCATGATCTCATGGCTCATGGGTTCCAGCCCCATGTCAGGCTCTGTGCTGACAGTTCAGAGCCTGAAGCCTGCTTCAGATTCAGATTCTGTGTCTCTGTCTCTGTCTGCCCCTACCCTGCTTGCTCTCTCTCTCTCTCTCTCAAAAATAAATAAAAACATTAAAATAAAAATTTTTAATGAATAAACATTTTAAATAAATGAATGAATGAATGAATGAATGCCAAAGAAGAAAACAGCCACACTGGAGGCAAGGGAGGGAATAAAATAGTTTTATCAAAAGCAGTCATGTTCTTCATCCCCTACCAAATGATGTCCAACTGATGCCTAATAATATCTCAACTATCTTTCTTCCCTCTTGCATCCATTCTTCCAGCTTTTAAGGACATTTGTTTAACAAATAGCTTACTTTTTTCTGAAATTCAATTTATTTGCAATACACATTATAACAGTTTTGGTCTATTTTTATGATCTAGAGCACTAATAGAAGTCACAATCCACAGGTTATGAAAAACTTATAAACAAGACCTATACACTGAAAACTAAAAAACACTGTTCAGAATTATTTTTTAGAGAATGAGAGAGAGAGAGAGAGAGAGAGAGAGAGAGAGAACGTGCAGGTGCAAACAGGGGAGGTGCAGAGGGAGATGAAGAGCAAGATTCCCAAGCAGGCTCTGCACTGGCAGTGCAGAACCCAACCAGGCTCAATCTCATGATCATGAGTTCATGACCTGACCCAAAATCAGGAGTCAGATAGATGCCCAACTGACCAAGTCAACCAGGTACCCCAGAGAGAAATTTTAAAAGATCTAATAAATGGAGAGATAATGTTAATTAATCAGAAAATTCATTATTCTTAAAATATCAAATCTCCCCCAAATTATTCTTTAAATTCAACATAATCAAAATCCCAGCAGGCTTTTTTGGTAGAAATTGACAAAAAACAAAACAAAACAAAACAAAAAACTTATTTGAAATGCAAAATAATGTAAAATTTTTAGAAAACAAGAGCAAAGTCTGAGGCATTATATTAGATGATTTCAAGACTTACTATAAAGCTACAGCAATCATGACAGTACGATATGACATTAAGGAACAAAATAGTTCAAAAATAAGTAAACCAACCCATACACACTTGTACAAAGGAGCTAAGGTAATTCAATGGGGAAATGATAATCTTTTCAACAAAGAACAAGGGAATATCCATATGGAAAAATAAATTAAAAAAAAGAACTTCTACTCTCACTTTATACCACATACAAAAATTAACTCTAAATGGACAAAGATCTAAATGTGAAACTTAGGGGCACCTGGATGGCTCAGTTGGTTAAATGTCCCACTCTTCACTTTGGCTCAGGTCACGATCTCACAGTTTGTGGGTTCAAGCCCCATATCCTGCTCTGTGCTGACAGTGTGGAGGCTGCTTGGGATTCTATCTCAGTTTCTTACTGCCCATCCCCCACTCAGGAACTCTGTCTCTCTCTCTCAAAATAAACTTTTAAAAAAAGTAAATGGCACCGGGGTGGCTCAGTCAGTTAAGCATCTGACTTCGGCTCAGGTCATGATCTTATGGCTTGTGTGTTCAAGCCCCATGTTGGGCTCTGTGCTGACAGCTCAGAGCCTGGAGCCTGCTTTGGATTCTGTGTCTCCTCTCTCTGCCCCTCCCCCACTCATACTCTGTCTGTCTCTCTTTCTCTCAAAAAGACAGGTAAACATTAATAAATAAATACAAATAGTTAAATGTAAAAACTAAAACTACAGATATAAAAGAAACATTTGTGACCTTGAGTTAGGCAAAGATTTGTGAGATAGAACACAGAAACCATAATCCATAGAAGAATAAATGTGTAAATTGGACTTCATCAAAATTTTTTATGTGAGAGGGTAAATAACAGAGAAAATTAAAGGGCTCTCATAATAATTAAAAAGACAAACATTTCAATTTGAAAACTGATTCAAAGATTTCAACAGATATTTCACTAGAGAAGATATATCAACTGCAAACAAGCACATGAAAAGATGTTCAATATCATTAGCCATTCTGGAAATGCAAATTTAAACTAATGAGATACCACTACACAACTACTAGAATAGCTAAAATGAAGAAGACTGACAATACCAAGCTACCAAATGTTGGTAAAGATGTGGTGAAACTGGAACCCTAAATCACAGCTTTGGTAAAGATTTCAGCAATTTCTTATGAGATGAAGCATATATTTTATCACACTACCCCAGAGAAACAAAAATATTACGTCCAAACATTACAAAAAACATTATGTCCAAAGACTTATACCACAATGTATAAATACCACAACAACTTTATTCATAATAGGCAAAACCTACAAACATCCCAAAATCCATAATCTAGTAAATGGATAAACAATTTGTAAATCTATAGCAATGGAATACTACGCAGCAATGAAAATGATCCAACTACTAATATGTACAACAACATGGATGAATCTTATTGTGTTAAGTGCAAGAAGCCAGGCACAAAAAACTGCAAGTTATAAATGATTCAACTTATGTGAACTTCTAGAAAAGGCAAAACTAGAGATCAATGATTGTCAGAAAGTTTGAGGGGAGGAGGTTGACTACAAAGGGGCAGGAAACGTCAGGTGATAGAAATGTTCTTTCTATACTGTCTATGGTGGTGGTTACATGACTGTTCACATTTGTCAAAACTCATCAAATTGTACAACGAAATTTGGTAAGTTTTATTGTATGTAAGTTATATCTCAAAATCAATTACAAAAAAAGTAATGAATGTATACTTTATTATATTTCATTATTACAAAAAAGAACTTTAAAACAAGCATTCTCAAGTTTTAAATTCAAGTACAAACTACATAGTACACAAAATTAATACCAAATAAGATTCGGGGCAAGTTATCATATGAAATATACAGCAGAGATTGTTTTCATCACTTACTAATTCACCTTAAAACTCAAAAAAAAAAAAAAAGATTTGCCAGAACCTATCCAAATCTGTGATAGAAAGAAGCAAAATACAAAGAACTACTCATTTAAACAAGCCATAACAACTCTAGCTATAATAAGTATTATGTCAGTGTGTTTCATAATGCATTATGACAGTGAGCTTTTAGTTAAAAAAATTTTTTTCTTCAAGTTATGACTTTCTAAAACATACACTTTGGGTAATAAAATTATATACTTTTTAGTAACAAAGGTTGTAATAAATTACTCACAGATAATGAAGAAAGATGTAAGGCAAGAATCAAAATTCTGGTGTGCATTCTGCTTTCAGATGCTTTGACAATACTATTGCACTGCTAGCTGTAAAGTACAGTAGTGCAATAAAGTCAGAGCATTCGTTAGCAGAAATTGGTAGGAAAGGAACACAAAAGCATCTTGCATCAGTTGAAGCTTCAGTGTGAAAAGAATTTAAAGAAGGGCTGCCATTTTGTACAGAAGACACCCCAAACCTAAGAATATGTATATCAATGTTAAAAAGAATTGAATCTAAATATCAAAATACTAGTTTTCTGATGACTGACCTATGATTAATATTCAACAGAAATCTGTAGAAAGGAATTGTGTAAATACGTCCTAAGCTTTAGAAGTTATTAACATGGGTATTGTTGAAACGTTAGGACTGGTATTAACAAAACCAGTTATAATTACTACCAAAGCAAAGTTGTGAAAAAGATTACTGTTCTTGAGACCTGTTGGTTAGCTCCCCATAGCAAATGATTAAGAATATCAGAGAAAACAGGGGCACCTGGGTGGCTCAGTCAGTTGAGCATCCAGCTTTTAACTTTGGCTTGGGTCATGATCTCACTGTTTGTGGGTTCAAAGCCACATTGGGCTTTGTGCTGGCAGTGTGGAGCCTGCTTGGGAGTCTCTCTTTCTCCCTCTCTCTGCCCCAGTCCTGCTCATGTGCTCTCTCTCTAAATAAATAAACAAACAAACAAACTTAAAAAAAAAAAAAGAATATCAGAGAAAACAAATGAAAAGTAAAATAAGTTTCTCAATCTCTAAATACCCAATCTATGTTTCTTGAATCTAAACTACATTACATACTAAAAAGCTATAACTGGGGCACCTAGGTGGCTCAGTTGGTTAAGCGGCCGACTTCAGCTCAGGTCATGATCTCGTGATCCATGAGTTCGAGCCCCATTGGGGCTCTGTGCTGACAGCTCAGAGCCTGGAGCCTATTTCAGATTCTGTGTCTCCCTCTCTCTGACCCTCCCCTGTTCATGCTCTGTCTCTCTCTGTCTCAAAAATAAATAAACGTTAAAAAAAAAATTTTAAATAAAAAAAAATAAGAAAGAAAAAGCTATAACCATCTTATGGCTTCTTATCTCAAGAGTTTACAGATTTCCAGGGAATTAACGTCTCCTAAACAAGCCTTCCTAATAGAATACTATGGAAGGGGATTTTAAAATTTCAGTTAACCCCTGGGGCGCCTGGGTGGCTCAGCCAGTTAAGCATCTGAATCTTAATTTCAGCTTAAGTCATGATCTCACAGTTCATGGAATCAAGCCTGGAGTTGGGCTGCACCCTGAAAGCACAGAGCCTGTTGGCAATTCTCTCTCTCTCTCTCTCTCTCTGCCCCTTCCCCACTTGTGCACATGTACACACATGCTCTGTCTTTCTAAAGCAATAAATAAACTTTAAAAAAATATATAAATAGGGCCGTCTGGGTGGCTCAGTTGGTTGAGTGTCCAACTCTTGATTTCAGCTCAGGTCATGAGCCTGGGGTCATGGGATCAAGCCCGTCAGGTTCTATGCTGAGCGTGGAGCATGTTTGAGATTTTCTCTCTCTCTTTCTCCCCACCCCCTCTGCCCCTCTCCCCTGCACTCTCTGTCCGTAAAATTAAAAATAACGTATTTTTATAAATCAATCAATCAATAAATAAAATTTCAGTTAACCCCTAAAGATCTTAAATACAGGAAATCATCTCCATTTCCTTCCAACAGAAAAATCAAGGAGAAAATAATATATGGTACAGGAGGAGGTTCTGAAATTTTAAGAATCCGGTTTTCTTGGATTCAAGCCAATTATCACCATCCTATCCTTTTAACTGGTAAGACACCATTCAAAAGTCAGATGTAAGCCCAGAAATAGAAATAGTATGATAGTATAACATTGTACTTTTGTGCACAATGGTACCACAAAAGAACAGTGGACAAATACCACTCAATCAGTACGTGAAAGGGAAAAAGAGAACAAAGATAACACTACAATGAGTTTATTCCTCCATTAATAATGTTGATTGATGCAAAAATACTTTCCATTTTCACTAATCTTTCTTTAAATCAGCTACTTGGTTAGATTGAACCTCCTAATTTGAGTTAGAAATGAACTCAAATTCAGGACAACTGGAACATGAATGACTAGACCTCAAATCCTAGGCCATACAACTCACGTATTAGAACAGTTCAACTCTGCTAGCCAAGGATCAAGTTTTAAGGAAAGTATTCATAAATAAATAAATAGAAGTATTTAAGAGTGAAATGTTTAATTTTCTGAATTAGAAATTAATCCAAATGAGAAAAATATGAAATATTTTTAAAATAAGAGGATCAGGCTATCTACAAAGTGAGAATACTTTATTTTCAAAGTTCAATAATATGCATTCTCTTTCACTTACTAAATTTTCTTTTCTTTTTATAAATTTTTTTTAATATTTATTTTTTGAAAGAGAAAGAGTGAGTGGGGGAGGGGCAGAGAGAGAGGGAGATACAGAATCTGAAGCAGGCTCCAGGCTCCTTAGCTGTCAGCACAGAGCCAGAGGTGGGGCTCCAACCCAGAACCATTAGATCATGCCCTGAGCCAAACTCAGATGCTTAACTGACTGAGCCACCCAGGGGCCCCTGATTTAATAAATTTTCAAAATTAGTTCCTCAACAAATCCTTTATTCAAGTAAGGTAGAACCAAAACTCAGAGGATTGTACAGGAAATCATTTCTTTCTAATCTTAGAAAATAAACCAGTTCATAGATATAGCACATGGCAAATCTGAAGATGAGATGCACCATCTTTTACTATTCAATCAATAAAAAGCAGTGATAACAAAACTGTAATAGTTCAAATACATTTTTTAAACTCTAACGATTATGGAAACAAACTAATAACTGGAAGTGGGGGGAGGGGAAGGCTACCACTAGGTTACTTGCAAGTAATTTAAGAAGACCTGCTTTCTTCTCTTCACCTCTTAAAAAGAATTTTTAAAAACTACCCAATCATTCAAACACTTAAAAGTTTAAGAGCCTGGCTACCTCATAGTTTTCTAAAATCTACTTTTTTCAAGATGTACACTTAATCATTTTCCCCTTAAATTGTGTTCAATCTAAACATTTAAAAAGGAAAAAGAGGGGGCGCCTGGGTGGCTCAGTGTTATGGATAAGCGTCGGACTTCAGCTGAAGTCACGATCTCACAGTTTGAGAGTTAGAGCCCCATGTGCTGCCAGCTCGGAGCCTGGAGCCTGCTTGGGATTCTGTCTTCCTCCCTCTGTGCCCCTCCCCCGCTCATTCCCTCTCTCTCTCTCTCTCTCTCTCTCTCTCTCAAAAAAAAAAAAAAAAATTAAATAAATAAAAATTGTGTTCAATCTAAAAAAAAAAAGTCCTGTGAGAATACTGACTCTCATGCAGTCAAAAAAACCTTAATTGGTACCTCAAAAATAAACAGTCAACTTAAGGGAGGAGGAAAACTGTTAAAAGCAGAATTAGTATCATTTAGCATCTTACAATTAGGCAGAAATCTCCATCTGGAGGGAGATATTCAGAATGGGTAAAAGGGCAAGATGGTGTTAAACATTTATGCCGGTTGACAGAATCAAACTAGGATACTTCACATATTTTTGGTTCTTTTGTTGGTTTAAAGGCATTTCATGATTAAAAAAACCAAAACTCTGAACTGAAAGTTCATTATTACAGGTTTGGAAAGCGGCAAAAACTTCTTCCTTCTTCACTGCTATTCCCTCCCACCCCATTCCCCCCTACTCCCACAAAGAAAATTAAAACTCAAAATTGTTAGAATCAACTGTAAAACTTCAAGTCGAATTTGTATGGGAGAGCCGCTACAATTCATTAATACATCAGGAGAAAATAATAAGATATATCAAGCTCTCACATTTTCTGGAGGTGGGAATCAGGGTATGGTACTCAGTTTCTTCCAGGATCACTACAAGTGTAGATGCTAAGTGACCTAAGGTTCAACTTGGAGAGAGCAACGCTGACACAAATGATATCTAAATTGTAATGCCAGGGTATGGGAGGGCGGGGGAGGGGGGACGGGCGGTTTGAGACGGAGAGTAAAGATTTGAGCTTTTTGAATTAATTGTTATTTTTCTTTAACAAAAAACCGACAGGAGCTCAATGACGGACGCGTCCTCCAAATTCCTCATTTTAAAGAAAGCCAGCCCAATTCAAACATAGTAATGCAGGGAGGGGGTAAGGGCTGAAGATAGAACAAGGGGAACTAAGAAGAAAAAAGCGCGGGCGATCTAGCTGGTAGTCTAAGAATGGGAGAGAGGGAATAAAGAGAACAAGTCAGTAAAGGATCCATAGAAAAAAACTAGGACAGCCCTTCAGCTTGGCGCCCCGGAGCAGGCCAAGCAGCCGCCTGAATCCTTTCCAATTATTCGCCCGCGCCCCCTACTTTCATAAATGAATGAAACTCGGCAACTCGAAAGCAGGGTACCTTCCTTGTCCCAATTCCTCCCGCGTTCCAAGAAAGGAGCTCGAGGTTCAGGTCCCCATCGCTCACACCTTTCCCCCACCCAAGGGCTGCCACCTTCGATCCAAACATATGTTGGCCTTGGAGCTTCCTCGACCGCTAAGAAGTTGTGCACGCGAGTCTAGAACCTTTCTCAGACTTTCTCAACCCGCCTTGAAGAACGTGAACGGCTCTGCCCTAATGGGATTTCTCTCCGCCCCCCTCGGTTTATTCCCCACCTCACCTTCCATCCCCCTTTCTTTGAGTGTGAACGACCTCTCCCCTTCTTGGAGCGGTTAGGGTCTTTTGGGGAGAAATGCAAAAAACGCTGCCTGCACGAGCCACAGTTCCTTGAGGGGCGGAAAGGTTAGGGCACGGAACAAGGAATTCCAAAGGCCCAGCTACCTCAGCATCTCCCGCCATTTCCCTCACGAGTTTCCCGGATGTAACCCCTTCCCCCGCGGCGGTTAAAAGAGACCAGGCGGCTGCAACTCCCTTTGATACAAGAGGAGGGAACTTGAATCTGGTCCAGCTTCTGCCGCCCAGGGTTTCAGGCGACTCGAAATTGCATCCCACCTTGGAGGCCATCCGAGAGAAATAAGCTACCCAGTAGATCTCCTTTACTTTACACTCACCATCAGTTCCAGCTTATCGACCTCCGCCTCCATGTTGAATAGTTGACATTCCTCAGACCGCGGCAGTGCTTAAGCCGCAAACCGTGCTAGCACTGAGAGTGCCTATTGGACAGCTGTCACTCAACGTCTCACGCTCATTGGTTCCCCTGCTTCACTGGTGCCCGCCCATTGGCGACTAAGTAACGCCCCTCCACATGAAACACCTTCTCCAGTTGGACAAAGACACAAAACGCCGCAGGAGGATTGGCTGCTGTATATACATATTTTTTTCCATTGGCTGCACGCTCATCTCTACTTTCAATTTCATAGCTAGGGCTCCGCAGAGAAGAGACTGCGATTGGTATAATCGGAATAAGAGCCAACCAATTACACAAAAGCTTCCACAAACAGCAGAAGGAACCTGTCACACCTTCTTAGGTCTCCGGCTTCCCCTCCCCTTCGCTCCCGCCTTCCACTTATTCATACAAGAAGCGCCTCAGCTTTCATTGGCCAGTGCGTGGTGACATCTTAACCAATCACAAACCAGACTGTGCTCCTACAGTACCCAGAGCGCGAATCGTGAAGAGACCTTGGCTACGATTGGTCCCTGCGTGATAAGGTTTTAATTTTGAATTGTTCTACATGGCGAGGGAGAGGCCACTACCCGGACTCCATCTAATCCCGAGCTCTTAGACTAGTAAGTGCAGGGAGATCTTCCTTCGGTAGCTGGGCCTGTTGCTGCTTGTGTTCTTACAATTTACGGAGGTGGGGATTTTGGCTGTACTTGGGGAGATACAGCCGGGAAGAGGACGTTTGAGGGTGGGTAAGAAGTGCTCGGCTTGGCTCCATCCTAACCATACTTGCATTTAATTAACGCTCTGCAAAATATGTTTTGGAGCAAAGCGTCAACCTTCCTTTTGCACGTTCCTTTAGATCTTGCTGTTCACTGTTGTCCGGAGACCAACAGTATCTGCATAACTTGGGCGCTTGTTAACAATGCAAATTATCGGGCTCCACCCAGACCCACTGAATCATAATATGCATTTTAACAAGATCCCCCACCCCTAGTGATTCTTATGGACATTAAAGTTTGAGAATGTACATTTCTTGATAGCGAGTATTACTATGTTCCTTGATAAGCTCTTAATGTTGTCTAACGTTTTGTGAGAGTGTCAATTTTAAAAGTGTCCCCTGTTTGTTTGTGCCTAATAATACTGTGCTGGCTACATTTTAGGGAGCTGCAATCTCGGTAGAGAAACAAGACAAAAACTAAAAAAGCAATGTTGCACAGTGTAAAACAAAATTTAATACAACCAAGTACCAGAAATAGCCCTATGAATGTTCAAGAGTAATGAACTGGTAAAGGAAATTGATAAATTGAATGAAAGCTGCTTACGGAAAAGTGTAAGAAACCTCCATAAAAATGTGTTTTTATGAAGAGGGTAAAGAAATGCAATTTTTATCTTCGTTGCTGTCACAGTTTTGGAAGTACCCCCTGACCAAAAGCACTTCTCGTATCATAGGATGAAGTTTTAATAGAAGCAGCAGTGCCAACTCCTGCAGAATACTATAATTCTTAGCCTATTATTTATTTCACCTTCCTACTGGAAATAGTTTTGGAGCCATCCTTTAACCATATATAGGAGTGGCATGATTTGAAGAACTTAAAAACCTCCCTCACTGAGAGATTTTTCAAAATTTAATTGTATTAAAGCATATTCCTTAACTAAAAAAGAGACCACTTGTTAGCAAACACTTAGCGGGAATGATTTATTTCATTCATTTGTTGAAATTATTTAGTGCCTGCTGCATTCTTGGTCCTGGGGAAACAAAGTTGAGTAAAATTTATCCTAACCTTAAAAAGCTCACAGTCCAGCTGGGTGGCAAGCATGCAAACACAAATGCTATAATAAGAATGTGTATAAAATGCTATGGAAGCAGAAAAGAGATGACATTTTCATCCAGTATAAATTCCTTACGGATAGAGACTATGTTGGCCTTGTTTGGAATTGTATCCCAACACCTACCACACCTACCTACCATGGTGGATTATCAGCACTCAACAAATATCTGTGAGTAAAAATAACAGCATCTTGAAGGTTATATAAGTTGACTTGAAGGAGGATACCCCAAGCAGGGGGAAAGGCTATAGAAAGTATATTATAGAAAGTATTTGGTGTTTGCCATACCTGAAGTACAAACTGTTTCCTAATCACTAGAAGAGATGAGGCTGCAAAGGGCCATCAGACTAAATTGTGACAATCTTTTTTTTTTTTTTTAATGTTTATTTACTTTTGAGAGAGACAGACAGAGCATGAATGGTGGAGGAGCAGAGAGAGGGAGACACAGAATCCAAAGCAGGCTCCAGGCTCCGGGCTGTCAGCACAGAGCCCCACGCAGGGGATGGGGCGAACGCTCTAACCCACAAACTGCAAGATCATGACCTCAGCCAAAGTCTGACGCTTAACTGACTGAGCCACCCAGGCGCCCCTAAATTGTGACAATCTTTAAAAAGTATCTTAAGGGAAAAAAAAAAAAAGTATGGTAAGGAACCTGGGTGGCTCAGTTGGTTAAGTGTGGATACTCTTAATCTCAGCTCAGGTCATGATCTCACCATTCCTGGGATCTCCATCTGCACTGGGAGGGGCGCTTAGGTGGTTCAGTCAGTTAAGCGACCAGCACTTCATCTCAGCTCAGGTCTTTTTTTTTTTTTTTTCTTTTTTTAGTTTATTTCTTTATTTTGAGAGAGAGAGAGCACGTGAGGAGCAGAGAGAGAATCCCAAGCAGACCTCACAGTGTCAGCACAGAGCCCAATGCAAGGCTCGAACTCAAGAACGGTAAGATCACCACCTGAGACAAAACCAGAAGTGTGTCCTTGGCCTGAATGAGCCACCCAGAGCCTCCTCATCTCAGGTTTTTATCTCAAGGTCGTGAGTTCAAAGCCCGCTTTGGGCTCTACACTGGGCAAGAAGCCTACTTAAAAAAGGAGGGGGTGGGCAGGGCCCCTGGGTGGCTCAGTTGGTTAGGCATCCGACTTCGGCTTAGGTCAGGATCTCATGGTTAGTGAGTTCCAGCCCTGCATGGGGCTCTGTGCTGACAGCTCAGACTCTGGAGCCTGCTTTGGATTCTGTGTCTCCCTCTCTCTGTGTGTCTCTTCCCAGCTCACACACAGTCTCTCTCTCTCTCTCTCAAAAACGAATAAATTTTAAACAAATTTTTTTTTTACTAAAAAAAAGGGATGGGGGCGCCGGGGTGGCTCAAGTCAGTTAAGCATCCGATTTCAGCTCAGGTCATGCTCTCACAGTTGATGGGTTTGAGCCCCTCATAAGGCTCTGTGCTGAGAGCTCAGAGCCTGGAGCCTGCTTCAGATTCTGTGTCTCCTCTCTGCTCCTTCCCACTTGCACTCTGTCTCTCTCTGCCTCTCAAAAATAAAAAAAAATGTTTAAAAATTAAAAAAAAAGATAACAAATAACAATTAGCAAATTTAGGTGAATAGTATACGAGTATATTTTTCCGGAATAAATATGATCTTTTATTTTTTCTTTTTATATTTTCAATTTATTTTTTTATTGAAGTATAGTTGGCACACAATGTTACATTTGTTTCAGTTGCTGACATATGCGTATTAATTATACCATCATAAATTTGTCAGGGTTTGAAATTTTTCAAAATAAAAAAAGTAAGAGAAAATAGACTACAGCAAAAATCTAAAATGGGAAAGATGGCAAAAGCAACTGAACTTAGAAGACAGAAAGAGGAAGGACAGGATGAATGAATCACATAAATATTTCAAATTCATGTATATAAGTATATATAATACATATTATATATTTTATTCTATAATGGATCTCATTTCCTCATCCACCTTTTTTTTGTGGGTGGTAGTACATATTGTTTTTAATCAACCTTAAAGTCTTTTCAAAACAAGGCAGGTAAAAAGGAAGGAATAGTAGTTTTCAATAAAAAAGTAGGAAAAATGCTTTGAATAATCTTAAAAAAAAAATGAGCTTCTATCTAGTGTTAGTAGTTGGAATCCTGCTTAGTCCAGCAAAAAGAATTTGTATGTCTCATTACTTTTCTGGAAAGGGACAAGTATATGTGTTTTAACCTAGGAAGACTGTTGCAGATTATTTCAGGCAATTATCCTCTACAGAACATCTACTAATGCTTTTATTAAAGCAATGATAATAAAACAAACTTTAGCATGAGTTCTGTGTCTTGTTTGATTTAGGAATTCTTTAACTTTCATTTTTTAAAAGAACAGTTATCACTTTTGAATGGAACACTAATCTAGGAATTATCTCAGACGGAACCTTTTTACCTTGACAGATTTGACATATTCTCTCAATTCTCTGCATGTGCCGATTACTGTGTTTAATTAAAAGGTTATTAGAGTAACAATGACTCAGAGCCCAGGGGACACACACACACACACACAGAAGAGAAAGGAGAAAATATGATTTAGTTCCTAGATTTTTTTTTCATTGAAAACTTATCTCCAAAATGATATACATCAGCTTATATAGGACTCTTTAGAAATTTGAATGAATGGGCATTGGTAAAACCACCAGAAAAGGGCTAGAAAGAGATGGCTCAGTTTCAGAATGGTGGTACTCTATTTTTCTAGCTAATAATATACACCAGAGGGGAGCCTGGGTGGCTCAGTCGGTTAAGCAGCCAACTTTGGCTCAGGTCATGATTTCATGGTTGGTGGGTTAGAGGCCTGCTTCGGGCTCTGTGCTAACAGCTCAGAGCCCAGAGTCTGCTTCGGATTCTGTGTCTCCCTCTCTCTGTCCCTCACCTGTTCATGCTCTCTTCTCTGTCTCTCAAAAATAAATAAACATTAAAAACATTTTTGGCAGGGGGGCACCTGGGTGGCTCAGTCAGTTAAGCGTCCAGCTTCCACTTAGGTCATGATCACATAATTTGTAGGTTCAAGCCCCACATCAGGCTCAGTGCTGACAGCTCAGAGACTTGGGTCTGCTTTAGATTCTGTTTCCCTCTCTCTTTGTCCCTCCCCACTTGCACTCTCTTTGTCTCTCAAAAATAAATAAACATTAAATTTTTTTTTATTTTTTAATACAAATATAATATATACCAGAGATTAACTGTCGAATGCAAGACTTATTATAGTTAGAAACAAATAGCAGTTCTCTAAATCATCTCTTTATAATCCTGACTCCCACTTGCCAAAGGCAATTACTATCCATTCTTATAATTGTTTCTGTTGTCATTCTTATAATTGTTTCTGTTGTTTACCTCCATGATTCTAAAAGACATGCTTACAATACTATTTTTCTTCCTTTTTTCTTTCCTTCCTTCCTTCTTTCCTATTTTCCTTCCTTCCTTCTTTCCTTCCTTCCTTCCTTCCTTCCTTCCTTCCTTCCTTCCTTCCTTTCCTTCTTTCTCTTCAGTATTAAACACTTATATAAATTAGAAAACTACTGATTTCCACTTTCTCTCCTATCTTCACAATATACCTATACCGTGTTTTTGGCTAAATAAACAATCAGTGGCTTTGCTACTAAATACTGTGTAATAGCTGAACATATAAGTGTTACTATGATTACATTTTTTTCTTTTATAACTTTTTTCCTACTCATTTTTAAATGCCATTTTAAAAGCATTTATCAATAATTTGGCCCCAATTTTACAGAAGAACAGTAAACTCAGCTCAGAAAGGTCAATACACTAGGTAATTTATTGATTTCCCTTTTTTTTCCTTAGAGACAATGTTACTGAAGCCTGCTATCGGTCTTGCTCACTTCACTGGCTGTGGGTGCTCTAAGACAGGAATTAGCAAACTACAGTTTTTGTAGATCCCATGAGCTAAGAATGTTTTTTTTACAATTTGTAATAGTTGAAGAAAAATCAAAAGAAGAATATTTTGTGACACCTGAAAATTATATGAAATTCACATTTCAGTGGCAATAAATAAAATTTATTGAAAAAATTTATTGGTACACAGCCATACTCATTTGTTTTAAGTACTGTCCATAGCTGTTTGGATGCTACAGTGGCAGAGTTGAGTGGTTATGGTAGAGACCAGGTGGCTTACAAAGCGCAAAATATTTATTATCTGGCCCTTTACAGAAAAGGTTTGCTGACTCCTGCCCTAGGCCTGCTTCAAAGCTGTCTTCCAATGACTTCTGGCCACTATTAACCCTGGAAATTGCCACTGTTTATCTTAATGCTGTCCTCACACTTGACTAAAAGTGTGACCAGTTATAAAATTCCAGGATGGAAAACATTTCCTTCAGAAGTGTGGCTGTTGAAGTCTGATGCCATTCTATTCTCAGACCTCTGTATCTATACTGTTTTTTTATCTCATGAAGCCTTTAATTTTTTTTTTTAATGTTTATTTCTGAAGGGGAGAGAGACAGCGTGAGTGGAGGAGGGGCAGAGAGAGAGAGACACACACACACACACACACACACACACACACAGAATCTGAAGCAGGCTCCAGGCTCTGAGCTGTCAGCACAGAGTCCCGACACCGGGCTCGAACTCACAAACTATGAGATAGTGACCTGAGCTGAAGTCAGATGCTCAGCCGCTCAACCAGCTGAGCCACCCAGGCGCCCCTCATGAAGCCTTTAGAATATCCTCTTTATTTTTGTGATGATATGCCTCAGTGTGGATCTTCTTTTGTTATACTGAATGGACCATTTCAAACAGAAAATTCAAGTCTTTCAGTTCTAGGGAATATTTCTGTATTGTTTATTTGATAAAATTCTCTCCATTCCTCTGTTCTCTCCTAACACTTTTATCTTCCAACTGTTGTATTACATTTTTAAAATTTCTACTGCTTTTAATTTTTAAGAGTTTTTTTCATCCTTCTTGTTTCATGAATACAGTTTCTCTCTTTCTTTTTTTTTTTTTTTTTAGTTTATTTATTTATTTGGAGAGAGAAAGGCAGAGGGAGAGAGAATCCCAAGCAAGCTCCATGCTGTCAGTGCAGAGCCCAACGCCAGTCTCAATCTCATGAACCATGAGATCATGACTAGAGCCGAAATCAAGAGTCAGACACTTAACTGACTGAGCCACCCAGGTGTCCCTGCAATATCCCACTTTCTGAAAATTTTTAAGTTTTCTTCTGCTTCCTATATTCTTTCCATTTCCTCTGAAATGGAAATACTTTTATTTCCCCTCTGTTTATTTTGGTCTTTGTCTTTCATGTTAGAGACTTTCCTAAAGTGATTCATGATCTTTGGCTATTATATGTCAGAGGAAGTCACAAAAAAAAAAAAAAAAATTGGAAGCTCAAAGTACAGTAGGTGGATATTATCAACTTGTGTGATACCACAGTGGGTAAATGATCAACCACTTAGCCATTTTGGGGAGATCCTAAATGTCAGTATCTGTAGGTCCTCTTTTGGGGGGTAGCCAATTTCCCTGGAGAGGAATCTTCTCACCTCCTGCAAGGGAAATGAAAGGTATGGGGGTTTGAGTCATGAAATTAAAATCAGTGGCCTGTGTTCTGGGAGCTGAGCTGAGGAAGGGAATTAAAAGTCTCACTTTTGGGGCGCCCGGGTGGCTCAGTCGGTTAAACATCCGACTTCAGCTCAGGTCACGATCTCACAGTCTGTGAGTTCGAGCCCCGCGTCAGGCTCTGGGCTGATGGCTCAGAGCCTGGAGCCTGCTTCCGATTCTGTGTCTCCCTCTCTCTCTGCCCCTCCCCCGTTCATGCTCTGTCTCTCTCTGTCCCAAAAATAAATAAACGTTAAAAAAAAAATTTTTTTTTTTTTTTTAAAAAGTCTCATTTTTGAGTTCAGGATTGTCCCCTACCTGCTGTATGATGATACACACATGACTCTGCTATTGCTATGGCTGATGGCCCACAATTCAACACCCCTATGGTTCAACTTCTCCATAGAATAAACCTATCCATCTTTACAGGAGAGAACATAAATGCCAGGAGCTGCCTGGCTACCAGGACTGGGAGACAGACTCCAGAGGCCTATCCAATCCTTATAATGACTTAATTAAACCTATTTTAACCCCACCCTACACTTTAAAAGGTGCTAAGTACCTTCAAGTCCAGAATCTTCTTAAAGTTTCTACAAATTATCTTGCTTCCAGTTGGCTTCCCTACCACCGGCCGTCAAGCCTCACCTCTCTTCTACTCTGCCAAGTCATTTACCATTCATCCATCTCCTTTCCATTTTCCATAATTTAGTCAACATTCATCATCTGTGATAGTCTGTTCCCATTCTTTGCTTCATGGGTTTATAATTTCTTTTTTATTTCTTTACTGACTTTTTGTTTTTTTTAAGATTTTATTTTTAAGTAACCTCTACACCCAACGTGAGGCTTGAAATTCTGACCCTGAGATCAATCATCATATGCTCAACTTAACTGAGCCAGCCAGGTACCCCTATAATGTTCTTTCTTGTAAATTTCATATACAGCTGATTTTCAGAGAATACTATTGTTGATTTTTACCGATTTCTTGTATCTGTAGCCAACCTATGGTTGCAATTTATAAACAAGTATAGTCCTAATAGGAATGTCAGTTGATATTTTCATTTATTATTCTATAGAATAAGATAAAGTGAAACACAAAGATTTCTTTGGAACTTTAATTGTATAAGCAACTTTGATGAATCAAATACTAGTTTTCAAATACTGGAACATTTCTCAATTTTTTAATGCTATTCACAATATAACAATTACAGACAAGATATGATTTTAAATTTAATCTGCATTATTAACATTTTCTTTATCACTTTCTTAACAATCAACAACATAATGAATCAAGCCCTGATTTGTAATGTTGTTGTTTTTTAAAAAATTTTAATGTTTATTTTTGAGGTGGGGGTGGCGGGGGGTGGGGGAAGAATCAGAGAGAGGGAGACAGGATCCAAAGCAGCTCTGCACTGACAAGAGAGAACCTTATATGGGGCTATAACTCACAAACCTTGAGATCATGGCCTGACCTGAGCCTAAATTGGTTGCTTAACTGACTGAGCCACACAGGTGTCCCTGTAGTGTTTTTTAATATTCGTTGTGTAAATACTCCCATCATAGGCAATTTCAGGTTTTCAGTATGAAGTCATTGAATATGGGGTTGGACAGAAATGAACATTCTATAGCATTTTCACTATATAGATACAATAAGGTGAATAACCTCAAAAGCATAGATAATAGTAAAATCATTAGAAAGTGATGAGTTTTGCATCATATTTATTACCATTTTAAATATAAATTATATAATTATAAGATTATATAACTTAATTTTAATGGTGGATGTGTTTAACAACTAACTCACAGATTTCCTGAAACCGTAACAGTTGATGCCAATCCCAGCACACCACTGGAGTGGAGATAAAGGTATAGAGCCAAGTTTAAATGAGAATGTCCAGCTCCTTTCTTTAAAATCTATTTTTATAACTAAGGGATTGGTGAGAATAAGGGAAAAAAGAGGCAGGAGGCCAGTTCTCTGTGTCAGTGTGATGTCTAACAAAAGACATCAAAGGGAGAGAGGGAACAGAAAGGGGAGGGCTGTGTAGAGGAGGGCAGATAGAAAACAAGGAAGAGGAGTTTACCATGGAAGTCTCAGGTTCTGGGGATTTCAACCAGTGAACTCTGCACCTTAGAGAGAGGTTCCCAGTGACATTTCTCCATAGAAAGTTGTGGGCATGAGTTTGATGAGGTTTAATCTTCTTTTCAGGCAACCACAAGATTGCCGCTTCCTCTGAGGCTTCCCTAAACTTCTTAATTCAGAGTATTTGTGTTATTTTAAGTTTGTTTAGAAAAAAATCAATCAATCCTTTAGCCATCCTTTGTATTTAACAATGCTTGCTTGGCCTTCTTTTATTATTTCATCAGGAAGGAGAAGTGATATAATAAAGGTGAAGTCAGCTAAGTATTTTTCAGTGTGTCTCCCAAGCCTCTAAGAACAATTAAGGAAACACTGTTAGTTTGAGCCCTGGCATCAATTCAATTAAGATGCTATAAGGAAACTTTACTCCTGGAAGAGCTGTTGATAATATGCACTGTCACCCATTGCCTTTGGGGGTGCCCTCTGAAAGTCCAAAGCTCTTAGAACTACAGTAAGCCGCTTCTGGGTTTTTACAATCCACAGCGGGTAAAAGGCTGGGTTTCTTCAACCAGTGCAATCTGAGAGCTGAGCAAGCCTAGAACTGCATACCAATTATTGAAAGGTTACTGGGTGAACAAAAGTGGAATGAATGTGTATTTTAAAGGCCAATTGTTCCTATTCAAATGTAAGTTTGAAAGGACGGAGGCCCAGCCCTTGAGACCATTTTTATTTCTGCTACTTGAATAAAGACATCTTTGTTCTTCAGGTAGCAACAACTGAAACCAGCAAAGCCCTTCTTCTCATCAAACTAGCTCTGACTTAATTTTCCTCAGAAAAGAATCTAGATTAAAATCTACCACTAGATGGTGTTTTAAAATGCTTTAAAATAAATGTTTTAAAGCACCCATGTCTTAGATTTGGGCTAACTTATTACATTGTATATCTCCTATTTAATCTACTGTTGCATGATAGAGTGTTAGAAAGAACATGGTCTTTGTAGACTTACTTATATACTGCTTTACATTGGGCAAATCATCTAATCTTTCTATGTCTCAGTTTACTTTTTTTTTTACTTTTTTTTTAACGTTTATTTATTTGTGAGACAGAGAGAGACAGAGCATGAACAGGGAAGGGTCAGAGAGAGGGAGACACAGAATCGGAAATAGGCTCCAGGCTCTGAGCTGTCAGCACAGAGCCCGACGCGGGGCTCGAACTCACAGACCATGAGATCATGACCTGAGCCGAAGTCGGACGCTTAACCGACTGAGCCACCCAGGCGCCCCTGTCTCAGTTTACTTTTATGTAAAAATAGGAATAAAAATCATCTTCCCCAGGGATAAAATCTTGCAGGATTTATTCAGTGAAGAGTCACTGAAAAAATGTATGTGAAGGTGCATAAAAGTAAGTGGACATTCAATGGTTAAATTTGTTTCTTCCACTACCTACTCTACCTATCACAGTGGATGCTCAGTAAATGTTACTGGTAAAGAATCTTCTTTTAATACCAACTAGAGCCGTTTTCTCTGTTATATAAGAAAGGGAAATACACTTGACTTAATGAAGAAAAGCAAGACAAGCAAAACAAAATTAGAGAGTAATATAATGCCAAAGCTGAGTCTCTCTAAAGATACTTCAAATCTGGGTTTAAATTTTTCTTCACTTCAGGGGACTTCCAGGATGCTAGTAGCAATGTATTTCCTAACCACGGTGGTTGGTTACAAGGATGTGTTCACTTTGTGATAATTCATTGAACTGTACTGTTAAGATTTGTGCATTTTCTATATGTATATATAATTCTAAAATAAAAAATGTAAAAAATTTTTTTCTGTACAGAAATCATGCCCAAGTTCAAGCAACGAAGAAGAAAGCTAAAAGCCAAAGCCAAAAGATTATTCAAAAAAAGAGAAGTCTCTCACTTTCAGCCCAAGCTAATTATACCTCCTCCTCAGCTACCCTCACCAGAAAGGTAAGGTTTAAATAAAGAACAGAGGGGTGCCTGGGTGGCTCAGTCGGTTAGACGTCTGGCTTCGGCTCAGGTCACGATCTCACAGTCCGTGAGTTCAAGCCCCGCGTCGGGCTCTGGGCTGATGGCTCGGAGCCTGGAGCCTGCTTCCGATTCTGTGTCTCCCTCTCTCTCTGCCCCTCCCCCGTTCATGCTCTGTCTCTCTCTGTCTCAAAAATAAATAAACATTAAAAAAAAAAAATTAAAAAATAAAGAAAGAAAGAAAGAAAGAAAGAAAGAACAGAAAAAATATTAAAAATCTAATCTATTAAGGATAGGGTTGATGTTGAAAATGTTGGGGTTCAGATCCAATGGCCAAGAAAGAATTCTTGAGACCTCTTAAGTGCAAAAAGATGGCTTAATTAAAGCACAGGGACAGGACCCATGGGCAGAAAGAGCTGTACTGAGGTTGTGTTGGGTGACAGATTGTATACTTTCAAGTGGGGAGGGAGTTAGGGATAGCATAAGTCTCTAAGGAATTTGGAGGCAAGGTTTCCAGGACCTTGAGGGGCTAGCTGCTGTTAGGATAAAGTCATTTACTAACTGTCTAGTAAAACCTTAGTCGTGAGACCTTTAGATGTTTATCGGTGGGCAATATGTTTGGAGAATGATTGCTAACATATATCTTGGGGGAGTAGAGATAAAGGAAGTTTCCAAAGGGATTTTCATATGCTAAAGAAGATTTATAGGATCCTGGGAGGTCAGGATAATATTAAGCTAAAATTGCTTTTTGCCCAAAGTGTCAATATCGAAGCAGCTGAGCTCCCAGAGAAAGGTCACTGTATTTCAAGAACTTGTCAATGGGCTGTAGGCAAGATGAAAATCTAATTTTTCATTTGCCTTTGTTTCCCATATCAGAATTACCAGATTTAGCAAATAAAAACACAAAATGCCCAATTAAATTTGAATTTCAGATAAACAATAATTTTTTTAATATTGTACCATGCAACATTTGCAATATACTTATATTACAAAATTATTCATCCTTCATCTGAAATAAAATTTTCACTGAGCATCCTGGATTTTATGTGGTGAACATAGTTCAAGAGTAAAAATCACAGAATTGTATTGGAGATGCACAGATTGACTATTTTCTTCTTCCCTAGTCAATTTAATTGTATAAATCTGCTAAGTGATGAAAGAGGGGTATAGGACTAGAATTTAAATCTTAGTTTTGGTTTGGTCAATTATTCTCTGGGACTTAGGTTTAGATGTGCTATTGAAAGAGGCTCTTAAGTCATAGGAATCCTAGGATACTGAGTTTCAAAATAAAATACTTTATATATTTTGTTGTTATAACTCTCTTTACAGAAAAAAATTTTAAATAAACAGGCCCTCAAAAAGCATTAATCATGATATTATCCTAACTCTTCTCTATCTCTCTTGAATATTAAAAACAGCCCCTAGCTGGTCTTCCTGCTTCTGCCCTTGCCCTCTGCAGCATATTTCAACACAGTAGTCAGAGTGAGTCTGTTAAAAATCATGTCAAATTGCCCCTCTGCTTAAAACTCTCCAGCGGCTTTTCCTGGCTTAGTTGGAAGAGCATGTGACTCTTGATCTTGGGGTCCTGAGTGCAAGCCCCATCTTAGACATAGAGATTACATTTCATTAAATCATATATACATACATACAAATATACATACTCTCCAATGTCTTCCTCTCTCAGAGTAAAAATTAAAATCCTTTGTTTGACCTACTAGGCCTTTATGATCTGACTTTGACATTATCTCCTAATCCCCTACCTTCAGTTTCTCCACCCTAGTCATCCTGGCCTCCTTGCTGTTCCCTAGACACCTCAGACAAGCTGCCATCTCAGGGCCTTTGCCCTTACTCTTACCCTTGCCTGGAATGCTCTTCTCCCAGATATTTGTATTGCTGACTTCTCCAATTTTTTTTTAAATTTTTTAAAAAATGTTTATTTATCTTTGAGAGAGACAGAGACAGAACGCGAGTGGGTTAGGGGCAGAGAGAGAGAGGGAGACACAGAATCCGAAGCAGAATCCAGGCTCTGAGCTGTCAGAACAGAGCCCGACACAGGGCTCGAACCCACAAACCGCAAGATCATGACCTGAGCCAAAGTCGGACGTCGGACGCTCAACTGACTGAGCCACCCAGGCGCCCCTCCAATTTTTTTTTTTTTTTTTAAGTAGGCTCCATGCCCAAAGTGGGGCTTGAACTCATGACCATTGATCCATTGATCAAGAGTCACATGCTCAGGGCACCTGGGTGGCTCAGTTGGCTCAGCGGCCAACTCTTGGTTTCAGCTCAGGTCATGATCTCATGGTTTGTGAGATCAAGCCCTGTGTCAGGCTCCCTAATGACAGCTGACAGCTCCTAGCTTGCTGGGGATTCTCCCTCTCCTCTCTCTCTCAAAATAAATAAATAAAGTAAAAAAAAAAAAACAGAGTTGCATGCTCTGCCACTGATCCAGCCAGACACCCGTGTTGCTAGCTTCTTTACTTTGTTAAGGTTTTTTTTCTCAAAAGTCATCTTCTCAGTGAGACTTCAATGCCCACCCTACCTACAATTTCACCTCCACCCAATGTTTCTCTCTTGATATATCCTTTTCCTTACAGTATTCACTAAATAGCAACCCATATGTATTATTTACTTACTTTTACCTTTCTTTCATGACATGTAAGTTCAGTGAGGGCAGGGTTTCTATCTATTTTGTTCATTACTGAATTCCTGATGCCTCTCTCTTTTTTTTTTTAATGTGTATTTATTTTTGAAAGAGAGAGACAGACCATGAGCAGGGAAGGGGCAGAGAGAGAGAGGGAGACACAGAATTTGAAGCAGGCCCCAGGCTCTGAGCTGTCAGCATAGAGCCTGATGCAGGGCTTGAACTCATGAAACATGATGAACCATGAGATCATGACCTGAGCTGAAGTCGGACACTTAACCGACTGAACCCCCAGGTGTCCCCCTGATGATGCCTCTTTATTTGCTATTTATTTTATTTATTACAATCTATTTGCTTTACAAAATAATTTGTGGATCTCAAAACTCTAGAATTTAATGCAGAATTTGGCTTTAGGTAGGTGGGCTCTGCTCCTGAGTCATATTATATAAAACTAGCTTGTTCTTTAACCAGAAGCTGTTACTCCAACTCAGGAGTTTTTTATTTGTTTGGTTTTGTTTTTCCTACAGAGTGGTTACTCCTTCAGCAGATATACCCCTTAGCAGAAGCTGGCTAAGATCATCCTGGAACTTCAAATTTCCCAATATCAAAGATACAGTAAAACTTTGGACAAATAGAGTGTGGTCTATATACAACTGGTGCCAGAACTGCATGGCCCAGGTATGGGTTTGACATACCTATTTTCAGCAATATGGTTTTTCTACATATTTGGTGTGTATGTTCACATGTGTGTATGCTCAGGTCAGCACAACACTCAGGCCAAGCTCAGGTAAGATGAAATTATGAGGTCATGTATGCCTTTGCTTCTGTAAAACATACATCAAACCACTTTCTTGTCTCTTTTTTCCTGTCTTTATCATGCTGCTTATAGAATTCAGCCTTGTTTATTTTTTTAATTTCAGAGTTTAGAAGTGTTGAAAGACACCATCTTTCCATCCCGTTTCTGCCACCGAGAACTTCACAGTCTGAAACAACGGTTTTGCATTTTAGAAAATCAATTATCCAAGCTCCAGGAAACTCTGAAGGTTGGTATTGGGTTTTATTTTGTTTTTAAGTTTTATTTATTTATTTTGAGAGAGAGAGAGAGAGCAGGGGAGGGGCAGAGAGAGAGGGAGAAAGGGAAAATCCCAAGCAGTCTCCATGCTGTCAGTACAGAGCCTGATGTGGGGCTCGAACCCACAAACCGTGATACTATGACCTGAGCTGAAATCAAGACTCAGCCACTTAATCGACTGAGCCACCCAGGGGCCCCTGAAGGTTGGTACTGTTAAATAAAAAAGCAATCCAGAATTAGGGAAGGAGGGCAGGCGTTATCCCCCATAGAAATTCCATTATGCTTTTACCAGAAGGAGAGATGGGTATAAGTAAGTGCTAATCTTGGGCCTGTTTGTCCTCAGATCCATTCCTTAGGCTTCAAGGCTCTGTTCTGTACTGCAGGGGGCTAACCGCACAGGCTGTATTTCCCGAGCTCCATGTCACCTGGTTCCTGGTTGTGCTGGGCTAATGGGAGACATTGATGAGAGACTAGAGCTGGAGGGGAGGTGGGGTGTTTTGCCTCTTCATTCTCTGCACTGGGCAATTTCTCCAGTGATGGTTGATGTTGTCTCTCTCACTCTAGCTTGCTCCAGGTAAGTCTACCTGTTTCTTGATTCTCTGGATTAACCCACCTCCAGAGATCTGGTTATACTGCTCTTCCCTTTGTCCCTCCAGCCTCAGGGTATTCAATGGCTTTCTACTGTTGCTAATCTCTGGGCTGCCTCAGTGTCCCCCGTGTGCTTTTCAGCTCATTCATCATCAGTGTAACCAACTGCCTACATTATATTCTTCCTCTCTTATTTATTTATTTTTATTTATCCCCCCCCCCCCCCCCGCTTTTAAATACTCGGGATGATTCTATTTCCTTGACTGATATAGGCAGAAAAAAATTATAAATATCCACTCTCTCCAAACTCCCCTAAGCAAGGCCCTTACTTTCAACATCTAAAACTCAAAAAATAAACATTGCACTTACTGTTTTGGAGTGAAACTTCTGGGATTACAACCCTTCTCCCAGAATTTATACCTCAAAATGAATTAGACAGAGGAAGAAAGGCAAATCACCTCATTCCTCTGGGCCTCAGTTTCCTCAGCTATAAAATGAGGATGATATCATCTATAGCGGGCTGAATTGATGGCCTCCAAAAGATCTGTCCAAGTCTTAATCCCTGGAACCTGTAAATGTTACCTTATTTGAGGAAAAGATCGTTACTCATGTAATTAAATTAAGGACTTTTATTTTTAAGAAATCTCTACACCCAGCATGGGGCTCAAACTCATGATCACAAGATCAAGAGTTGCATACTTTGCCAACTAAGCCAGACAGGCACCCCTTAAGTTAATGATTTGGAGATGAGGAGATCATAAACTGGTATCTGGGTGGACCCTAAATCCAATGATGAATGTCCTTATAAAAGAGATAGAGTAGAGCATGCACAGAGGAAAGGAGGAGCAGTGGGACCACAGGCAGAGATTGGAATGATATAGCCCCAAGCCCAGGAATGACCCCAGCTACCCAAAACAGGAAGAGGTAAGGAACAGATTCTTCCCTAGAGCATTGGGAGGTAGCACAGCCCTGCTGATGCCTTGATTTTGGAATTCTAGCCTCTAGCACTGAAAAAAATGAATCTCAGGGGCACCTGGCTGGCTCAGTCAGAAGAGCATGCAACTCTTGTTCTCAGGGTTGTGACTTCAATCCCCACATGGGGTGTAGTGATTACTTAAATAAATAAAACTTTAAAACACTGAATTTCAATTGTGTTAAGACACAAAGTTTGTGATAATTCAATACAGCAGCCATAGGAAACTAATTTCATTTGCAAGGGCTGCCATGATAAAGTAGCATGGTCCAGGTGGCCTATATAACAGAAATCTATTTTCTCACAGTTCTAGAGGCCAGAAGTTAACACCACAGTGTTGGCAGAGTTGGTTTCTTCTTAGGCCTCTCTCTTTTGGCTTGCCTTCTCACTGTGTCCTCAAATGGTCTTTTCTCTGTGCACACACATCCCTGGTGTTTCTCCTGTGTGTTCAAATTTCTTCTTTTTATAAGGACATCTGTCAAATTGGATGAAAGCCCACCCTAATAGCCTCATTTTAACTCAATCACTTCTTTTCTTTTAATGTGATTTATTTATTTTTGAGAGAGAGAGAGAGACAGAGCAAGAACAGTGGGAGAGGAGCAGAGAGAGGTTCACACAGAATCCGAAGCAGGCTCCAGGCTCCAAGGTGTCAACACAGAGCCTGACATGGGGCTCAAACTCACAAACTGTGAGACATGACCTGAGCCAAAGTCAGACAGTTAACCCAGTGAGCCACCAGGCACCCCTAACTTAATCATTTTAAAGGCTCTATCTCCAAAGTCATTCTGAGGTACTTGGATTAGGGCTTCAACATATGAGTTGGGAGGGGAGTAGGGGATACAATTCAGCTCATAACATTCATGTTCCATCCCCTTGGCCTTTTTATCAGTTCCTTGAGTATACTGTAGTCTTGGCTGCATTAAGTACTTTTGCCTCTGCCAAGAACTTTCTTTCCCCAGACCTTATCTCCCTTGAGACCTGGTAAGTCACAATTCATCCTTGAGATTATGGCTAAATATCACTCCCCAGGTTTCTCACTATTCATGATCACAGCACAATTCACTGTTTTCACTGAAGCATTATTTTGTTTTGTTCTGAGTATGTGTGTGTTTAATGTCTGTCTTCCTTACCAGACTGTCAGCTCCATGATATGACAAACAGAATTCACATTGTACCCATAGTGCCTGGCATATAGCACACACAAAACAAATACATGAATGAATAGATGAATGAATGAGTGAATGAGCTTGTGATAAATGAGAAAACATTATAAAACACATAGTGTGCTGAGAAAGCATTCAGTACATGGTAGCTATTATCTTGATGACTCTGAGCCTCAAGAACCAAATTAATCTGTTATTTATTTGCCAAATGTAATGTTTTCTTACAGGCTATCTTGGAAAATTCTTCCTGCCCAAACTGTGGTCAGACATGTCACATAAGTGGTAAACTTACAAATGTGCCTGCCTGTGCTCCAACCACCCCCGGAGAATCTAGAGCTGTACTTCCTCCCACGCTGCCACAGCCAGCCACCCATCTTCCTCCTCTTCCACCTCCGCCTCCACCCCCTCCACCTCCTCCTCTACCTCCACCTCCACCACCTGTAGCACCTTTGCTGCTCAGAAAATCCAGTCGCACTAAAGCACTTCAGGTAGGAAACAATCCAGTAATGATGTGTTTTGGTCAGTGTATAATGTAGGAGTAAAACAAGGCAGCCTTTAAAAAAAATTTTTTTTTCAATGTTTATTTATTTTTGAGAGAGAGAGAGTGCAAGTTGGGGCAGGGCAGAGAGAGAGAGGGAGACACAGAATCTGAAGCAGGCTCCGGGCTCTGAGCTGTCAGCACAGAGCCTGATGCGGGGCTCAAACCCACAAACCATGAGATAACGATATGAGCCCAAGTCTGGCACTTAACCGAACTGAGCCACCCAGGCGCCACCTCTGCCCTTTTTTTTTTTTTTTAATTTTTAAAATTTAAAATTTTTTTTAAGCAAGGCAGACTTTTAAGACTAAGCTAAGGCCCTTAAGAGGAAAGCCACATTTTTTTTCTGATTCCATATCTTAATTATGTCAATTATGTTTTTAAAAACTCAGACCCATAGGAACTCACAAAAGCTGGATTTAGAAATAAAAGTGATTTTTTTTTTAAGGATAAATGAATGAAACCCAGTAGACTGGAATATTCCTAATGGATTGTCATAATATCTTTTTACCAAAAGCAAAGCCACCCTGGGAAACCAAAGTAAGAACAGAAGATGGCTTAGTGAGTAAAGTCAGAATAAAGAGAAGTGATGGATCCTCAAGTATAATGTCATTAGACTGGAAGACCAGTCTCCATTAATTAGTTATCTGCCAAGGGGATCAGAATATTTGTGTATCACTAAGATAAACATGACCCTGTTTTAAAATCTGCTGGATTTTCACTACAGATGCATTTGGTTTAAAATGGCTGAGTTAAATAAATCCAGACCCTATTGTTATGTTTGCCATAATGTATACCTCTCTGACTACACATTCTTGTTCTATGGGAACTGAATCATCTTTTTAGGTAATTCAAGCAAAATTTCACTTTGATTTGAGGAACTCCTTTTTTTTTTTTTAATGTATATTTTTTTATTTATTTTCAGAGAGAGAGAGAGCTCGTGAGCTGGGGAGGGGCAGAGAGAGGGGGAGGGAGAGAATCCCAAGCAGGCTCCGCACTGTCAGCATAGAGCCAGAGGTGGGGCTCAATCCCACAAATCATGAGATCATGATCTGAGCTGAAATCAAGAGCTGGATGCTTAACCAACTGAGTCACCGTGGTGCCCCTGAGGAACTCCTTCAACCCCTGTCTTATTATAGTGACACCTGAGGAAGATGTATAGCTGCAGGGAACTAGCCCATCTCTTATGTACTATCAAAGCCTTACATTTTGATAAATACTTTGCAATAGCATTAGCATCCATGGGTACTGAAAACGTCATCATTTTTTATTGAATGGAAAGAATTTAATAGGCTCCTAGTGTAAATAAGCATTAATATTTAAATGAGTCTTTAAAAACTTTTTTTTAATGTTTATTTATTTTTGAGAGAAAGAAGGAGACAGAGTGCAAGTGGGGAAGGGCAGAAAAAGAGGAGACACAGAATCCGCAGCAGGTTCCAGGCTCTGAGCTGTCAGCACAGAGCCCGACGCAGGGCTCGAACTCATGACTCATGAGCTGAAGTCGGACACGTAACCAACGGAGCCACCCAGGCGCCCCATTAAATGAGCCTTTAAAAACTAGGTTTGGATTTGTATTTGACTAGATATCCTGGTTACAATCTGAATTGTAACCTCTCTATGTATTTTAAGGCTGGACCATTAAAAAAAGATGGACCCATGCAAATAACAGTTGAAGATCTACTGACTGTGAAATTAAAGAAGACACAGTGTTTTGATGAAAGGAAGAAGGTAAGATGTCACTGACCATACACATGGTCTTTCAGCTTTTAACCTGGTTGTCTCTTTCTGGAAAATAAGCATAAGTCTTATGTATAGAAGCCATTCTGTGGTAAGTATTTGATGTTTTGGGGTTTTTTTGGTTCAGCTAAGACAGCAGAAGAGAGGATTTATTGTACATGTGTTACATTCAGCCACAAATGAAAACAGAATTAGTCCCAAAAGTCACAGGTTCAGAGCAAAGGACCAAAAGACACTATTTTGGTATGAGCAAGGTGAGTCTCTCAAAAGTGGTCACTGCAACCAAATGGTGATGAATGTTCTAGATCCATTGAATCAAGCTCTAGAAAGTAGGCATGCAGTGCAACAATTGGTACCAGCATTCCTGGCCTCTGGCTTTCCTTATGTCTACACCTGTGGCTCCACGGGTGTACAAGCTAGTGGTTTACTTGGACCTCTGCCTCATCTTTCTTCTTTTATGCTTCAGCCAGCACATTTGCTTCTTCCTACACTTGGCTCTTTTGGAGCAGAGGTTTCCATGAGATGAAACCTCAATTCTATCTACCAACCATTAGTCTAAAGAGGTAGAGACATACTCTGAAGTTTTGGGATACAAGTTGAGTAGAATAGTAGATATATCTTACACATACTCAGCATCCAAATATTCATTGTTTCAGCATATTTATATTTTGAATGACATTTTTAAGTGTGTTTTGATACTGTCTCATTTTTTTATTTAAAGCTTGTATCATCACCAAAGACACGGAATCCACTAGTTACTGTCTCTGACCTGCAGCATGTCACCCTGAAACCCAACTCCAAAGTGCTATCAACTCGAGTTACAAATGTCTTAATGTAAGGAACTGTACTGTGTTGTGCTCTACTGTTACTTAAAAGAATGATTTTTTGCTTATCTCTAACTTTAAAAGTTATATATGCTCATTGTAGAAAAATGGAAATCCACAGAAAAGTTTAAAGAAGAAAACAATCATTCAAATAACCGTATGATTAAAGATAGTCACTGTTGGGGCGCCTGGGTGGCTCGTCGGTTAAGCGTCCGACTTCAGCTCAGGTCATGATCTCACGGTCCGTGAGTTCGAGCCCCACGTCAGGCTCTGTGCTGACAGCTCAGAGCCTGGAGCCTGTTTCAGATTCTGTGTCTCCCTCTCTCTCTGCTCCTCCCCTGTTCATGCTCTGTCTCTCTCTGTCTCAAAAATAAATAAACGTTAAAAAAAAAATTAAAAAAAAAAAAAAAGATAGTCACTGTTAACATATTATTGTTTAGCATTGTAATCTTTGTATAGGTGTCTACTCTATTATTTCCATTTCATGATGCTGTTTATTGTTAAGATACACCATTGATTTAATAGTGGGTTTGTGGGGGAGCACCTGGCTTGCTCATTTGGTAGAGTGTTACAAGTCTAGATCTCCGGGTCATGAGTTCAAGGCCCATGTTGGGCACAGAAGATTACTAAAAAAAAAATAGTGGATGGGGGAAAGAAATATTATCAAGAATTTTTTTTTATTATTCTTGAATATATTATTCTTGAAATATTATCAAGAATTTTAATTTTTTTTAATGTTTATTCATTTTTAATAGATGGAGACAGAGCACAAGTGGGATAGGGGCAGAGAGAGAGGGAGACACAGAATCTGAAGTAGGCTCCAGGTTCTGAGCTGTCAGCACAGAGCCAGATGGGGCGCTCGAACTCACGAACCATGAGATCATGACCTGAGCTGAAGTTGGACACTTAAATGACCGAGCCACCCAGGTGCCCCAAAATATTATCAAGAATTTTAGGAGCAGTCCAATTTCAGAAATAATAAGATATGAAAACTAGTATATCTTAGAATGAATGAAATGTGTGTGTGTGTATGCACTTGTTTGTGTACCTGTATATGATCATATTGTACATACAATTTAAGGCTTTTCCCATTTAATGTGTCAAGAACTTTCCTCATCTCATTAAAAATCAGTTTAAAGTTTTGGGGTTTTTTTTGTTTTGGGTTTTATGTTTTTTAGTTTGTTTATTTGTTTGTTTGTTTATTTAGAAAGAGTTGGAGCTAGTAGGGCAAGGCAGAGAGAGAGAGAGAAAGAGAATCCCAGGCAGGCTCCATGCTGTCGGCATAGAGGCTGATGTGGGGCTTGATCTAATGAACCATGAGATCATGACCTGAGCTGAAATCAAGAGTCAGACAATCAACCAACTGAGCTACCCAAGCACCCTAAAAATCAGTTTAAATCATCATTTTTGCTTCTTTAATATATGCAGTTCATTATATGTAAGCTTTATAGATAAACTCCTGTTTTGAGACATTTAGGTTGTTTATGATTTATTTCCACCTCTTCAGTGAACATCCTTGTCCATAATCTGTGTGCATAGCTGAGTTCCTCCCTAAGATGGAATCATAAATGTATAATTACTGAGGCAAGAAGTATTACTTATTAGGACGATTATATTGCCTTATGTTCCTATCAGCATCTACTGCTTTTTTTTTTTTTTTTTTTGAGTAGTTTCCATTCCCAAAGTGGGCCTTGAACTCACGATCCCAAGATCAAGAGTTACACACTCTACCAACTGAGCCAGCCAGGCGCCCCTCTACTGCTATTTTTTAATGTAACATAGAACTACTTTCTAGGATGTTGCCTGTAGAAATGACTGCTTTGCTTTGGGAAAAATGATAAAATCTGGAAAGCTCTAACTTTTATATTTTTATTTCATCAGTACTCCTGGTAAAAGCCAGATAGATCTGCGGAAACTACTTAGAAAAGTTGACGTAGAGAGGTAATACGCTCTCTTATCTTTATGCTTTCTAATCCACTTGAAAAATTGGCATATAACACAGCTTGTAATATTTTCATTATCTTTGCAGGAGCCCAGGTGGAACCCCACTTACGAATAAAGAAAATATGGATACAGGAACTGGACTGACTCCAGTAATGACCCGGGCCTTGAGGAGAAAGTTTCAGGTAAACCTTTAGGAAAAAAATAAAATTTTTCCTTTTCTTCAAAATCATTTATTTAGAATCATATTCTAAAGGATTTTTTTTTAATTTTTTTAATGTTTATTTATTTTTGAGAGAGAGAGAGAGAGAGACAGAGCATGAGCAGGGGGAGGGGCAGAGAGAGAGAGGGAGACATAGAATCAGAAGCAGGCTTCAGGCTCTAAGCTGTCAGCACAGAACCCAACGCCAGGCTCAAACCTGACACAGGGCTTGAACCCACGAGCTGTGAGATCATGACCTGAGTCAAAGTCAGATGCTTAACCAACTGAGCCACCCAAGAGCCCATCTAAAGGATTTTTATTTATTTATTTTGAGAGAAAGAGAGTGCATGTAAGTGAGTGGGGGAGGGGCAAAGAGGGAGAGAGAGAATCCCAAGCAGGCTCCGCACTGTCAGTGCAGAATCTCACGCAGGGCTCAAACCCACGAACCGTGAGATCATGACCTGAGCTGAAATCAAGAGTGGGATGCTTAAGCAACTGAGCCACCCAGGTGCCCCGACTGCTCTTCCATCCTTAAGGTGTGGCTTTTATCCTCATGGTGAAGAATGCCTATACCTCCTGAAGCCTGGTGTCCACATTCTAGGCAAGATAGGTGAAAGGCAAAGGGCAAAAGGGTGTGCTAGCTAAGCTACCCCTCATCAGAAGGTGCTATCCAGGAACTTCTGATTATGTGAAAGAAAGTGGGAAAAGTGGTTTTTAGAGTCTGGCTGCATTGGATTCTGTTAGTGAGGAAGGAGAACTGTGTTGGCCACAGGAACATGATTCATATTATAACTGGGACCTTTTTTTTTTTCCATAGATGGCTCACCCTAGAAGCCCAACTCAAACTCTGCCACTTTCTACAAACAGCTTTGATGAACAAAACTGATGTCAAGTCAGCCTGACTCCGTGTGATGATCCATAAGATACACAGATAAAATCACCCCAATCCTTTTTTTTAATACAGTAGAGTAGATATAAGTAATTATACTAATATATAATTCCATCTAAAGAATTAAAGTATGTGTGGAGCCCCCATACATACTATGATACAAAGTGAGTATTTGGATATTACTTAGTTTGCATGATCAATAAGAGAACAGATAGGAAAATGCAATCCCCAAAGTGATGTTGATCCTGGAATTACCCAATTAGATTGGAGAGGTTGTTCACATTTAACTAGATAACAGATTTGCATTCAATAGGTAGAGTTATGACATTAAAGTAAACTGGTCCCCATTCATCTTGCGTATCCTCAGGTAATTAAAAAGAAAAGTATTTCATCCCGTAACGCTAATGCATTCTCTAAGTGCTACAGACTTGATCAGTAAAAAAGTCTGATAGTAAACAGAAATCATTTATTTAATCAAATAAATGATTTCAGATCAAATAAATGATTTCTGTTTTCTGTTTACTATAAACAGTTAAGAGGTAAGACCTTTCCCCCTCCCAACCCAGTTATTTTCCAAAAGGATGTGAAGCAAAATGTCCAATATAACCTTAAAATTTAGAACATATCATTTCTAGCATTTAGAAATGATATCTAGGTAGTTCTATCTGGCTCACTGAAGTCTGAGATATTCCTTTCGTTGATATTTGCTGTCCACATTCATGCAGCTAAATATAAGTTTTACAAGGACCTCAACATGAACCTTGTATTTTCCCCAGTGGCCTGCCAAGGATTATTTGAAGTCCATAGCAGATTCACTTTGAGACCTAATTCCTGTCCTCATCAGCCTATTGTTTTGTTTTTTTTTTAAACGTTTATTTATTTTTGAGACAGAGAGAGACAGAGCATGAACAGGGGAGGGGCAGAGAGAGAGGGAGACACAGAATCTGAAACAGGCTCCAGGCTCTGAGCTGTCAGCACAGAGCCCGATGCGGGGCTCGAACTCACGGACCGCAAGATCATGACCTGAGCCGAAGTCGGACGCTTAACTGACCAAGCCACCCAGGTGCCCCTCAGCCTATTGTTTCAATACCAGTAATAATGCACACCTCACTGGATTTTTGTTCTTTCCCACCAGTCCAGGGTTGCCAGATTTAACAAAAACAAATATATAACAAATTTGAATTTCAGATAAACAACTAACAACCTTTAAATATACATATGTCCAGGGGCGCCTGAATGGCTCAGTCGGTTAAGTGTCTGACTACAGCTCAGGTCATGATCTCAGCGTTCATGAGTTCGAGCCCTGCATCGGGCTCTGTGCTGACAGCTCGGAACCTGGAGCCTGCTTCGAATTCTGTGTCTCCCTCTCTCTCTGCCCCTCCCCAGCTCATGCTCTGTCTCCCTCTCCCCCTCTCTCTCTCTCTCTCTCAAAAATAAACAAACATTAAAAAAATTTTTTAAATAAATAAATATAAATATGTCCTGTTAAACAATGAATTGTTTATTTTAACATAAGGAAGTCCCAGATATTTCATGGGAGATATTTCTACTACAAAAAGTATTCATCGTTTATCTGAAATTCAGATTTAACTGGGCATTCTATATTTTATCTGGTAACCCTGCAAAGTTGCCAGGTATTTCTGGGAGTCCCCAGCTTGTCAGACATGTCTACTTAGCATTGGACACAACTGTAGCTTCAGCCAGGATCCCCATAATTAATGTGTTAAGTATCACAGAGGAAGGGGAACTTTCATTAGGGTGAGTTCCTGTGACTGAAGGTGAGGATTAGCTTTGATGACGATAACCTCCCCTGCAGTTCCAAGAATAATGGTAGCAGCTGCTCATGGATAGGAAACCAGGGGTATTAGATCGTCCCTGAACTTTGTAGCCTGACAGGGAGCAGCTGCATAGATGATATCCTTGAAATATACCCTGGTTAGCATAGGCTAAAAAAGATATGTTAGTTATTTCCCAGAAATGCCTATATTTCTACAGATAAAGATTGCTTTGAGATGCCAAATAGAATGTGTGTCACCAGACTGGAAAGCCAATCTGAGGGTGATGTTTTGTTCTTATGAGACCCATGTTTATGTTTATAACACATTTATAAATGAAAATGAAGCAGGTAATAAAGTTAAGACACATACCTGCTTCTAGTTAGAAAAAAAATCTGCTAGCTACATTTATATTATATAAGAATAAAGGGAATGATCACTGAGAATAAAACATTTGAGTATTTGTAACAAGTATTTTATGGGGCATTTATAATGCCTATATTGATAAACCAGCATGTACTGTCTCAATTTAATTGAAATGACTTGATGGGGCACCTGGGTGGCTCAGTCTGTGAGGATCCAACTCTTGATTTCAGCTCAGGTCATGATCCCTGGGTCAGGAGATCACACCCCCTGTCAAGCTCGGCACTGAGCGTGGAGCCTGCTTAAGATTCTCTCTCTGTCCCTCTGCCCCTCTCCCCAGCTTATGCTCTCTCTCTCTCTCAAATTAAAAAAAATTTTTTGATGATTTGATTATTCTTGTGGAATAAAGGGTCATAAAAAAAATGCTATAGAAATCCTATATAATAAACATTTGTAAAGCTGCTGTTGCCATTGTACCAGTATTAAAATGTGCTCTACCTTGTATCTTTTACTAATTTTTATGACAGGTTTTATTTTGTATCCATATGAGAATCCTATAAATGCTATGGTTTCATTAAACTGTTGCTAATTATATACTTTCAATGCTTATTTTCAGCTGAATAACAATGAGACAATATAAACACCAAGGTACATCTGATTATGTTTTTAAATAAAGAGCAATAAGAAACCTTTGGTTTTTCTCTGTTTAATGGTTTTTACTAGACATATAACACAGAAAAATGCATAAAACATCAATACATAAATTAACAAATCGTAATGCAAATGCTCATATAACCACCAAGAAAGGTACATTATAAATGTCTGTAGAAACCCTGCTTGTCTTCCTCCCCCTAACATAATCCCTCTCTTCAAGAAGAAACTACTGGTATGCTTGTTATAATAAATATTTCCATGGGGCATCTGTGTGGTTTAGTCGGTTAAGTATCCAACTCCTGGTTTTGGCTCAGGTCATTATCTCACAGTTTTGTGAGTTGGATCCTGCTTTTGATTCTCTATCTCCCTCTCTCTCTACCCCTGCCCCACTCACACTGTCTCTGTCTCTCTCAAAATAAATAAACTTAAAAAAATAATAAAATTAAAAATAATATTTCCTTGTTTTTACCCTCTAAGTATACATCCCTAAATGCTATGGTTTATTTTCCTTGTTTTTGAACTATATAAATAGAATCATACGCTATATCTTTTGTTTCTGCCTTCTTTCAATCAATATATTTTTTTAATTCTTTTCTTTAACATTTATTTATTGTTGAGAGACAGAGTGTGAGGGGTAGAGAGAGAGGGAGACACAGAATGCGAAGCAGGCTCCAGGCTCTGAGCTGTCAGCACAGAGCCCGACACGGGGCTCGAACCCACAAACTGTGAGATCATGACCTGAGCCGAAGTCAGACGCTCAACAGACTGAGCCACCCAGGTGCCCCTAATCAACATTTATTTTTAAGATTCAACCATGTTACTGTGTAATGCAATAGATCACTTATTTTTGTTGTGTAAATATAGTTATTCATCCTATTGTTAGTGGACATTTGGATTGTTTATAATTTCTGGCTACTATAAATCATGCATGCCATTATGAATATTCTTGAACATGTACATATGTGCAAGAATTACTCTAGTGTGTATACCTAAGAGTGGAACTGCTAGATTTTAAAGCATGCCTAGGGGCATCTGGGTGGCTCAGTGGGTTAAGCTTCTGACTTTGGCTCAGGGCATGATATGGTTAGTGAGTTAGAGCCCCACTTTGGGCTCTCTGCTGTCAGCACACAGCCCACTTTGGATCCTGTGTCCTCCTCTCTTTGCCCCTGCTCGCACTCTGTCTCTCAAAAATTAATAAACGTTAAAATAAAGCAAAAAAAAATAAAATAAACATGCCTATTTTCCAGAACGTGTCAAATTGGTTCCCCAGGTGGTTGTACCAATCAATTCATGGTCCCTTCAGCAAAGTAGGAGAGTTCTTGTTGCTCCTGTTTTCTTCA
This sequence comes from Neofelis nebulosa, assembly GCF_028018385.1. NCBI lineage: Eukaryota > Metazoa > Chordata > Mammalia > Carnivora > Felidae > Neofelis > Neofelis nebulosa. Next base: position 48,073,346 of record NC_080797.1, read on the forward strand.
AGGGACTCTTTTTTTTTTTTAAGTTTATTTATTTATTTTGAGAGAGAGAGAGAGAGCAAGCACAAGCAGGAGAGAGAAAGAATCCCAAGCAGGCATCGAGTGTGGAGCCCAATGCGGGGCTTGAACCCGATCTGAAGTCAGACGCTTAACCTACTGAGCCACCCAGGCGCCCCAAGGGACTCTTAAATAATTGATTTTTCAAAATTTTGTTTACTTGGGAAATCTGTACAATGTTTACAGTTAATATATACTATTTTTCCTGGATTTATAAGTCAAAGAATTGTGAGATGATTTTAAATCAAAATCACATACTAAACATAGCATATAATCTACATGGTGAGGATCACAATATAATTTATGTTGATAAACGTGGACTTTCTCATTTTACTTGGCTTTTCAAAGAGAGGTAGGATCTGGACGTGTAGAAGTAGGGAAGGGAATAAGTAAAAGGCAAATAAGCAAGCAAAATATTTTTAAGTTTATTTACTTTGAGAGGGGGTGGGAGAGCAAGCAGGAGCGGGGCAGAGAGAGGGAGACAGAATCCCAAGCAGGCTCTGCACAGAGCCCAACTTAGCACTTAAACTCACTAACCCTGAGACCATGACCTGAGCAGAAATCAAGAGTCAGACACTTAACTGGCTGAGCCACTCAGGCGTCACTAAATGTATTGTTAAAAGTTCTGTTTGTCGGAGCTCCTGGGTGGCTCAATGGGCTAAGCGTTGGGCTCTTGGTTTTGGCTCACATCATAATCTCACAGTCTGTGAGTCTGCGCCGCACATTGGGCTCTGCACTGACAGTGTGGAACTTGTTTGAGATTCTCTCTCTCTCTCTCTCTCTCTCTCTCTCTCTCTCTCTGCCCTTCCCCTGCTCTCTCACATGCTCTCTCTCAAAAATCAATAAATAAACATTACAGAAATTTAATTTAAAAAAAAAATTTAATGTTTATTTATTTTTGAGAGAGATGGAGACAGAATGAGAGTGGGGAAGGGGCAGAGAGAGAGGGAGACACAGAATCTGAAGCAGGCTCCAAGCTCTGAGCCATCAGCACAGAGCCCGGCGTGGGGCTCAAACTCACAGAGATGTGAGATCATGACCTGAGCCGAAGTCGGATGCTCAACCGACTGAGCCACCCAGGTGCCCCTAAAAATTTAATTTTTTAATGTTTATTTATTTTTGATAGAGAAGAGGGGAAATGGCAGAGAGAGAGAGAGAGAGGGAGACACAGAATTTGAAGTAGGCTCCAGGCTCTGAGCTGTCTACACATAGCCCAATGCAGGGCTTGAACTCACAAACCATGAGATCATGACCTGAGCTGAAGCTGAATGCTTAATCGACTGAGCCACCCAGGTGCCCCTAAAAAATTAAAAAAAAAAAAAAAACATTAAAAAACCCACTCCTACTCCTTTCTGAATTCTTGTTAGTAAATAAAAGTTGGCTGAGAAGCCTAATATAGCTTAATTTATTAAAACACCATCATCATGACTTAGGGTTCCATCTTTCCTTTGAGAATTAAATGAGATAATTCTTTCCCCCACCCAAGTTTTATTTAGATATAATTAACATATAGCATTGTATTAGTTTAAGGCATACAACATCATGATTTGATATATGCATATATTGCAAAATTATTTCCTCAGTAAATTTAGTTACATCCATCACCTCATATAGTTACAATTTTTTTGTGATGAGAACTTTTTTTTTTAAGTAAATTCTACCCAAATACGGGGCTCAAACTAAACATCCTGAGATCAAGAGTCTCAAGCTCTACTGTCTGAGCCAGCCAGGTGCCCTTTTTAAGATGTATTCTCTTAACAACTTTCAAGTATACAATACAGTATTGTTAAGTATAGTCACTATGCTGTACATTGCATCCCCAGACCTTACTTACCTTAATACTGGAAGTATATACCTTTTGACCACCTTCACCCATCTCTGCATCCCCCACCCTGGCCCAGCAACCACCAGTCTGTTCTCCATTTCTTTTTTTTTTTTTTTAATTCATGTTCTTCCTCCTTTTTAGATCTATTTTTTTATTTTATTTTTTTAATGTTTATTTTTTTTTTAATTTTTTTTTCAACGTTTTTTTATTTATTTTTGGGACAGAGAGAGACATAGCATGAACGGGGGAGGGGCAGAGAGAGAGGGAGACACAGAATCAGAAACAGGCTCCAGGCTCTGAGCCATCAGCCCAGAGCCTGACGCGGGGCTCGAACTCACGGACCGCGAGATCGTGACCTGGCTGAAGTCGGACGCTTAACCAACTGCGCCACCCAGGCGCCCCAATGTTTATTTATTTTTGAGAGACAGAGAGATCAAGAGCGGGAGAGGAGTGCGGCAGGGGGGAGGGGGGGGCGCGGACAGAGGATCTGAAGAGGGCTCTGCACTGACAGCCATGAGCCCAATGTGGAGCTTGAACTCATGAACCGTGAGATCATGACCTGAGCCAAAGTTGGATGTTCAACCAACTGAGCCACCCAGGCACCCCAAGTCTATGTATTTATTTTGAGAGAGAGAGAGAGACAAAGACAGAGAGAGAGAGCACGTGAGCAGGGGAAGGGTAGAGAGAGAGGAAGAGAAAGAGAATCCCAAGCAGGCTCCATGCTGTCAGTGCAGAACTCGACAGGGGGGCTCAGACCCATGAGCAGTGAGATCATGACTTGAGTCAAAATCAAGAGTTGGACACTTAAGCAACTACTGAGCCACCCAGGTGCCCCTGTTCTCCATTTCTATGACCTAGGTTCCTTTAGATTCCATATATAAGTAAGATCATACCTAAATGAGACAATTCTTGATAAGGATTTAACACAGAGCCATACACAAAGTAAATGATCTGTGTTTATTATTACTTTGTCATTATTTGACATCACAAGTAAGAACTCATTAAAAACAAATCATCCAATTCCATTTCTATATCTTAAAGCCAAGAGTATTTAAAAAAAATGAATCTAACCATTCAAACCTCCAATCAACTAAATCAAATATTGAGTTAAGGCTTTCCACATTTTTTTCAAGGAAGCATTGTTCAATATTACAAGTTGGAAAAAGTGTTCATTGTAGAAAAATTAGAAAATCGATAAAAATAAAAGATGAAAAGTACAGCATAGGAAGTATAGAAATAATATTGTAGGGGTGCCTGGCTGGCTCAGTTAGTGGAGGATGTGACCTGATCTCGGGGTTGTGGGTTTGAGTCCCATGTTGGGTGTAGAGATTACTTAAAAAACTAATATTGTAATAACTATGGTGACAGAAGGTAACTATAATTATCACAGTGAACATTTCATAATATATTTTGAATCACTCTGTTGTAATGTAATATGTCAACTCTACTTCAATAAAAAAAATTTAATTTTAAAAAATAAAGAGGGAGGCACCTGGCTAGCTCAGCTAGTAGAGCGTGCAACTCTTGATCTCAGAATTGTGAGTTCAAGCCTCATATTGGGTGTGGAGATTACTTAAAAATAAAAAATCTTTAAAAGAAAATACAAAGGATATCTACCCAAAACCTGCACATAGATGTTTGTAGCAGCTTTATTAATATTTTCCAAAACTTGGAAGCAATTAAGATGTATTCTAGTATGCAAATGGATAAATAAACCGTGGTCCACCTAGGTAACAGAATATTATTCAACACTAAAGAGAAATGAGCTATCAAAGCATGAAAAGACATGGAGGAAACTTAAATGCATATTACTAAGTGAAAGAAGCCAATCTGAAAAGGTTATATACTGTATGATTCCAACTATATGACACTGCAGAAAAGGCAGTAAAAATATCAATGGTTGCTAGGGGCTGGAGAAAGTTAGAATGAATAGGTGGCACACAGAGGATTTTTAGGGCAGTGAAACTATTCGTTAGCATTTCGTTGAAATGCATGCTCTGATTCGGTAGGTCTGGATTGGAGCCTGAGATTCTGCATTTCTAACTAACTCCCCCTTCGTCCTGAAGACTACACCTTCTCTATCAAGATTTTAGAGCTTAAATTGAACCATTTTTCCATTTTTGCAAGTCACTTGACAAGCTTCTTTTGCGGTGTTTTTGTACTCCTTGAAATGCAAACCAGCTGTTTCCACTTTTTTTTTTTTAATCTCTCAATTCCTACAGTCCCCGGTTGAGGAAAATCTTAAACCGTGGTAGATGAATAGAGAAAACCGCAAAAACCAGGAGAGGATGAGCGAGGTGCGGAACCTAAAAATGAGAGGAAAGCAGGAACTGAAGAAGCGGAGGAGGGATTTTAAAGTTGGACGAAAGCCGGTTAGGTTTTCAGGGCGGACCGGAAAGAGTCCAAAGAAGTCTCTGCACCATGGCGGGTCCTGTCAGCTTGCGAGAGCTTCTAATGGGCGCTTCATCCTGGACCGGCTCTGAAAGTCCCGAGGGGTCCCCTACCGAGGGCGGAGGGAGCGTGGCTGGTGGACCCGAGCCTCCTTGGCGAGAGGATGAGATCTGCGTGGTAGGAATCTTCGGCAAGACGGCTCTGCGACTGAATTCCGAGAAGTTCTCACTTGTGAATACGGTTTGCGACCGACAGGTCTTTCCCCTCTTTCGCCACCAAGATCCTGGGGACTCAGGGCCTGGAATCAGGACCGAGGCTGGCGCCGTCGGGGAGGCTGGTGGAGCCGGAGACGCTGGGGCTGGGGCGGGGGATTCAGTTCGGGGAGGTGTAGCGGCCACTGAAGGGAACCGAACCGAGCCAGGCTCCCAGGACTACAGCCTTCTGCAGGCCTATTACAATCAAGAAAGCAAAGTTCTTTATCTTCTTCTCACTTCCATCTGTGACAATTCCCAGCTTCTGCGGGCTTGTCGTGCCCTTCAGAGTGGGGAAGCTGGAGGTGGCCTCTCTTTACCTCATGCAGAAGCGCACGAGTTCTGGAAGCATCAAGAGAAGCTGCAGTGTCTCAGTCTCCTTTACCTTTTCTCCGTTTGTCACATCCTGCTTCTGGTCCATCCCACTTGTTCTTTTGACATCACGTATGATCGAGTATTCAGAGCCCTTGATGGACTGAGACAGAAGGTACTGCCCCTCCTCAAAACAGCCATTAAGGATTGTCCAGTTGGCAAAGACTGGAAACTAAACTGCCGACCTTGCCCTCCTAGACTCCTTTTCCTCTTTCAACTCAATGGAGCCCTCAAAGTGGAACCCCCTCGGAGCCAAGACCCAACTCATCCAGACAAGCCCAAGAAACATTCTCCCAAAAGGAGACTGCAGCATGCCCTGGAGGACCAGATCTATAGAATCTTTAGGAAGAGTCGTGTCTTAACTAATCAGAGTATCAATTGCCTCTTTACTGTGCCTGCCAACCAAGCTTTTGTGTACATAGTTCCCGGAAGCCAAGAGGAGGACCCAGTAGGCATGTTGCTGGACCAACTTAGGAGTCATTGTACTGTGAAGGACCCAGAATCTTTGCTGGTGCCTGCACCCCTTTCTGGGCCCAGGCGATACCAGGTGATGAGGCAGCATAGCCGACAGCAGCTTTCTTTCCACATTGACAGCAGCAGTTCCAGTTCTTCAGGGCAGCTAGTGGATTTCACTCTTCGGGAGTTTCTATGGCAGCATGTGGAATTAGTCCTAAGCAAGAAAGGTTTTGATGACAGTGTGGGCAGGAACCCACAGCCTTCCCATTTTGAACTTCCCACTTATCAGAAGTGGATCTCAGCAGCTTCAAAACTGTATGAAGTAGCTATAGATGGGAAAGAGGAGGACCTGGGATCTCCCACTGGGGAGCTAACATCTAAGATTTTAAGCAGTATTAAAGTCTTGGAAGGGTTTTTGGATATTGACACCAAATTCTCAGAAAACCGGTGCCAAAAAGCTTTACCCATGGCCCATAGTGCCTATCAGTCAAACTTGCCTCATAACTACACAATGACTGTCCATAAGAATCAGCTTGCCCAGGCTCTTCGAGTATACAGTCAACATGCTAGGGGTCCAGCCTTTCACAAGTATGCCATGCAGTTACATGAGGACTGCTACAAGTTTTGGAGCAATGGCCATCAGCTGTGTGAGGAAAGGAGTTTAACTGATCAACACTGTGTACATAAGTTTCACTCATTACCTAAATCAGGTAGCTAAAATTTTCTCAGCATTTTGAAATCAAAACTGAGCTGTGTTTTTATTCTTTTTTTTAAAGATTATTATTATTATTTATTTTTGTAAGTAATCTCTATGCCTAATGTGGGGCTCAAACACACAACCCCAAGATGAAGAGTCGCATACTCTATTGACTGAGCCAGCCAGGTGCCGTTTATTCTTGTTTTAAGAGAGGCTTTTCATTATGTATTGATAATTATAAAAAGCCCCACAGAAATTTAGTTGAATCAAATTTAAGTTTTCTCTCCTGTTGTAAAAAAAATAACAACTATGACTGCTAATTATTTTCTTGTATTTAAAGGATGATCCATAGAGGATTATTAAATTAGAATTATTAAAGAATATAAAGTTTCAGAAATTTCATATTAACATTTTTGTTTTGGAGTTTTTGTTGAACTAAAATGAATTCATTGAAAATGTAAGGTCACCATGATGATGATAAAATGTACTTAGAACCCCTAAACATCTAAAAGAAAAAAAGAAAGAAAAGAAACCCTAAACATCTAAAACTTTAGATTGAAAATGTATATCATTTTAAGAATTTTCAGTGCTTCTTCTGTTGTGTATATACTCAAGGTTTTGTGTTTTTGGTGTTTGTTTGTTTTTGTAATCTCTTCTCATTTCTAAAGTACTGTTTGGAGAAATTTTGGGGTTAGATGCAATAGAATATAAAATAACTTTGACTCTGCATTGTGTGTGTGAAATTAACAGTAAGTGTTATGTTTTCCAGGAGAAAAACCAGAGGCTGATAGAAATCCTCCTGTGCTGTATCACAACAGCCGAGCTCGATCTACCGGTGCCTGTAACTGTGGAAGGAAACAAGCACCTCGAGATGATCCCTTTGATATCAAGGCAGCTAACTATGACTTTTATCAGGTAGACTCTGATTTTTTCGTCTTCCTCCCTTTTTTTCTCTCTTCCTTCCTTCCTTCCTTCCTTCCTTCCTTCCTTCCTTCCTTTCTTTTTTTTTTTTTAACTACCATCTAAGTAAAAGTACATATTTTCAGAAGCAAAATAGTTAGAAAAGTAGGGGCACCTGGGAGGCTCTCTCATTTAAGCATCTGACTCTTGATTTCGGCTCAGGTCATGATCCCATGGTTTATGAGATCAAGCCCCACAACAGGGTCTACGCTGGCAGAGTTGAGCCTGCTTAGGATCCTCTCTCTCCTCTCTCTCTGCCTCTCCCCCACTCACACTCGCTCTCTCCCTCTCAAAATAAATAAATAAACATTTTTAAAAATTTTAATTAAAAAAAGTTTTTTAAGTTTATTTATTTTGAGGGAGAGAGCATGAGTGGGGGGAGAAGCAGAGAGAGGGGGGAGAAAGAATCCTAAGCAGGTTCCGTGCTTTCAGCACAGAGCCCAATGCAGCTGCTCGATCTCACCAACTGTGGAATCATGACCTGAGCCAAAACCAAGAGTCAGACGCTTAACTGACTGAGCAATCCAGGCTCCTCAAATAAATAAACATTTTTATTTTAATGTTAGAAAAAAATCTAGAAAAGTAAATGTGACTTGAGTGTGATATATAGACAAGGGAAAGTTCTTTATATGAACTTATTTGCTTACCCATTAATTTTTTTTTTTTTCCCAACGTTTTTTATTTATTTTTGGGACAGAGAGAGACAGAGCATGAACGGGGGAGGGGCAGAGAGAGAGGGAGACACAGAATCGGAAACAGGCTCCAGGCTCCGAGCCATCAGCCCAGAGCCTGACGCGGGGCTCGAACCCACAGACCGCGAGATCGTGACCTGGCTGAAGTCGGACGCTTAACCGACTGCGCCACCCAGGCGCCCCTAATTTTTTTTTTTTAATGTTTATTTATTTTTGAGAGAGACAGGGACAGAGCATGAGCAGGGGAAGGGCAGAGAGAGAGGAAGACACAGAATCTGAAGCAGGCTCCAGGCTCTGAGCCATCAGCACAGAGCCTGACGCGGGGCTCGGACTCACAAATGGTGAGATTGTGACCTGAGCCGAAGCCAGACGCTTAACCGACTGAGCCACCTAGGCACCCCTTACCCATTAATTGTTAATCTACCCATTAATTGTTAATCTTTTTAGAGTGAAGAATCTGTTATTTTTTTTTTAACGTTTATTTATTTTTGAGACAGAGAGAGACAGAGCATGAACAGGGGAGGAGCAGAGAGAGAGGGAGACACAGAATCTGAAACAGGCTCCAGGCTCTGAGCTGTCAGCACAGAGCCCGACGCGGGGCTCGAACTCACGGACCGTGAGATCATGACCTGAGCCGAAGTCAGACGCTTAACCGACCAAGCCACCCAGGCGCCCCAAGAATCTGTTATTTTAAATGAAAAGGTCACAGAGTTGTTTTGTTTTGTTTCTTCCTCCATAGCTTCTGGAAGAAAAATGTTGTGGAAAATTGGATCATATCAATTTCCCAGTATTTGAACCAAGTACTCCAGATCCTGCTCCTGCCAAAAATGAATCTTCTCCTGCCCCTCCAGATGCAGATGCTGATAAACTTAAAGAAAAAGAACCTCAAACCCAAGGAGAGAGCACAAGCCTGAGTTTAGCTTTGAGTTTAGGCCAGTCCACAGATAGTTTAGGTACCTATCCAGCTGATCCACAAGCAGGAGGAGATAATCCAGAAGTTCATGGTCAAGGAGAAGTAAAAACTGAGAAGAGACCAAACTTGGTTGATAGACAGGCATCCACAGTTGAGTATCTCCCAGGCATGCTGCATTCAAATTGCCCTAAAGGTCTACTACCCAAATTCTCCAGCTGGTCATTGGTTAAATTAGGCCCTGCTAAGTCTTATAACTTTCATACAGGTTTAGACCAACAAGGCTTCATTCCAGGAACAAACTATCTTATGCCTTGGGACATTGTCATCAGGACTAGAGCTGAAGATGAAGGAGACTTAGACACAAATTCTTGGCCTGCTCCAAATAAAGCTATTCCTGGAAAGAGAAGTGCAGTAGTAATGGGAAGAGGAAGACGGAGAGATGACATAGCTCGAGCATTTGTGGGCTTTGAATATGAAGACTCTAGAGGTCGGAGGTTTATGTGTTCAGGACCTGACAAAGTAATGAAAGTAATGGGAAGTGGGCCAAAGGAGTCCGCTTTAAAAGCCCTGAATAGTGATATGCCCTTATATATTCTGTCATCATCTCAGGGTAGAGGGCTAAAACCACATTATGCTCAACTTATGAGGCTTTTTGTTGTAGTTCCTGATGCTCCTTTGCAGATAATACTAATGCCCCAGGTAAGAAATATGACCCTTTTCTGTTTTCAGACAAAAAAATGCTCATGCTTGTTTTGATTGTTTTTTAAAAAGTGCAGGATAATATCTAATATTTCATTAAACAGGTCTTAATCTTAAATACCTTTTATACCTAATCTAGTTCTTGAAAAATAAATTGCGGGTGTATTTCTCAGTTCACACCATCAATTCACATTGTTTAGTTCAAAGGCAGAACTTGAAGTTAAAAATCTATAGAAAAAAAAAAAGAAAAATCTGTAGAAAAATAGGATAATATTTGAGACTCAATAATGTAATTTTGGATATGATTAGTTTACCTATTACCTACTTAATCTTATATGCTCTTAGAACTTACTGTTTGTTTAAGCACTTATCTTTCAGGTATTTCTTAATGAAAAATGCAAAAATAAGTATATTGCCTTTACTTTTCAGGTTCAACCAGGCCCACCACCATGTCCAGTATTCTACCCAGAAAAACAAGAAATCACTCTTCCACCAGATGGCCTCTGGGTTTTGAGATTTCCTTATGCATATGTGACTGAGAGAGGACCTTGTTTCCCTCCTAAGGAAAATGTGCAGTTAATGAGTTACAAGGTGCTCCGTGGAGTTCTTAAAGCAGTAACACAATAAGTGTTTTATAGCCAGTTCCATCTTTTTTTTTTTAATTAAAAAAAATTTTTTTTCTGATGTTTATTTATTTTTGAAGGAGAGACAGACAGTGTGGGGAGGGGAGGGCAGAGAGAGAGGGAGACACAGAATCTGAAGCAGGCTCCAGGCTCTGAGTCAACACAGAGCCTGACATGGGCCTTGAACCCAACCCATGAGATCATGAGCTGAGCCGAAGTCGATGCTCAACTGACTGAGCCACGCAGGTGCCCCTATAGCTGGTTCCATTTTAAGGCTGATGTTTGATTTTGCTGTGTATGGGTTTGTTTTTTTTTTCATTTTGTTTCTTTGTTTTTGTTTTGGTACGTGTATGCTGTGTTTCCTTAAATACAGAATGTGCTTTGGTTACAGGAGTTCAGTATTGATACAATAGTTCCACTCTTTCATGATGTTATTGATATTTATTGTAAACGGGCCTGTACCTTCTTAATAAACATTGGTTCTTGCAGAAAAGGACATAAATATCTGGTTGATACCTTTGGGGTTTTTTTTTGTTTCTGTTTCACTGTCCACAATAAAACATGTTTCTATCATAACTGAATGTTGCCTAATCATGTTGAACCAAAATTTTGTTTTGGTTAAAAAAATGATGTTTTAGCTGGGATTTTCCTTAAGATGCTGCTTCTGAAATTATTTTCAAAACAAGATGATCCAGTAGGTTATCTGGCAAAAGTATGAGGATTAATTGCAAAAAAAGCCCTGTTGTTTGGCTCACAATTCTGGTACCTGAGTCAAATTGTTTTGTTTTTGCCATTTTATTCCTGGACTGATGCGACAGCATATTTTAAAGGAATGCTATCTGAACTAATACTTTTTTTTTAAGGCTTTATTATTTTTTTAAGTTTATTTATTTATTTTGAGAGAGCAAGAGTGAGAGCAAAAGAAAGAGAGGAGGAGAGAGAGAGAATCCCAAACAGACTCTATGCTGCCAGCTTGGAGCCTGATATGGGGCTTGAACCCACAAAACATCAGATCATGATGTGAGCTGAAACCAAGAGTTGGCTGCTTAACCAACTGAGCTACTCAGGCGCACTAAGGCCTTTTTTTTTTTTTTTTAAAGTAATCTCTACACACAGCGTGGGGCTTGAACTCACAACCCCGAGATCAGAATTGCTTACTCTACCAACTGAGCCAGGTGCACCTGAAGTAAAACTTTTTAATCCAAAATATTAATACACACTTTACCCTTTAAAAAGTTACCCTGGGAGCGCCTGGGTGGCTCAGTCCGTTGGGTGGCCGACTTCGGCTCAGGTCATGATCTCACAGCCTGTGAGTTCGAGCCCCGCGTCAGGCTCTGTGCTGACAGCTCAGAGCCTGGAGCCTGTTTCGGATTCTGTGTCTCCCTCTCTCTGACCCTCCGCCGTTCATGCTCTGTCTCTCTCTGTCTCATAAATAAACGTTAAAAAAAATTTTTTTTTTAAATAAAAAGTTACCCTGTAAGAATTTCTATTTGTGAAACAACCACTAAATGATAGAGAGCCTATCAATCTATGGTTAACTTTCACCAGCGTCAACATGATGCTAATTTATCACCAATTAAATAAATACACGGAATAAGTGAACACACCAAAATTGTAGTGTAATTTATTATATTTTCCTGGAAACACTGATTTTGAAATACTGGGTAAAAAGAATTGGAGATTTTAGTCTCAATACGTATGAAATACAGCATTTGCTTAATACATCTTGCTACCAACGTAAAGCAGTTATTTAGATTTTGATGTTAGGGGAGAAAATGTAATAGCCAATTTATTTATTTATTTAAAAAAAATTTTTTTTCAACGTTTATTTTTGGGACAGAGAGAGACAGAGCATGAACGGGGGAGGGGCAGAGAGAGAGGGAGACACAGAATCGGAAACAGTCTCCAGGCTCCGAGCCATCAGCCCAGAGCCTGACGCGGGGCTCGAACTCACGGACCGCGAGATCGTGACCTGGCTGAAGTCGGACGCTTAACCGACTGCGCCACCCAGGCGCACCTGTAATAGCCAATTTAGAACTGTGACTTAATAAAAGGTATTTTTATGCCCATTTTATTATAGTTCAATTAAGAGAAGGAGTCTGTGAGGGTGGCCCAGTCGGTTAAGCATCTGACTTTGACTCAGGTCATGATTTTTGTGGTCTGTGCTGACAGCTCAGAGACTGAAGTCAGCTTCAGATACTGTGTCTCTCTCTCTGCCCCTCCTCCTCTCACGCTCTGTCTCTCAAAAAAATAACATTAAAAAAAATTTTTTTAAAGGAGAATGTGAGCCAATATGAAAATTAAGCTACATTTTTCTTGCATCCCATCTTTATTTTTCATCCTTTTAATTTATAATTCCTTGTATATCAGTTTTAACAATCACAATTGCTTTTGTAGTAAGCATGGTTCTTGGTTGGTTTTATTAAATAGGCTACTGCATTTGGAAATATAACTAGATTGCTCTGTAGGACCTATATTAATAATTGTTTTGTTTTTTTAGTAGCATCTAAGACTTGAATAACAAGTTGTATAAACTGGTAGATTAAAGAAACCGTAACAAAGTTTGTAAGAAAAATTAGGTGTCAAAAGAGCAAACTCTTGCCTTTTCTTTCCTTTGTTTCTTTGATGTCATTCTATATGGAAAAACTTTATATTCCTGCTTAAATTAGTGATTTTCCTTAATGATTTTTGATTGCAGAAGCCACCCTAATTTGAACTTCTGAAACAAACTTTGTATGCTATTTCTATTTATAGCCTGCTTAAAAAACAGTTGCAGAACTTCTGCAGGTTTGTTTTTATCCATAAATTGGCTCATAGAGTGTTGCATTAGAGAAATGTGGACTATGCAGTTTGTATCGCTTACTGCTTTTCTCATTACTGATACAAACCTTAGTCAGCAAACTTCAAAAATGATGATTTTATTAAAGAAATTATGTTTCTTCTGTAGCAGCTCTTGCATTGTCCTTTGCTTAGCAGTTGTTTCTTTTTTTATGGAGATATAAGCAGATGTTTCAAATTTTTTGATTTTTAAAAAAATTTTTTAATGTTTTTGAAAGAGAGAAAGAAAGCTCGAGTCGGGGAGGGGCAGAAGAAAGGGAGACAATCTGAAGCAGGCTCCAGGCTCTGAGCTCTCAGCACAGAGCCTGACACAAGTGTCAGGGGGGCTCGAACTCACAGATGGCAAGATCATGACCTGAGCTGGAGTCAGATACTTAAACAACTGAGCCACCCAGTTGCCCTGAAATTGATTTTTGAAAAAATTTTTTAATGTTTATTTTATTTTTGAGAGAGAGACACACACAACGAATCTGAAGCAGGCTCCAGGCTCCTAGCTGTCAGCACAGAGCCTGCCGTGGGGCTGGAACCCACAAACCAGAGATCATGACCTGAGCCAAAGTCGCACACTTAACCAGCTGAACCACCCAGGTGCCCCTAAATTGTTTTGGTTTTGGTTTTGGTTTTGGTTTTTTTTTAAAGAATCACTAGGTCAGGAGGGACTTCACAGGATATCCTGTGATGTGCCTATGAAAAGTTGCATAGAATTTTAGGAAGTAAATTATATCTTATTCAAGGAGTGCTTATTATTTAAAGAACTAATATAAATCTTTCTGTCATGTGTATTATGTTATTCTGATTTTTTAAAATGGCTTCACATGTTGGATTAAAGTTAGGTTCCTCTGTACTACTTAAACAGGAAATCTGTATCTTAGTTGAAAAGCAAACAAGTTCCAAGAAAAAGTAAAACAAAGAAATTAGAAAAGTGGGACTAGGAAAGCCTGATTTACAAGAATAAAATAGCTACTCTTTATTGAATGGCACACAATAATAATAGCTATTTATGAATATCCACTTGTTAGAATATTACTACACGTTTTGTCTACATTGCCTCTAATCCTCAAAATATTGCAAGATAAATATTACCCCTATTTTATAGACCAAGAAATTGAAGGTTGAAGTGGTTAAATAATTTGTTGAAGGTCACATACCTAGGGAGTAGCAAAGTCAGAATTTAAATTGAGAACTCTAATTTTAAAGCTGTGCTCTTCCTTTTCAAAAAAATATAAGAATGAAAACTGCCAGTTCCTCCAACTGAATATATGACTCTGGTCTTAAGACATATGAATGGGTGAGTTTTCAATGTCAGAAAAACATTTGGCATGATACCACCAAAGCTTCGTAGTTTCTTTTAAGACTATGAATCTTGATTCTGTCTAAAACTGTACTGAGGGGCGCCTGGGTGGCTCAGTCGGTTAAGCAGCCGACTTCGGCTCAGGTCATGATCTCACGGTCCGGGAGTTCGAGCCCCGCGTCAGGCTCTGTGCTGACAGCTCAGAGCCTGGAGCCCGTTTCAGATTCTGTGTCTCCCTCTCTCTGACCCTCCCCTGTTCATGCTCTGTCTCTTCCTGTCTCATAAATAAAACGTTAAAAAAAAAAAAAAGGTTTAAAACTGTACTGAATCTTTAAAATTTTTTAATGTTTATTTATTTTTGAGAGAAAGAGAGAGACAGTGTGAGCAGTGGAGGAGCAGAGAGAGACACATACAGAATCCGAAGCAGGCTCCAGGCTCTGAGCTGTCAGCACAGACCCTGATGCGGGGCTCGAACCCATGGACCATGAGATCATGACCTGAGCTGAAGTTGGACACTTAACCAACTGAGCCACCCAGGCGCCCCCTGAGTCTTTATATTATACCATCTTTTGTTCCAGATTTTCTCCTGTATAAAATAGTACTATACTAAATTGAAGCAAAAAAAAAAAAAAAAAAAAAAGAAAAAGAAAAAGAAAGAAAAAATCCACCACTTAAGAAACCTGGACAATTTACTTAATTCTTGAGTATTGTTTTCTCTAAAATGAAAAAGATAATTATTATCACAATGGGTATTTCTGAAGAGTAATAGAGGGGCACATACATAAATTTTTTTAAATGTTTATTTTTGAGAGAGAGACAGAGTGTGAGTGGGGGAGGGGCAGAGAGAGAAGGAGACACAGATCCAAAGCAGGCTCCAGGCTCCCAGCTGTCTGCACAGAGCCTGAACAGGGGGCTCAAACCCATAAGCGGTGAGATCATGACCTGAACTGAAGTCTGACGCTCAACTGACTGAGCCACCCAGGTGCTCTGGCACATAAATATTGTTGATAATAACTATAATTTATCTTGAATTTACTTTTTAAAGGTATACCATAATTCTAATAGTTTTGGAGATAGTGAATAAATTTTGGTTAGTTTTAGTCCTACCTTTTATAATCAGGTAAACAGTGCCTAGTGCCTGCAAAACACTGCAGTAAGCACCATGATGTATAGCAGTTTTGTAGACTTGATTTGTACCTTTCCTCTTGTATCTTTCTGTGGTTTATTCATTTATTTACTTATTTTAGTGTTTATTTATTTTGAGAGACAGAAAGCATGAGGGAGGGGCAGAGAGAGGGAGAGAGAGAATCCCAAGCAGACTCTGTGCTATCAGCCTGACCCAGGGCTCAATCCCATGAACCCTGAGATCATGACCTGAGCCAAAATCAAGAGCTGGAAGCTCAACCAACTGAGCCACCCAGGCACCCTAAAAATCATTTTCTACTTGAATAGGTATAAGACAAATTTCTAAGGTGTAAATTATATCCTATGCTTCCTTTTTATTCCACTCTTAGAGGACTATGTTACAACAGTTGATTATTACTCCCTTTTTCCTACTAAGTTATATGTACAGTACTTGAATTTTCAGTGATTTTTATCTTTGATTTTATCCCAGCTGTTTTCTCAATATAAAAGTAAGACTACCTAATTTATAATCCCATTTAAAACATTGTTTTTTGTTTTGTTTTTGAATATATCTTAGATGTTTTTGTAAAACCAGTATGCAGTCACTATATCCCTTATTTTAAAAATGTTTAAAGGTAAGAATAAATTACTTGAAATTCTGTTGCTCTGCTAGTACTCTGTCAACCACTTGCAACATTTTAGTGAATATCCTTCTAGACATCTCTATGCATTTATGCACATGCAAATATGTATTCAATTTTAAATAATTGCAGAGTACATCTTCTTTTGTAATGTACTTTTTTTCACTCAACAACATGTGGCAGCCATTTTTCCTGTCAATAAATGAAAGTATGTCATTAATGGCTGCATCATTTTCCCAAATGATTTACAGTCTGTCTTTTATTATTTGATATTTAGGTTCTTTCTGACTTAGGGCTCCTACAAACAATGATGGAACATCATGATGCATTCATACCCTGTTTAATAATACTTGTGAAGCTTTCTTTGCAGAATAAACTGTTAGGCCTTGGCTTGTTGGGGCAAGGGATATACACATTTTGCATTTTGATACATATTGCTAAATTGCCCTACAGAAAGTTGAACCATGTTCTAGCCTAGTATCACATTCCCATTGTCATAGCTGGGAATCTTGACGGCAGTCTACCAATGTAATCACCAGTTTTCTTATTTTAAATAGTATCACAACGTAATTTATGGGTTCCTTCAGAACTCGGGTAAATGCCTTCTGATCCCAGTGATATATATTCCTAGGCAATTGCATCTGCTATCTAGTGCACTAATGATTTGGGCAGTGCAATTGGAGATGGGATTGAAATGACAACCTAAGGAATCATTCATTAATCTTTTATTTTTCAGAAGATCAATACTATCTTCTCCAACCAATCCCTTGAAGTGAATTAAGATTGGTGACCTTTATAACGTCAGTCACTAGGTGTGTAGTCTTAGGCAAACTACTTAACCTCTACAGACATCAGTTTTTTCTTTATGATGAAACAGGTCAGCGATTTCTGATATGCTTTATTTTTTAACACTTTCTCCCCTATGACAACTGATTGTACTAATTTCCATTCTTTTTTTTTTAAGTTTATTTAATTATTTTGAGTGAGAGAGAGAGCAAGGGAGAGGGGCAGAGAGAGAGGGACAGAGAAAATCCCAAGTTGAAATCAAGAGTCAGACATTTAACCAACTGAGCCATCCAGGCACCCCTTCCATTCTTGATTTAAATAAAGCTTATTAACTTTGGTGTCTCTTGTAAATTTGACTCCTTTATCCTGAAAGACATCTCTGGTCATATTGGTGCAATTTTTTTTTTTTAATTTTTTAATTTTTTTTTTATTTTTGGGACAGAGAGAGACAGAGCATGAACGGGGGAGGGGCAGAGAGAGAGGGAGACACAGAATCGGAAACAGGCTCCAGGCTCTGAGCCATCAGCCCAGAGCCTGACGCGGTGCTCGAACTCACGACCGCGAGATCGTGACCTGGCTGAAGTTGGACGCTTAACCGACTGCGCCACCCAGGCGCCCCACGTGCAATTTTTTTTGAAAAGAGGTTTTTCTATTATTATGGCTTGCCTGTTCTTTAATTAATTTTAATTTTCTTGGGCCTCCAATGAAGTATATGTGGTCCTGCTTGGCTACTTATTTTGATATTTCTATGTACTTTTCCTAAGTTTTTTGGTAATATTTTAGAGAAAACTATTTTTACTTCTGACATAATGCTTTACTTACACAGGATACTTTCAGTGCTTTCATTTTACTTCATTAGATCCTCAAAATGCCCCTGTGAAGTTAGATACTACTATCCTCATTTTACAGATGTAGATACTGAGGCTTAAACTAAATAATATGCCCAAAGTCAGTCAGCTATGCCCAAAGTCACTCAGCTTGCAAATGGTATAGCTATGTATATGGGTTTTAAGTCCAGAGCTCTAGCTACTAAGCCATAGGTAACTCTATACTTGAAGGTTAAATATTCTTAGTTACATATTTTTTCCAGAAAATGTTTATCATATACATGGGTCTATACTCATCAAAAATAGTAATAATCGAATTTAGAGAAAAGTTGCTTTCAGGTGAGATATGCAAATATATATATGCAACCAGTGTATATTCTCTGTAGGATAGAATTTGGCAGCCCTAAGTACTCCCCTTAATTCTTAACAAGGCAGTATTTTGCAACTCATGAATTTCCTTAAAGTGTTTTAATTATATGTATAGTGGGAAAGGAGGGGCAGAAAGAGAGGGAGACAGAGAATCCTAAGCAGGCTCCATACTGTCAGTGCGGAGCCGGATGCGTGGCCCAAACCCATGAAACCCCGAGATCATGACCTGAGCCGAAGCCAGGAGTCAGAAGCTCAACCAACTGAGCTCAACCCAGGCACCCCTAAAATGTTTTAACTTAAAAAGTGTGGTTATATTTGGAAATTTTTATACTTAGTTCTTTTTTTTCCATAAAGGCTTTATCACGTCTCAGGATATTTTGATATTACATCAAGAAATAGGGGCGCCTAGGTGGCTCAGTCGGTTAAGCCTCTGACTTTCGGCTCAGGTCATGTTCTCAAGGTTCGTGGTTCGAGCCCCTCGACAGGCTCTGTGCTTACAGCTCAGAGCCTGGAGACTGCTTCCGATTCTGTGTCTCCCTCTCTGGCTCTCCCCAGCTCACCCTGTCTCACTCTCTCTCTCAAAAATAAGTATTTTAAAAAGTTAAAAAAAAAAAAAAAGGAATAGACTAGTGTGGTGGTAAACTGATGCAGAAATCTTTTTCAGCTACAGTTCTGAGTCAACTAGACCCCACCCAGGATTGACTCTAAGACTGGGATCAACTTGACCTTCACTGCCCTCCGGCATGAGGCCACCGACCTTTGTCCCACATTTTCCTTATATAAACCTGGAAGTATGGGTGAGAGGAAAACTAGTTGGGCCTTCTGGAATTGAGTTTCCTGTCTTTGTAAAACTTTTAAGTAATAACCTATAACCTTGTCAACATTGTCTTATTGTGAATAGACTTGCAAGTCAACAAATATTTCTTGACTGCCTATCCTGTATAAAGCATGGGGACTGCATATTCAGTGAAATGAGAGAAGAGTCTGTCCCTCAAATATTTGACTGATAAACTAGTACGTCTTATGTAAGTGTGACAATAGGGAAAGCTCTATCTCGGCTAGATAAATAGGTGAGTTTATTATGTATTTTAGCAAGCTTTAACTCCTTCATTGGTAACAGTTCTTTGCACTTCCTAGAGTAGGGGCTAAGATGTGTCCTGGAAACTTTCCTTTTTTGATGCGTATTTTCTAATTATGTCAGGCCTTCCTGAAGGCTATCTTTGACTAGCCTTTTCGGCATGAGTGATGGCAAAGACACTGGCAGGTTTCCAAGCTTTCGCCTCAGTTTGGAGCTTTTCTGAAGTGCTCTGGGTCTACCACAGGACTAGGTGACAAATACTCACTACCGGACTCTGCAGGCTCCTACCCAGCAGCCGGAGCGCGCCTGCGTACCGCAGCCCCTTTGTTGCTCAGGCGCTGGGGTCCGGCTGCGCCTGCGTGGAGGGCTGGCGCCTACAAGTGCGCTGCACCGCTGGCACCGGCTGGGGGCGAGCAGACCTCGAGCAGCTGCCGCCGTCGCCGCAGCCGTTGCGACCGCCGCAGCGGAGTTCAGAGGGCCCGGAGGTGGGAGACTTCCCACACGGTGGCTGAAATGTCGTCCACCGCGGCTTTTTACCTTCTCTCCACCCTAGGAGGGTACTTGGTGACCTCATTCTTGTTGCTCAAATACCCGACCTTGCTGCACCCGAGAAAGAAGCAGCGATTCCTCAGTAAACACATCTCTCACCGTGGAGGTGAGAGGGGTCCCCAGATCCCGATGGCGGAGGTGGGGGAGGCTCTTTTCCCCACTAGAGCTTAGGGTCCTTTGGAGCTCCGCAAAAGGCAGGCGGGTGGAAATACGTGAGAGTTTGAGGAAGAATGGGGTGTGTGAAAGAGGGTTTTCTGGAGATGAAGGCGATGTGACGGGGAGGTCTGAGGAAAGATAAGGGGTCTTTAGACCAAGGTGGGAGATCTCTCGAGTGCAGCGGTGTCAGGGATTCTGTGAAGGAGGAAGGACTAGGGTGAGAAATAAGGGCAGATGGAGCGTTTCTCGGCAGATGGAAGGATGATCGCAAGGTTCCTTCCTATCAGCGAGGCACCAGGAGGGTGGGGGGAGCGCCGGGCAGAGCCAGGGGTACCCAGCTGGGGCACCTGAATGGACTGCTCTGAGCGGAACCAGTGGCTGAGCTTGTAGGGAGATCCGGGACGACATGCTTCAAGGTTTGAGGAACTGCGTGAACCTGGACCGTGCTGCAGCCAGTTGTCTGCAGTGCTTGGGGCTGGTCCCACCCCTACCCCCGTCTCAGAGCACTGATAATTAAGAAAAGAGGGAAACCGAGTCACTGACCTGGGGACACTTCCCAAGGTCACAATTCGAGCTTGGGCTGGACTGGGACAGAAACTGGAGCATCCTGGTTCCCAAGGCTGCAAGCCTTCCACCAGTTTTGGGTTTGTTTTTGGTTTGTTTTTTTTTAGCCCCACCCTGCACCTCAGCAATGACACCTGGATTTCCTAAAGACGAAAAGATGATGTCGTTTATGATAGGACTGTATTTGTTTAAAGAAAAAGAAGTTGTTTCTTGGAAAAGTATCTTACAAAGGAGCCTAGATAGTCCACCCTGTAGTTTACCAAACAGCAGGCCAAATCTTTGCTTCTTCGTTATTGTAGAATAATGTGTCTTTATTTCATTTCAAGCATGATGTGTAAAATGTTGTGAAATTGGATTAAGTCAATTAATTTTAACTGTTAAGAGCTGAATGTTAAACTAGGTTAAAACTGCTTGGAATTTACAGTCTAATAACTTGAAACGGTAAATTCTAGGAGTTTACAGTCTAAAACTTGATGTAGTATCATAACACCTTTTTTAACAAGAATTGGCCAGGAATACAGTTTTTTTTTTTTTTCAACGTTTTTTAATTTATTTTTGGGACAGAGAGAGACAGAGCATGAACGGGGGAGGGGCAGAGAGAGAGGGAGACACAGAATCGGAAACAGGCTCCAGGCTCCGAGCCATCAGCCCAGAGCCTGACGCGGGGCTCGAACTCACAGACTGCGAGATCGTGACCTGGCTGAAGTCGGACGCTTAACCGACTGCGCCACCCAGGCGCCCCAGGAATACAGTTTTAAATATCACAGAAATACATTACCATTCTTCTGTATAATCTGTACAATTTTATGTTAAAAACAGTTCTAAAGAATGACTTCAATAGTTATGCTAGTCTCCTTACTCATGAAAAGCATCAGAGGTTTTAAGCGCTCACCAGCAAAATGCCATATTATTGCTTATTTGGTTTATCTGTGTTTTAATTAGATACATAGTTAAACTATGGGATGACATGACCACTAATGTACCTTCACTCATTAAAACCCCAAACCAGCTTTTAGTGTTTAAATTGTTGCTGTAGAAGCAATTTTCAATGGTAGTAGTCCTTTTATTTTGGAGATAGGCAGTACACATACTACCGTTGTGTTTACTGATATAATTTTTTAAAATAGTTGCTTGTTCTCTTTTAAGTTTGTGTATGTATGTATGTATGTATGTATGTATGTATGTATGTAATTTCTACACCCAGTGTGGGACCTGAACTCATGACAGCAAGATCAAGAGTTGCACCCTCTTCTGACTGAGCCAGCCAGGTACACCATGTTTACTGATTTAAAAATAAAAAAAAGGAAACTGTGCTTACTAAAAACCCAAACCAAAAACAAAACTAGATCCTCTAAAAAGCTATCTAAACTGTCATTATGGATGGTCTAAATTTTATTTTAGAATAAATACATGTTAATCTTTGAATTTTTGTGACATTCTACAGGTGAAAAAAAATCAGTACTCTATTGAGGTTAAAATGTGCTAGATGAGCAAAACCAGTATCAAAACCAGGATAAGCTGGATTTCCAATGCTCATTTACTGTTGGAAATACTTTAAAAGTATTTTTCTCTAGATATTAAGTCATTTCAGTTGTTTAAATTTCACCCTTTATATAGAATTTTCCATTCATTATTTGTAAATATGGCATCAGTATTTGTATATTCAAAGACATATAGCTGAAACTGTCCTGAGAATCTTGTTAAATATCTGCAGACTTTAATCTGTTTGCTTATATGACGGTCCTAACGCAATGTGGTAAGTTCCTGTGTTGTTAGTGCTTTTGTTGAGTATGTGCACCAAATAATACAATTGAATTTAGAGTGAATAGAGGACATATTTACTAAAAAATACTTTGTAACTCAAGATACTAAATTTCTGGAATATAATAGACGAGGAAGGAGTCTGAAATTTGTCTTGGACACTGCTAATAGCTATCACTAGTCTCCTTGTGTGTATTACTAACATTTGGGCTAATTCTCTCTTACCCTAACTTTAAATACCCGATATTTCATGTAAACTAGATGTATGACCATTCCAAGATTGAAACATTGATCAAGGGGCACCTGGGTGGCTCAGTCAGTTAAGCATCCAACTGTTGGTTTCAGCTCAGGTCATAATCTCATGGTTAGTTAGTTCCAGCCCTGCATCGGGCTCTGCACTTACGGTTTGGAGCCTGCTTGGGATTCTCTCTCTCTCTCTCTCTCTCTCTCTCTCTCTCTCTCTCTCTCCCTCTCTCTCTCTCCCTCTCTCCCTCTCTCCCTCTCTCCCTCTCTCCCTCTCTCCCTCTCTCCCTCTCTCCTTCCCTGTCCCTCTCTCCCTGTCCCTCCCCACTCATTCTCTCTCTCTCAAAGTTAAATAAAAACATTGATCAAAATATGTGTACAAAGTATATACACCGTGATTGCCATACCTTGAAACCCTTAATGTGTTCTATGTTATGTTTGCTGTAAAAGCATTATCACCTGGGTCAGATTCTGAATCTATACCACTAGTTAGCTTTGGGAAGAAGACTTAGTTTCCTTATTTATAAATGGGGACTGTTTGCTTTGCTTGTCTAGGTTGTTATGAGGATTAGGTATGTAAAATGTACTTGGGGCACCTGGGTGGTTCAGTTGGTTAAGCTGCCAGCTCTTGATTTCGGCTCAGGTCATGATCTCATGGTTGGTGAGTTCAAGTTCTGCATCAGACACTGTGCTGATGATGCAGAGCCTGCTTGGGATCCTCTCTCCCCCTGTCTCTCTAACCCGCCCCTGGCCCTGCGTGCTCATTCTGTCTCTTTCTGTCTCTGTCTCTGTCTCTCTCTCAAAAGTAAATAAATAAACTTAAAAAAAATTAAAAATAAATAAAATGCACTTTGAAAACTGTGAAATTGTTTAGAAATACCAATACAGATACGAGAGATCCACATATGTATTTTGCAGTAACTGAGTTGATTGGGAAGGAATAAACTCACCCTATACTTATGTTTTCAAAGTTTTAGTGAACATACTGCCTTTTACTAAGATTGATTGTCCTTGAAAGAGGAAATTAAGGTTTCAAAAATTAAATGCTGTAGGCTTTATTCTTGCCTCTTTAAAGCATACATTGTATTACATTATATTGTAATAGGATATGTTAATACATCTGGTTTCTTTTCTAGACTGAGTTCTTCAAGGGCAGGTTTCAGATTTTATTAGTGCTTCTGTCTCTCACTTCTAGTACAGATTTTAACACAATTAAAATAATAGCTTATTGTTTGCTAATTATCTACTGCATGCTAGATCCCTCCCATGTGTTTACTAAATTTTTGACCAAAGAACACCTTTTATAACTACAATGTATTGATGAAAAACCAATAAGATCAAAGATACACCCTTCGGATTAAATGGAGAGCAAGAAATACTCTCAAAGTTCATTTTCTTAATTTCTCCATAAAAATATGAATTTTATTAATGTTCTTTGCAATTGCATAAGTAACTCGTTCATTGTAGAAAATTTGGAAAATTTAGAAATGAAAAAAGAAAAAATAATTCCTCAGACTTTACTATCAAAACACAATCTCTGTTAACATTTTGAAGTATATCCTTTAAATACATGTTTTCTGAATCATAATGTATTTACATTTATTTCAGATGCCGACTGAGTTGGATAGAGATACGATTGTAGGAAAGTAGGGAGATAACTTGCTTTAATACTCCTTAATCTATCTCTGTGAGTCAACTGAATTAAGCAACAGCCCTTTTTAAAAAGTCTATTTATTATGGTTCAATGGCCAGAGAATTAAAAAAAAAAAAAAAATGACCAACCCATCAAATCTCCACCTTCCTAATCTTTTACCCTTGATCTTGAGGCAGAGTACTGTCACTATCTGGGTATCCTGCCACAGAATGCTTTGGCAAGTGATTAGTTTGCCCTTGGGCACTGGCTGCTGCTGGGTCCTAAACTTTAATTGGTTGTTCAAGGAAGAAATTGAAGCATGGATTTGAGTCTCAAAAGTGTCGTTGGAAATAGCATTCTGGTCGTGCCTGTGTGGCTTAGTTGGTTAAGAGTCTCACTTCAGGGGGCACTTAGGTGGCTCGGTCCGTTAAGCCTCCAACTTCGGTTCAGGTTATGATATCATGGTTCAAAAGTTTGAGCTCTGCGTTGGGCTCTGGGCTGACAGCTTGGATTCCGTGTCTCCTTCTCTCTCTCCCCGTACCACCCCCCCCCCCCCCAATCACACTGTATCTCTCTCTCTATCAAAAATAAATAAACATTTTAAAAAATGAAATTATTCAGTAAATCAAACAACAAAGTAAGTTCCTTCTCCATTTCTAAATTCATTTGTTTATTCAACATTTACAGTTCACCTTGGAAACAGTATATATGACTTACATAAGAGCATAAAGAGCTTGTAAGGACTAGAGATGGCATATACTAAGAGCATTTCTCAATAGGGGTTCCCTGGAACACTGCAGAATTGTTTCTGTATCTCAAGGAGAAAAAAAACTAGTGAAATAATGTATTTACAGGTATAAGAAAAATTAAACACATCAATAGCACAAAAGCATAAGATATTCAAATCTGTATATTGATATTCAAATTGTATATTGATAGGGAGCATTTACCAACTACCACATGTATGCTCTCTTTAATTATAAGTGGTTTTTTGTGTATCTCGTCATAATTTCAATAATTTTCCTTTTTTTATTTAAACATTTTTAATGTTTATTTCTGAGAGAGAGAGTGTGAATGGGGGAGGGGCAGAGAGAGAGGGAGACACTGAATCTGAAGCAGACTCAAGGCTGTCAGCATAGAGTCCTTCTCTGGGCTTGAGCTCACGGACCTCGAGATCATGACTTGAGCTAAAGTCGGATGCTCAACCGACTGAGCCAACCAGTAACCAATAGTTTTTCTATAATGATATTTTTTATATTTAATTTTTCTAAATCTGAATACAATTTAAGATATATATATATGTAAGATATATATCTTAAGATATATATAATAGATATATATCTTAAATTGTTAAGATATATATAATATATATATCTTAAATTGTATTCAGATTTAACTTTTTTTTTTTTTGGGACAGAGAGAGACAGAGCATGAACGGGGGAGGGGCCGAGAGAGAGGGAGACACAGAATCGGAAACAGGCTCCAGGCTCCGAGCCATCAGCCCAGAGCCTGACGCGGGGCTCGAACTCACGGACCGCGAGTTCGTGACCTGGCTGAAGTCGGACGTTTAACCGACTGCGCCACCCAGGCGCCCCATGTATTCAGATTTAAGATATATATAATATATAGATATGTATCTTAAATTGTATTCAGATTTAGAAAAATTAAATATAAAAAATATCATTATAGAAAATTTGGTATTGTATTCAGATCGTTCAGCCATTGCCAAAAGTATATTTTAGTTTGTTAAACAGGAAAGTACTATTAAGTAAATGATAAATGACTCCATTATTAATAAGGCATCAGTAGGAATGAGTGAGCCAGTTGAGTAAATGAGTGAGAAAGAAGTTCTTGTTGAAAGGGCACCTGGCTGGCTTAGTTAAAACATATGACTCTTGATCTCGGGGTTGTGAGTTCAAGCCCCATGTTGGGTGTAGATTACTAAAAAAATAAACTTCAAAAAACAAAAACAAAACAAAAAACACCTCATTGAAAGGTGAAGAAGATTCCCTGGAAATAGGAACAAGGGAATGAGGGAACAAGAGGTGAAGAGAAAGAGTTGATATCCTGATGTGAAACATGTTTCAGTGTGCAACTGCAGAATGCTATTTCCTTTATTTTTAATGTTTATTCTTTTTTTTAAAGGGAGAGTGAGAGAGAGAGGGGAAAAGGGGCAGAGAGAGAGGGAGATAGAGGATCTGGAGGTGGGCTCCGTGCTGACAACAGAGAGTTTGATGTGGGACTCAAACTCACGAACTGTGAGATCATGACCTGAGCTGGTCAGATTTTTTTTTTTTTTTTTACTTTTTTTTAATGTTCACTTATTTTTGAGAGAGAAAGAGAGAGAGTGGGAGAGGGGCAGAGAGAGAGGGAGACAGAATCTGGAACAGGCTCCAGGCTCTGAGCTGTCAGCACAGAGGCCAACATGGAGCTGGAACCCATGAACCGCAAGATCATGACCTGAGCTGAAGTTTGACGCTTAACCAAATGAGCAACCCAGGCGCCCTGTAATTTTTTTTAACATTTAGCTACTTAGAGAGCGCAAGCGCAGAGGGCGGAAAGAGGGAGAGACACAATCCAAAGCAGGCTCCAATCTCCGACGTGAGACTCGAACTCACGAACCATGAGATCATGACCTGAGCCCAAGTTGGTCACTTAACTGACTGAACCACCCAGGCACCCCACAAACCAGGCATTGTTTAAACTGATTGTTGAAGGAAAAGAAAAATTACTGGCAAGTGTGCTTCCATAAATGATATGCTAACTGGAAATAAAAGGAATTCAAAAATTTCATGAAAGAAGAGCTACCACCAAATAATTCCTTGGAGAGGAATGGCATGCTTTTTAATTAGTCCCTTAGTTACTCTTCCAGGCTTTCACCATATGAATCTAACAAGTAATTGGTGGGTATTATCACTGTGGAATTTATCTTCAAGCTTTACAAACAAATACCAAATAGAAGAATAGAGTAAGGATCAATATGAACAACTTATCTGTAAAACTGAAATAAAGGTGTTCTATGAATGGCAGCATAGAAGCTGCCACATAGTGGTAAAAAGGATGGGATCTGAAATCATGGCTTATGCTTGAATTGTAGTTCCCCTTGTTGGCTATATGACCATATCCAATTTTTTTCTGGTTGTGGAGTTTTAATGAAATAATATGTAAAGTGCTAAGCACCGTGTATAGATAGCTTCTACTAATTATTAATATCTTGATTGACTTTTCAATATTTTATTTAGTTCTAGCTATTTCAGAAACTTACACATTCAAAGATCTTAAGTAACAATGTTTTCATGCTCAAACTGTTAGGTTTTAGTGGATTACAATTAAAATTAATATGGAAAGCAGACATAAAAGACAAACATGCAGACTTTGAATGTAAATACTAGTAAAAATTAACTGTGGGAAAATGTATTTCAGAGTACCGAATCGCTATCCTATTTTTTCCCAACCCCAAACCAAAAGATAATTTCAAGTCAAACATACAAACATATTAAGACTTCACGAACCCATCACCCAAATACAATGACTCACAGTTTTTTTTTTTTTTTTTTTTTTTTTATTTATTTTTGGGACAGAGAGACAGAGCATGAACGGGGGAGGGGCAGAGAGAGAGGGAGACACAGAATCGGAAACAGGCTCCAGGCTCCGAGCCATCGGCCCAGAGCCCGACGCGGGGCTCGAACTCACAGACCGCGAGATCGTGACCTGGCTGAAGTCGGACGCTTAACCGACTGCGCCACCCAGGCGCCCCTCACAGTTTTTTTTTTAAAGCAACTTCACTTAATATCTTTCATGCATTAATAAAAATTATGTTATTAAATTTCAACCCTTGAGTACACATGACTTTTTTTTAAGCAAATATCTTTTTTTTTTTAATTTAATTTTATTTTAAGTAACTCTACATCCAGTGTGGGGCTTGCACTCATGACCCTGAGATCAAGAGTCACATGCTCTACCAACTGAGCCAGCCAGGCACCTCAAGTACACATAACTTTTAATATTTTGTGTGACAAATTGGAAGTACACACACAAAACACTTTTGTTGCATATCAAAGTATGATGGTGGTTGTCTTGAGGAAAAGCACTTACTTGTGCAATCATTTGAATTTTGAGCTGAATTAGCCTTGAAAAACTAAAACTGGTTATTCAGACTTGAGTATTTGGCAGATGTGTTCTTGAAAATTATAAAATGAGTCTGTCATTAGAAAAAAAAATAAGCTAGCTGCCTTGTCTGAAGGCAGTGCCAATGATTACATTTGAGTTTTCAAGCAAAAATTAGAAATTTAGAGAACTTGTATCCTCCACTGCAAGCTTCATAGCTTTCTTAAAGATTTTCCTGATGAGATGAGGTATTAACAAATGTGTCTTTAAAATCTGTTGTATAGGGGTGCCCTGGTGGCTCAGTCGGGTTGAGCGTCTGACTTTGGCTCAGGTCATGATCTCAATGGTTTGTGAGTTCGAGCCCCACATAGGGCTCTGTGCTGACAGCTCAGAGCCTGGAGCCTACTTCGGATTCTGTGTTTCCCTCTCTCTCTGCCCCTCTCACACTGGTGCTCTGTCTCTCTCTCTCAAAAATAAATAAACATTAAAAAAAATTAAAACCTATTGTATAATAAAATGTGAACATTTAGAACAGCAGCATGATTCGGTAAATTCGTATTTTCCAAAAGACCAATGCATGATATAAAAGTATGCATGGGTGAAAGATCCATTCAAAGTTCAAGATGGACCAATGGATTTTCATGTAATAGAGTATGAAAACGTCATTCATATGGTTCAGATTCCATATTGCAGCTAACTTTTAAGAAACTACCACTTGTTAAATTTTGGTGCAGTATCAAAAAAGAATATTTCTTGGGGTGCCTGGGTGGCTCACTTGGTTGAGCGTCCGACTTCGGCTCAGGTCATGATCTCACAGTTTGTGGGTTCGAGCCCCACGTCAGGCTCTGTGCTGACCGCTTAGAGCCTGGAGCCTGCTTCAGATTCTCTGTCTCCTCTCTCTGCCCCTCCCCCGCTCATGCTTTGTCTCACTCTGTTTCTCAAAAATAAATAAATGTAAAAAAAATTAAAAAAAAAAGAAAGAAAAAAGAATATTTCTTTTCCAACTGCCTATCTGGGTGAAGGTTGATATACATGTATGAAGCAGATATGAGGATCTGCCATCTATAAAGCCAGGCATTAAAGAGATTTGCAAAAATGTAAAACAATGTCACTCTTATCATTACATTTTTTTGGAAGAGAGTTCATTTTCATAAAATGTGATGTTAACAAAAAAATGTTTTGTTAACATGTAATGGGTTTATTATTGTTATTTCAGGTAAACAAATTTAAAAATTTTATAGTGTGGGCCCCTTGCTGACTCAGTCGGTAGAGTATGTGACTTGATCTCGGAGTCGTGAGTTTGAGCCGCATTTTGGTCATAGAGATTACTTTTTTTAAAAAAAGTTTAAACAATTTTTTAATATTCAATTTCTAATATGTAATTATTAATGGATATAATCCACATAATTAAAAGCTCTTTGAGGTACTCAGTAAAAGAATCCTGAGACTGAAATAGTTGGGAACAGTTTAAGGCAGTAACTCTGGACTGTAAAAAGAATCATTGTAATCTGAAGTGGTAAGAAAGTACTACTTCATGAAGGAGTTGAGAATTGAATTCATTCTGGTATTAAGGTTAAGAAATATTGAGAGGCTGTAGTGAAGAGAATTTTCCAGGTTTCAGCATATATGCCATGTGCTTAAGATTTTGATTCTCCCAACTATTTTAAAAGTAATGCATTTTCATTGTAGAGGGATTGTAAGATATAAAAGAATGCATATTAGAAAAGAAATCACTTGTATTCCAGACACCTGGAGATAACTGCTATTTGATTTGTTAAGTTAAACTACCAACTGCTTTATTGTGCCAAAAAGCAAAGAAAATGGAAAGACACAAGAAGTCAGCTTGAAGGCTAATGATATTTATTTACTTCGATCTCTTGATGAAGAGGGAAGCTGGTGTCTGCCAAACTTTTCCATTTGAAATTACTCCTTTTTTCTTTGTAATGCATAAGTATTTTTGTAGTGAGGTTCTTTGAAACTACGTGTGTATCCCATTCTTCATCAGACTTTCAGTGTACTTAGTAAAATGGGCTCAATGTTTTCTTTCTTTTTCGGGAGTGGGTTCAACATATTCTGTTTTATTTGATGATTATTGTCATTATTTTGGTGATAACATTGTCCCTGGTTTGGCCAATGAGAACTTTTTCAAACTTGCTTCTGTATCTTTTTAAATTCCTTTTTGGCGCAAAAAGCAGTCAGTAGTTTAACTTATTTAACCTACTAATAACCATTTTAGAGCACTCTTGTCTTTTTTGGTCATATTCTAGAGTGCTTTGTTCTTGAATATTGATTATCCAAATATAACATATTTCTATAGTTTTTAAAACAAACACCAGCTAGATTTTTATTTTTTATTTATTTTTCAATGTTTATTTTTGAGAGAGAGAGAGACATAGAGCACAAGCTAGGAGAGGCAGAGAGAGGGAGACACAGAATCCAAAGCAGGATCCAGGCTCTGAGCTGTCGGCACAGACCCTGACATGGGGCTCAAACTCACAAACTGTGAGATCATGACCTGAGCTGAAGTCAGATGCTTAACCGACTGAGCCACCCAGGTGTCCCACACCAGCTAGATTTTTAAAAGTCATTTAATCTATCAAAGAAAATAAAAGTCATTTAACCTCAATGGAGCACTTACTTTTTTTTTTTAAGTTTATTTATTTATTTTGAGAAAGAGAGAGAGCTTGTGTGCACGAGTGAGGAGGGGCAGAGAGAGAGGGAAAGACAGAATCTCAAGCAGGCATCTTGCTGTTAGCACAGAGCCCAATACAAGGCTGAAACCCACAGACCATGAGATCATGACCACAAGTCCGTAGCTTAACCAGCTGAGCCACTCAGGCACCCCAAAAGAGCACTTACTTTTGAAAAAAAACTATAATCTTCCTATTTACTTCATCTGCATCAACTCTAGTAACTAAGAGAACCTAAAATCAAAGTAGCTTTTTTCATATGGATATTCTTTTCTCTCTGCTAAACTATGAAGCTTTAGAACATTAGGTTAATATATTCATTTCTTCATACCTTGTGTTTCCATTGATTATTAGTTAGGTTGTCATAAAAATACAATCTAGCAGTATAAAAGAAGAAGAATATTTTAATACTCACAAATATGTCAGGGCGCCTGGGTGGCTCAGTCGGTTAAGCAGCCGGCTCTGGCTCAGGTCATGATCTCGCGGTCCGTGAGTTCGAGCCCCGCGTCGGGCTCTGTGCTGACAGCTCGGAGCCTGGGGCCTGTTTCGGATTCTGTGTCTCCCTCTCTCTGACCCTCCCCCGTTCATGCTCTGTCTCTCTCTGTCTCAAAAATAAATAAACGTTAAAAAATTTTTTTTAAATAAAAAAGATAAAAATAAAAAACAAATATGTCCAGACGGTATTGTATGTAAAACATGTTAATGGTAATACTTGAACAGTACCCTAAACTTGAAGTGTTTCTTTTTGTTAAGAAGAAATTGTTTTCTGAAGTATTTGGAAAAATATTTCCTAAGTATTTGACCTGTGCATTCCATTAATTAGTAATACTGAAATCTTTTAGTTTTAAAATATTTTAAAACTTGTGGCTAGCATGTTATGTTAATTGATTTTGCCTAGTATATATAATATACTGTGTCCTTTTTGTTATTGCAATACTATTCATTCATTAGTCAATGGACGTTCACCAAGCACTAATTACTAGTAATAATAATAGCAGTAATCCTTTACTTTTACTGAATTTTCACTATAGTAAAATCTTGGATTGTGAGCAACTTGTTCTGCCAGTGTTCTGCAAGACAAGCAAACATTTATAATAAATTTTAGTTTGATAAATGAGCAATGTCTTGCAATACGAGTAGTACATGACACTGAATGTCACAATTGAGCTAGTGGTCTTTGAAATTTACTTTGACATATGAGTGTTTTGGGTTATAAGCATGTTTCCCGAATGAATTATGCTTGTAAACCAGGGTTTTACTGTATTTCATTGAACCTAATGCCATTAGTTATAAAATGCACATTTTTAATGTGGGGCTAAGAAAAAATCTTGTCAAATAAACTAGTACATACCATCCATTGTAAAATCACCCTAGCTTCAGAGATATTAAAAAGGGGAAAACTATCATGTTTTAAAATTGTTGACATAGGCACTTGACAGTGTTAATTCATTTAATTACAGCAATCCTATGAGACAGGTGCCATCATTAACCTCATTCTTTTTTTTTTTTTTTTTTTAAGATTTTATTTGGCAGGAGGGGGTGCGGCAAGGGAGGCTGCACCTGCTGGCTCAGTCAGTAGAGCATGTGAGTCTTGATCTAGGTCTTGAGTTTGAGCCCCACGTTGAGGGTAAATTTACTTAATTAAAAAAAAAATCTTTTAATTATATATTTTTTTAAGTAATCTCTACCCCCAATGTGGGGCTCAAACACACAACGCTGAGATCAAGAGTCAATGCTCCACTGACTAAGCCAGCCAGGCGCCCCTCATTTTTATAAAGAAGCTCAGCCACTGAGAGGTTATGTAGCTTTTACCAAGGTCATGCAAATATCTAATAATTTGAGAACAAAGATCCTAACTCCACCCTCAACTACTACCCTATACTGCCTTCAGCCAGGGTGATTAAACCAGTCACTTCTTTTCAGTTAATTCTGAGGAAAAGGAGGAGCCAGGTTAATAATTTATGCTGTAGTATAATAAATGTCTTTATTAGAGAAATGCGTAATAAAGTATGCGCGTGCAGAGGAGAGATAGTTTAACCCTTTCTGAGGAGGTGTATATGTACCGAGTCCTCTTCTGTCAAGATATTGTAGCTTAAAAATCATGTTTAGGTTCTTCTAACCTTTCTGTGTTGCTGTGGCTTTGTTTTAATCTTTCATTCGTCCTGGTGCAGCCAAAAAAAAAAAAAAATTCAAAATACCATTACATTCTTTCAAACACTTATGATGTCTTCATAGTATATAGACATCAAGATTCACTAGATGTATCTTATTAAAGTGAATTTCTAGAAAAATAAAAAGTTCAAATTAGCTAAGTAAATGAAGTTTAAATGGAATGTTTTCACAGGTGCTGGAGAAAATTTGGAGAATACAATGGCAGCCTTTCAGCAGTAAGTATATAAAAAGGTATTCTTTTACAGTTTATCTTTATGATAAAGATTCACAAAGTGAAGATAGTATACACATAGCATCCACTTGTGAGTTGTTTCTATTTTATTAAAATTGCTTTTTTTTTTTTTTTTTTTTAATTTAGCTAGTCTGAAGTGTTACAAAGAGTGTTTGGCTTCTGCATAACTGAAAAACTAGATCAGAGTTGTGGGTAATCAAAAGATACTATAGTTCTAAAGCTGAAAGAAGACATTTGTAACAAGGAACATACTGTGTGTAATGCTAATTAGTCTTGGAGAGAAACAGAAAAGGAGAAAATGAAACAACTGTTAACACTGATTGCTGCTTATGAATAGGGTTATGTGTCTACCCTGTAATTCTTCTACAGACCTGAACCTGTAATCTGGTCTTTCTTGTTTGAAGCTTTATGAGTGCTGATCTTATTTTTCTGAATAAGATAAACTTTTTTCAGTGTTTCAATTATTCATATTTCACATAGATCTCTTTTAGGGCACCTCACAGAGAAGCAGCAGGAGAGACAGGAATGAAAGCTGATTGATACCTTGTTCTTTGTCTTAGAGTAAATGATCATCATCAGTCTGTGGTAATGGTGAAAACACTGTTTTATTTTCTCTGGAAAATAAGGCAGGGAATATGAAAAGTTAAACCCCATGGAAGACATTACCTTTCCATATTTAGTAAGAAAAATATTTTCTTATATATTTATTCAGCCATGTTTATGCATACAAATGGGGCTAAGAAATCAGGAGAATTTGGCTTAAGTTTTTGTTCT
Organism: Neofelis nebulosa; assembly: GCF_028018385.1. Taxonomy (NCBI): domain Eukaryota; kingdom Metazoa; phylum Chordata; class Mammalia; order Carnivora; family Felidae; genus Neofelis; species Neofelis nebulosa. The sequence goes on from NC_080797.1 coordinate 48,107,115, forward strand.
GTTTCTGTTTGTCATCATTCAAAGACACCTTAAAATGTCGATGTGGCTGGCTGACTCAGTCAGTAGAGCATGTGACTTTTTATCTTGGGGCTGTAAATTCGAGCCCCACTTTAGGCATAGAGATTACTTAAAAATAACAAAAAACACCTTAGAGTTTATTTTTCCTGTTATCAGGTCCAAATGTACTGGTTTTCCATATTCTATTTCATCTAAATCCTGTCTTCCTGTGTTTGTCATTGTTTATTCTTCCTGTTCTACAATACAGTGCTTTTGGCTATAATCCCCAAATTCTCTTACATCTCTAAAAATGCAAAAACTTTCCTCCTGTCTGTGGAAAAACCTTTCCAGACTCATTTAAATTACTCTAAGTTAAAAAAAATCAACGAATCACTTTATTTGTACAGTTTACACTGAGATGCATATTGGGTATGTACCCAATATACTATGATTTATCAAATATTTGATGCCTGGGATGTAGTGATATATATATAATATCTGGGGGATAAATGCTTATAACTTTGAGTGATTCTAAGCATTCTTTATGTTTAAAGTATATTGTTTTGTAAGTTTTTCTCCATATTTTTGGTTAAATTTTTACCAACCACCCTTATTTATAACATTAAAATACTTGGTTAGAATAAACTATTCCTAAGGATACTGTATTTGTATAATAAGTTATTTATACAGATGGAATGTAAATAATTTTATCTTTGAAGACTGTGATCGTCTGGTAAGTTTTTTGATGTTCAAAGAATGTCTGATTTAGGTGGTTTTTACTTGATAGATACAACATTACATTTACTATGTTTAGTTGTTTGTCTTTTTATTTTCTTTGCTCATTTGTCTTATTTCTTAAATTCCACATAGGAGTGAAATCATATGGTATTTGTCTTTCTCTGACTTATTTCACTTAGCATTATACCCTCTAGGTCCATCCATGTTGTAAGTGGCAAGATCTCATTATTTTTTATGGCTGAGTAATATTCCACTGTGTGTGTGTGTGTGTGTGTGTGTGTGTGTGTGTGTGTGTGTTGTGTGTTGTGTGTGTGTGTATCACATCTTTATTCAGTCATCTGTTGATGGACATTTGGGTAGCTTCTATATCTTGGCTATTGTGAATAATGCTGTAATAAACATAGGAGTGCATATATCTTTTTGAATTACCCATTTTATTTGGGTAAATATCCAGTAGTGGAATTACTGGATCATATGGTAATTTTATTTGTAATTTTTAACTTTTTAAGGAACCTCCATATTGTTTTCCACAGTGGCTGTGCCAATTTGCATTCCTACCCACAGTGCACAATGGTTGCTTTTTCTCTACATCTTTGCCAACACTTGTTTCTTGTGGGGTTTTTGTTTTGTTTTTTTTTATTTTAGAGAGAGAGAGCAAGTGGAGAAGAGGGGCAGAAGCAGTGAGAGAAAGAAAGAGAGAGAGAGAGAGAGAGAGAGAGAGAGAGAGAGAGAGAGAGAAAATCTTAATCAGGCTCCACACTCAGCATGCAGCCTGATGCAGGGCTTAATCCCACGACCCTGGGATCATGACTTGAGTTGAAACCAAGAGTCTTATGCTCAATCCGCTGAACCACCCAGGTACCCCATTTCTTGTGTGACTTGTCTTCTGACAGGTGTGAGGTGATACCTCATTGTAGTTTTTATTTGCATTTCCCTGATGATGAGTGATGTTGAGCATCTTTTCGTGGGTCTCTTGGCTATCTGTATGTCTCCTTTGGAGAAATGTCTTTTCATATCTTCTGCTCGTTTTTTAAAAAATGTTTTATTTATTTTTGGGAGAGAGAGACAGAGCATGAGTGAGCGATGGGCAGAGAGAGAGGGAAATAGAGAATCTGAAGTGGACTCCACACTGACAGCAGAGAGCCTTATCTGGGGCTCGAACTCATGAACCACGAGATCATGACCTGAGCCAAAGTTGTATGCTTAACCGACTGAGCCATCCAGGCGCCCCTTTTCTGCCCATTTTTAAATTGCATTATTTGAGTTGTATCATATTTTACATATTTTGGATACTAACCCTTTATTGGATATGACACTTGCAAATCTTCTCCCATTCAGTAGGTTGCCTTTTAGATTCGTTGATTATTTACTTAGCTGTGCAGAAGCTTTTTATTTTGGTGTAGTCCCAATAGATTAATTTTGCTCTTGTTTCTCTTGTATGAGGAGACATATCTAGAAAAAATGTTTCTAAGGCTAATGTCAAAAATATTATTGCCTAGGTTTTTCTCCCCGTTTTATGGTTTCAGGCCTCACATTTAGTCTTTAATCCATTTTGACTTTATTTTTTGTGTATGATGTAATAAAGTGGCCCAGTTTCATTCTTTTGCATGTAGCTGTCCACTTTTTTCTGCACCATTTGTTGAAGAGACTGTCTTTTCCCCAATAAGCTTAATTTTAACCTCTTTTTAAGATTTGTTGTTGGTAGTGGTTTTTGTGTTTTGTTTTATCTTATGTATGTATCAATGCTCTTGCTATCAATCAATACTTTTGTTTTCATTTAGAAATATTCTGTTAGTTCCTTAACTAATATTCTATTAGTTCTTAACTTCTAGGAGTTTTTTTTTTTTAAATAGCTGCTTCATGAGCAGCAAGAAAAAATCATGTAAACATACTATTTTCAAGGTACAGTATATTTAAAAGGAGTTATAATATATAACCGGCAAAAGATAGATACTGTGCTTAAGTACGGTATATCTTTGATAGGATAAGTAGTTGAGAGAGAGATAGTAAAAATATAATGAACAGCTAAAATTTAGATCTTATTTATGTGCATGTGTAGACATACACTTTACAGAGCATATATATTATGACACAGAAGTGAAGAGAAGAAGATATTAAAGAAAATATAAATAGTTGGTCGGGGAAGCCTGGTTAAGATTCACCAGAAAATTGAAAAGATACCAGGACTAGAAGAGTTATCATTTGGTACAGAGGAAGAAGCTATTTTTAAAATGTGAAGTGTTTGGGTGCCTGGCTGGCTTAGTTGGTAGAGTATGCAACTCTTGATCTCTGGCTGTGAGTTTGAGCCCCACATTGGGTGCAGAGATTAGTCAAAAAAAAAAGAAAGAAAGAAAGAAAGAAAGAAAGAAAGAAAGAAAGAAAGAAAGAAAGAAAGAAAGAAAGAAAGAAAGAGAAAGAAAAGAAAGAAAGAAGAAAAGAAAGAAAACGGAAAAAATGTGCAATATTTCAGATTAAGATGTGAGGCTATGCAGACAAGATATGTCTAGGAAACTGAAAGGACCTTTAAGAATGTATGGAAAATTAATTCATTATAGTGGGGCTAAAGAAGTAATTAGGACTGACAAAGAAATAGTTGCATCTAACAATTGCTTCCTTGCTTGCTTGCTTGCTTTTTCTTTCTGTCTTTATTTTTTGCATCTCACAATTTACAAAACGTCCTGTAATGTGGTTTATAAAATGCTTTCACAAACACCTTAGGTTATGAATATAGCTCCTCTGTGATTCCTTTGGTAGCAAGAATCCTTCCATATTGATCTCTCAGTCCCTAACACCTAGTTCTGGTGCTAATAGACTCACCAGTTGCTTACCAAATGATACATGGAATGGGGAACTTAAGAACAAAGCAGAATATTAACAGAAGACAGATGAAGGAGACAGAACCCCATCCATAATAAGCATAGAACCAAAAACTAAGGAACTGTAATACACACACACACACACACACACACACACACACACACACACACACATTTACTAAGCCCTTGAGTATATAAAATCTGGCTCCTAAGAGGTAATAAAACTAGGTTATTAAACCAGGCCGCCTTTGTAAATACCCACGGGACAATTTGATCCCCATGGTATTAACATGAATGGTAAAAGTAAGAAACAAATTGTTTTAGCAATAGCTGGAAGTGTAAGTTGGCAGGCAGTCAAAGTAATTAATCAGTGACCTGGTTCTCATGCTATGTTTTTCAGAATATCTAATTAATACAGTACTAATTTCTCATCTATGAAATGGAAATAATAATAAACCTCAATGTTGTGAGGAATTAAAGAGATTCAAATAAATTCCTTAATATAGGGTCTGTTTTAAGTTGTTATGTATTGTTTCTCTGGAATTTCAAGTAATTTCATATCTTTTAGAGCTAGAGTTTTTATTTCTTTTTCTGGTAGTATTGAAGCCTTGGCTTCCTTTTTTCTATGTTTGTAATCAGCTTGTTAGAAATTCAGCTATATTATAAAAAGAAAGAAATTCAGCTATAAAATATCTAGTGCTTCAATTGAAGTAGATGCATATTGTTATTTATGGAAAATTTTGAAGGCCAAAGTAATAAAAAAAATTTCCTTTTTCTTGCTATTTTCTAGCTATTTCTGTATCAAATTTGGGATAATTTTATTAGGATAATTTACAAATTGTCCTGGATGCACTTACTATTGCTCGAATTTTTATTAGCTTATTAATAAGAGATAAGCATACAATAAGTGGAAAATATTTTTTATACAAATTCCTAAACATTTCTAAAAATAGCCAACATTTCAGCTAATGGCAAGCTTAATACTTAGATTTCTTAGGTAGAAGGTATAATTTTTTTTTAATACAGGAAAATATAGTCTCTGCTCTTACTCTCCCTTCACATACTCATAGAAAAAAATAACAAAAGAAAAGAAAAAGAAAGGAAGATATGCACAAGCCCAAAAATTAGTAGTAGCAATTTTTTTTTAGTTATATAAAGGATTTTAGGGTTTTATTTCAAAACTGTTTGCTGGCTGTATATATTGCTTACAGTTTCTACATTTTTTATTCTTTTTTAAAAAAACAACACAATAACAACAACATTTAAGGAAATTTAAAAATACAGAAAAGTAATTCTATGAACCTAAAATCTGTTTTTGTTTGCTTATTTCTTTTTGGATTTTATTTTTATCCATTTGTGGTTCTAGCAAACACAATTGACAAACAAATATTCTCTTTTAAAGGTGGATATCCTTTAGAAGAGGACACATAAAGGTAGTTATTTACATCTTAGTAAGAATTACATTAAGGAGCCAGCTTTGTTTTTCTCCGAACAACTAGTAGTAATTAGGACACTGAAAAGGAGTGTTAATTAGGGAGGAGTAGGGGAGCAGTATGAGATTTTGGCATAAGGCATCAAGTGGCCTTTGGGATGGGAATTGGTGTTGTTGTTGTTGTTGTTAAGTTTATTTATTTATTTTGAGAGAGAGAGAGCACGTGCATACAATCAGGAGCAGAGAGGGAGGGAGAGAGAATCTCAAGCAGGCTCTGCAGGCTGTCAGCCCAGAGGCCGATGCAGGGCTCAAACCCAGAAACCATGAGATCATGACCTGAGCTGAAATCAAATGTCGGATGCTTAACAAACTGAGCCACCCAGGCGCCCCTAGGATGGGAATTGGGAATGGGATCCTAATTGGAGTGGATCATCATAGGTAAGTGAAGTCAGAGAAAATGGGTAAGTGGTTGACTCCAAAGGCAAATTTTGGCAGCTACATAATTTTAGAATCATTAGATCTGGGATGGCCAAGGATCTTAATCTTCTAATCTAGGTCCCACTGGATTCCACTTACCATGACTTCATTCTTTCTTTTCTTTTCTTCTTTCTTTCTTTCTTTCTTTCTTTCTTTCTTTCTTTCTTTCTTTCTTTCTTTCTTTCTTTTTCTTTCTTTCATTTATTTTGAGAGAGCATGAGTGGAGCAGGGGCAGAGAGGGAGAGTACCCCAAGCAGGCTCCGTGATGTCAGCACAGAGCCCAATGCAGGGCTCAAACTCCAGAATCTACAGATCATGACGTGAGCCAAAACTAGTAGTCCAACGCTCAACTGACTGAGCCAACTAGGTGTCCCTCATTCTTTCTTTTTTAACCAAGTGAATTAACACACATTTAAAAAAAATTAAGAAATGGGGTGCCTTGGTGGCTCAGTCCATTAAGTGTCCACCTTCAGCTCAGGTCATGATCTCGTGGTTCGTGAGTTTGAACCCTGCGTCGGGTGCACTCTGTGCTGACATCTGGCAGCCTGGAGCCTGCTTCAGATTCTATGTCTTGCTCTCTCTCTGCCCTTACCCCACTCATACTGTCTCTCTCTCTCTATCAAAAAAAAAAGAAGAAAGAAATGCTTTGGATACCTACAATATGCCCTACATCGTGAACATTAGAAAATGTGTAACAGACATAGGCCTTTCCTCTAGGAATTTAATATACAGTTGTAGAGACCTGACCTCTTATGAACCACTGGTATTTGTGGTTTAAGTGCATGGGAATATATTGCACAAACATAATTTATCTACTTTTGTGTCTTCTCACCTCCTCTGCTCACCACAGCTCTACTCTTTCCATTCTTGAATTTTATTTATTTATTTATTTTTTATTTATTTATTTTTTATTTATTTATTTATTTATTTTTTTAACGTTTATTTATTTTTGAGACAGAGAGAGACAGAGCATGAACGGGGGAGGGGCAGAGAGAGAGGGAGACACAGAATCGGAAGCAGGCTCCAGGCTCTGAGCCATCAGCCCAGAGCCCGATGCGGGGCTTGAACTCACAGACCGCGAGATCGTGACCTGAGCTGAAGTCGGACGCTTAACCGACTGCGCCACCCAGGCACCCCACAATTCTTGAATTTTAAAAAAGTGTTTCTAGGGGCACCTGGGTGGCGCAGTCGGTTAAGCGTCCGACTTCAGCCAGGTCACGGTCTCGCGGTCCGTGAGTTCGAGCCCCGCGTCAGGCTCTGGGCTGATGGCTCGGAGCCTGGAGCCTGTTTCCGATTCTGTGTCTCCCTCTCTCTCTGCCCCTCCCCCGTTCATGCTCTGTCTCTCTCTGTCCCAAAAATTAAAAAAAAAAAAAAAAAAGTGTTTCTAGAACTTTCTCCCTGTTTCACCCATGTTTACTTTTTCTTCATCTTGAAGTGTCACCCGCGATGATTAGTGCATAAAGTGCTATGTGGGCACTTTACACATTCAGAGGTTTTTTAACAAGTAACTTACAGAGTACCAGCTGTGCAAAGTCTTGTGTCCGGGCACTAGGAATACAGTAGTAAACTAGATCTAGGTTATGATTTCACGGTTCATGAGTTGGAGCCCCATATTGGGCTCTGGGCTAAAGGACAGGACCTGCTTGGGATTCTCTGTCTCTGGTCTCCCTCTCTCTTTGGCCCTCCCCTGCTCTCTCTCTTTCTCTCCCTCTTTCAAAAAGGAATAAATAAACATTTAAAAAACTGTTTTGTGTTGTATAAAATATACATCCCATAAAATGCAAAATCTAAGTATATAGTCTGATGAATTTTTTTTAATGTTTATTTTTGAGAGAGAGAGAGCAAGCAGAGGAGGGTCAGAGAGAGAGGGAGACAGAATCTGAAGCAGGCTCTAGGCTCTGATCTAACAGCACAGAGCCTGACATGGGGCTTGAACTCACGAACCGTGAGATCACGACCTGAGCCCAAGTTGGATGCTTAACCGACTGAGCCACCGAGGAGGCCCTGGCCCAGTGAATTTTAGTATGTATGTACATTTGTAACCACCACCCAGATAAAGATACAGAACATTTATAGCACCCTTAAAGGTGTCCTTGTGACCTTTCCCAGTCCACACTTGTTGGACACTTGTCCAACTTGTTGCCCCTAGATAGCCATTATTCAATTTCTGTTATTCTATATTTCTATTATTTTATGATAAATTGATTTTGCTAGTTCCTGAAAACATAAATGTAATCATACAGTATTTATACTTTTGTGTCAGGTTTTTCTTTTTTCAGTTTATATCTGTAAGATTCACCCATGATGTGTGAAGTAATGTTATCTGTTTTTTAATAGCCAAATGCATTCATCCCTCTCAGATGTATACTTAGAAGAAGTGGAATTGCAGGATCACATGGTGGTCTATATTTATACCTTCCAAAGTGATTGTACCAATTTATATTTACACCAGCAATACATGAGGATTCCAGTGCTCCACTGTCTTGCTAATTTATTGTCAGGCTGTTTAATTTTAGCCATTCTAGTGGATATGTAATGCTATCTCATTGTGGTTTTAATTTACATTTCCCTGTTTGACATTTAATTTTGGACATCTGTTCATACACTTACTGGCCATTTGGAAATCCTCAGCTGTGAAGTGCCTGTTCAACTTTGTGTCTATTATTTTATTGTATATTGTCTTTCTGCAAAAGGCATTTCAGGCAAAGGGAGTATTCTTTTTTGTTGTTTATTTACTTATTTTTGAGAGAGAGAGAGTGAGCATGGGGGATGGACAGAGAGAGACACAGAGAGAATCACAAGCAGCTTCTGCGCTGTCAGTGCAGAGCCAGATGTGAACCCATGAATCGTGAGATCATGACCAAGTCAAAACCCAAGAGTCAGATGCTTAACCGACTGAGCCACCCAGGCATTCCAGGCAAAGGGAGTATTTAAAGAGTGTGGGGCTGCTTGGAAGGTAAGGTATGTTGTAAGGAGGTACAGAGAGCTAATAGTGTCATCACGGCTTTGGGAACAAGGAAACTGAAGCATAAAGAAGCTAAATAACTTGCCCAAGTAAGTGGCAGACCCCGTATTTGAACACAGACTCCAGTGTCTATACTTCCCACCCCCACCCCCCCCGCACTTTATTGAGGTATAATTGACAAATAATATATTTAAGGTATTTAACCACTGTGCCTGAGTGGCTCAGTTGGTTAAGCGTCTGACTTCAGCTCAGGTCATGATCTCCCAGTTTGTGAGTTCAAGCCGTTCGGGGTCTGTGCTGACAGCTCAGAGCCTGGAGCCTGCTTCAGATTCTGTGTCTCCCTCTCTTTCTGCCCCTCCCCTGCTCTCTCCCTCAAAAATAAACATCAAAAAAATATACAATGTGATGATTTGATATGTATATATATTGTGAAGGGATTCTTACAATCAAGTTAATTAACACATCCATCACCTCACATAATTACCCTGTTTTTGCTCAGTGTTTGTGCTCTTAACCACTGTGATATTCCTTTATAAAAGTGATAGGATCTTAGATGTGAAAGGAAACTTAGAGATTGTCTGATCTGATCCTTTCAATTTTTCTTTTTTCCCCAATTTTTAAAATTTTATTTTATCATGATAAAATATACGCAACATAAAACTTACCGTTTAATTAAGTGTACAGTTCAGTATCATTTAATCTTCACATTACTATGCAACCATCACCACTGTTAATCTCCAGAACTTTTTCATCTTTCCATATCAAAACTCTGGACCCATTCAATTAATAACTCCCTTACCTTCTCCCCCCAGGCCCTGGTAATTACCATTCTACTTTCTATTTCTATTAATTTGACTATTCTAAGTGCCTTTATATAAGTGGAATCATTGAATATTTGTATTTTTATTTTTGGCTTTTTTCACCTTGCATAGTACCTTAAAGATTCACTCATGTTGTGGCATATATCAGAATTCCTTCCTATTGTTAAGATTTTTTTTTTTTTATTTTTAAATAATCTCTTCATGCAACATAGGCCTCAAGCCCCAAGATCAAGAGTTCATGCTCTACCGGCTGAGCCAGCCAGGCTACCCAGAATTCCCTTCATTTTTAAAGGCTGGATAATATTTCTTTGTAGGTATATCACATTTTGTTTATCCATTCATCAGCTGATAGACAATTAAGTTGTTCCTAATTTTCACTATTATGAACAATGCTTCTATGAACATGGTTGTATAAATATTTCAGGTACCTGCTTTCAGTTTTTTCTTTGTGTATTCAGAAGTGAAATTGCTGGATCATATGGTAAATCTATGTTTAGTTGTCTTGAGGAACTGCCATTTTATATTCCCACCAACAGTATACAAGGGTTCCAATTTTTCCACATTCTGGCCAATACTTTTTTTTTCTTTTTCCCTTCCCTTCTTCCTCCCTTCCTTCCTCCCTTGCTCCCTTCCTTCCTCCCTTCCTCCCTTCCTCCCTTCCTCCCTTCCTTCCTTCCTTCCTTCCAAAAGTGTGTGAAATAGTGGGATTTTTTTTCTTTTTTAAAGTTTAAGTAATCTCTAACCCAACATGGGGCTTGAACTTATGACCACGAGATCAAGAATCACATACTCTTCCAGTGGAGCCAGACAGGTGCCCCTCTGATTGTGGTTTTGACTGGATTTCCCTAATGATTAGTGATGTTTATTTTCGTTCCATGTGCTTATTGGCATGTCTTCTTTATAGAAATATCTATTCAGTTCCTTTCCTCATTTTTGAATTGGGTTATTTTCTTGTTGTTGAGGTTTTTTTAAGGAGTTCTTTATATACTGTAGATATTAATCCTTTATCAGGTAGATGATTTGCACATATTTTCTCTCATTCTGTGGGCTACCTTTTTACTTTGTTGATACCATCCTTGGTACACAAAAATTTTTAATTTTGATGAAGTACAGTTTGTCTTTTTTGTTGTTGTTGTTCTTTTGTTTCCTGTGCTTTTGTTGTCACAGCCAAGAAATTATTGCCAAATCCAGTGTGGTAAAGCTTTTCCTGTATGTTGTCTTCTAAAGGTTTTTTTCTTCTTAGGAGTTATGGTTAGGTCTTTGATCAATTTTGAGTTTATTTTTCAATGTGGTGTTAGGTAAGGATCCAACTTCATTCTTTTACGTGTGGATATCCAATTTTCCCAGCACCATTTGTTGAAAAGACTATCCTTTCCTCATTGAATTGTCTTTTGTACCCTTGTTGAAAATCATTTGACAGTATATGAGAGGGTTTATTTCTGGACTCTATTCTGTTTCATTGATTTATATGTCTGTCTTTATGCCAGCACCATATTGCTTTGATAACTGTAGCTTTGTAGTAAATATTGAAATCAGGAAGTGTGAGTTTTCCAACTTTGTTCTTTTTCAAGATTGTTTTGACTCTTTGAGTTTCCTTGAGATTTCATATGCATTTTATAGTTTATTTATTTATTTTTAGTAATCACTGCACCCATAGTGGGGTTCAAACTTACAACCCTGAAATAAAGAGTTGCATGCTCTTCTGACTGAATCACCCAGGTGCTTCTCATATGCATTTTAGGATGGATCTTTCTACTTTTGCAAAATCATTGGGATTCTTATAAGAATTTCATTGAATGTGTAGATCAATGTATCTTAATAATAAGCATTCTAATCCACGAATATGGGATGTCTTTCCATGTATGTGTATCTTATTTAATTTCTTTCAGCAGTGTGTTGTAGTTTTCATTGTACAAGTCTCTTATTTCCTTGGTTAAGTTAATTTCTAAGAATTTTTTATTCTTTTTGATGCTATTGTAAATGGATTGTTCTGTTATTTCCTTTTCAGATTGTTCATTGTTAGTATACAGAAACATAACTGATTTTTGTGTGTTGATTTTTTTTAAGTTTATTTATTTGTTTAGAGAGAGAGAGTGCATGAGCAGGGGAGGGGCAGAGACAGAGGGAGAGAGAGAATCCCAAGTAGGTTCCTCACTGTCAGTGCTGAGTCCAGCATGGGCCTTAAAATCATGACCTGAGTGGAAATCAAGAGTTGGACACTTAACCGACTGAGCCACCCAGGTACCCCTATACAACAAGTTCATAGCAAAGCAGGAACTGATATCCATACTTTTTTAAATTTCTGATCCAGTGTTTTATTATTTTTATTGTTTTTAAGTTTTTATTTAAGTAATCTCTACACCTAATGTGGGGCTCAAACTCTTGACTTTGGCTCAGGTCATGATCTCACAGTTTGTCAGTTCGAGCCCTGCATCAGGCTCTGCATTGACAGCATGGAGCCTTCTTTGGTTTCTATCTCTCCTTCTCTCTCTGCCCTTCCCCCACTCTCTCTCTCTTTCAAAATAAATAAATAAACTTAAAAAAAAAAAAAAAAAGAGTTGCATGCTCTTCTGATTGAACCAGCCAAGTGCCCCCTGATCCAGTGTTCTTTCCATTATACTGGGTTGTCAGGAATATGGATAGCAGGTTATGGAAAGGGGTAACATGATTCTCTTGTTATGTGTTTATTTTAGAATATTTTCACATCAATAAATCTAGTAGATGACAGTGTAGAGAAATTTTAGCGTTAAGAGATTTTTTTGCTATTTGATTTATAACTCCAAATTTTTACATCTGACAAAGTTAAGTTTACTTAACTTTCAGAATGTCATTATTCTTTGCATTTCTTCAGTGCAGTTACAATTGGAACTGATATGCTGGAATTGGACTGCCATATCACAAAAGATGAACAAGTTGTAGTGTCACATGATGAGAATCTAAAGAGATCAACTGGAGTCAATGTAAACATCTCTGATCTCAAGTACTGTGTAAGTAACAATGCATGATAAACTACTACCTAATAGATACTAGAGCCTGTAAGATTATTAAAAACAATGAATGCCAGATAGTGTTTCAATAAATAATAAAAAATAAATGATAGTGATTAAATAATGAATGTCAAAGAAAATTTTAAAAACTATTCTAGGGGCACTTGTGTAGCTCAGTTCGTTAAGCATCCAACTTCAGCTCAGGTCATGATTTCACGGTTCATGGGTTCAAGCCCTGTGTTGGGCTCTGTGCTGACAACTCAGAGCCTGAAGCCTGCTTTGGATTCTGTGTGTGTGTGTGTGTGTGTGTGTGTGTGTGTGTGTGTGTGTGAGTGTCTGCCCCTCCCCTGCTTATGCTCTCTCTCCCTCTCTCTCTCTCCCCTTCTCTCTCAAAAATAAATAAACATTAAAAAAAAAAAGAAAACTATTCTAATTTCCAGTGAGGATTTGTACTTACTACAGACACCTGTGGATACATTTTGGAGACTTATTTTTATAAATATTTTAACAAAATTACCAAAGTCTTCAAATGTAAAACTACTAAAATTCAACTTGCTTGAAGTATTCTACAATTTATTTGATTCAGATTAAATATATGAATTAATTTTAGTCTTCAAGGATAGGAAATCTGATTTTAGTGGTTTACATGCCATTATAGTAAAGACTGATAAATGGATGGGAAAAATAAATGCTTTGTTTTACCACCTAAAGAAAACTTATGTTAACAGGATACTATCTGTATGTATATCTTGTATGTTTTTTACATGGTTATGATCCTACTGTATATTGTGTATATTGTGTTTTTAAACACTTTAACATTATGGTATGATACACATTTTTCCATGCTTTCTCATTTAATAGACTTTCGTTTTTAGAGCAGTTATCAGCAAAATTGAGCAGAAAGTACAGAGTTTCCACTAACTTCTGAACCTGTACATGTACAGCCATCCCTCCCCCCCCCCCCAACATCCTGCACCAGAGTGTTACATTTGGTACAATCTATGAACCTACATTAACACATCATTGTCACCCCAAATCCATAGGTAACAGTAGGTTTATTTTTATTTTTTTAATGTTTATTTATTTTTGAGAGAAAGAGAGAGAATTTATTTATTTTTGAGTGGGAGAGGGACAGAGAGAGGGAGACACAGAATCCGAAGCAGGCTCTAGGCTCAGAGCTGTTTGCACAGAGCCTGACGTGGGGCTCAAACTCACAAACCACGAGATTATTACCTGAGCTGAAGTCAGACGCTTAATGAACGGAGCCAGACAGGCACCCCAGTAGGGTTTATTCTTAATGTTGTACATTCTGTAGGTTTTAACATATAATGACATGTACGTTTTAATGTGTAATAATATGTATCAACTATTACAAGTGTCATACATAATAATTTCACTGCCCTAAAAATCCTTGGCCTGTTCATCCTTCCTGCCCCCCAACCCCTGGCAACCATTGATCTTTTTATCGTCTTCATAGTTTTACCTTTTCCAGAATGTCATATTGTTGGAATTGTTTGGTATTTAGCCTTTTCAGATTCCATGCTTATTTTTCATCAGCATTTTAAATGACTGCAGTTATTCCATTGATTGGATATGGAGTTATTTTTAACCATTCCTCTTCTGTTGTTGGGCATTTGAATTAGTTCTAAGTTTTTTTTTTTAATTTAATTAATTAAGAATAAAATAAAATGCCACTTAAAAAAAGTGTTTTAAGGATTCTAAAATCTGGGACTCCTGTCTGGCTCAGTTGGTGGAGCATGTGACTCTTGATCTCAGGGTCATGAGTTCAAGCCCCATGTTGGTCGTAGAGTTTATCTAAAAACAAAGTAAGAATTAAAAAAAACAAAAAACAAGAGAGTTCTAAAATGTGATAATAGAGGAATTCCCATTTTTCTGTACCCTTACCATTATTGAATATTATAACAAAAATTTCCTAAATTTTAATTTTAATTAGCATTTATTTATTTGTGAGTTTAAAGATTTTTTTGTTTGATTGTCATTGTTTAAAATTGTCTCTTCTTGACATTTATCTACTGAGATATTTGTATATTTATTATTGAGAAAAGGTCCATATTAAATAGTACAGATTTCTTTTCTTATAAGTTGTGAAAGAAAGTAGTTCTATGATTGATTTGCTGTTTGGGATATTCTGCTAAAGAGTGCCCTATGTAAACATAGGTAATGTTTTATTCTTTTATTTTTTTGAAGAAGCATATCTTTATCTTAATGTAAGACACCAAAATACTTAAAAAATTTTTTTAAATACTTTTAAATTTTGAGAGCTAACTTTTTTTTTTAAATCATATCTTTTAAAGGAACTCCCACCTTACCTTGGCAAACTGGATGTCACATTTCAAAGAGGTAATATTTCCCATTTGCAGCTTAAACATTTACATTAAAGTGTATTTGGTATTTGTTTATACTGAGAATTAGATATACATGTGTGTTCTCTTGTCATAGTAAATTCCAGCTAAAGGTACTGCCCTCAGTACCTACTCTTTCAGACCTACAGATCTGAAATCTGGACCCTAAGATGATAAAGACTAGAGATTTAACTGGCTCATTCTATTTAAATTTATGTACAGGTAATTTAAGCCTGTATACTTAAAAAAAAAAAAAAAAAAAAAAAAGCCTGAATACTAATTATAAGAAACCCAGATACTATTAGGGATGCTTTGCATTTCTAAAGCTTCAAATTATAGACGATTACTATAACTTGCAGCAGTAATCCATCATAAGCAAAAACAATAAGTGAAAAGACATTGAAAAGGACCCCTTTCAGATCATTACTGATTCTGTAACGTTTGATTTTATGTCATTTCACTGCTCCCTATATTAAATTATTAAAGAGAATTCTATTACTCAAATAAACCACCCATTTCCTGGTCATTGTCACTTTTTAATCACAAGCATAGCAGTTTTCTCTCTTTTGAGGGAATATTTCTCACAAAGGAACATGTCCCTTGGCCCAGTTTGTTAGACTTGTTAGAATGGAAAATAGACCACCTGGAGATAAAGGTTGCTAAGCAGGTACAGGGACCCACACTATCACAATTCAGCCTCATGTTTTGAATGATTCAAATGTAACTCAGTAAAACTACAAGATGGTACATATTATGGTCCTTTGTATGGAATGGCTTGCATTTATTTAAAAAAAAATTTTTTTTTAATGTTTATTTATTTTTGAGAGACAGAGAGAGACAGCATCAGCAGGGGAGGGGCAGAGAGAGAGGGAGACCTAGAACATGAAGCAGGCTCCAGGCTCTGAGCTGTCAGCACAGAGCATGACGCGGGGCTCGAACTCACGAGCCGTGAGATCACCACCTGAGCCGAAGTCGGACGCTTAACCGACTGAGCCACCCAGATGCCCCTGGAATGGCTTGCATTTAGTTAAAACCTTGGTTAAATGTCAAGGATCTATTGATAATAATATTAAAAAAGAAATGTAACTACTTTGTGACCTAGATTTAAAACTGGCCAGTGTAATTTCCGATTGGTTGGAAAATTTAAGAAAGCCAAGTAAAAATCAGAAAATTGCTTAAATTAGCTATCTCTGAAGGATGTTTCGATCTGAAAATGGTTTGATTTTACTTTCCAAGTATCATTAAGCTGGGTTGGTTTGAGTAAACACTTTTTCATTCTTGTAATTTAACAGGATTATACTTGCCAAGCTATTATATAATATTTGTGTCCATTGTGGATTTGTGAAGGTTAAAAACATTTTGTAAGTGAAGTGTTTTGTTTGTTTGTTTGTTTGTTTTGTTTCTTTTTTTATGTTTATAGAGCAAAGCCAAAACCTCACGAAGATTAAAAGATCCTTTGAGAGGAAAAATGTTTTTACTTTTTTTTCAGGTTTTATTCCTTTCTTTCTTTTTTTAAAGTTTTTATTTATATACCTTTCTCATAAAGTCATAAAATATTTGAATATGCAGTGACCTTTGAGACTATATAATTCTATCTCCTCCTGTTATAAATAAGGAAACCGAGGCATAAAGATGTAAATTAACTTGATTAAGGGCAGGCATACAACAAATAAATGACAGAGGTAGGACTTGAAACTAGGCCTTCATCTAACCAGGTCAGTGTTCAGCTGTACTATCTGGCCTCGCCATCTAAAAAATCTTTTTTTTCTTTCTTAATTTTAAAAAATATTTATTTATTATTTATTTATTTAATTTTTTTGAGAGAGAGAGACAGACTGATAAAGCACAAGTGGTACAGAGAGAGAGGGAGACACAGAAACTGAAGCAGGCTCCAGGCTTTGAGCTGTCATCACAGAGCACCACACAGGGCTTGAACTCATGAAGTACAAGATAATGACCTGAGCCAAAGTCAGACACTCAACCGACTAAGCCACCCAGGCATTCCTAAAGAGTATCTCTCTCTCTCTCTCTTTTTTAATGTTTATTTATTTATTTTAAGAGAGAGAACGAGCAGGGGAGGGGCAGAGAGAGGGAGAGAGAGAATCCCAAGCAGGCTCCGGTGCTGTCAGCACAGAGCCAGATGTGGGGCTCAAACTCACAAATGGGGAGGTCATGACCTGTGCTGAAATCAAGAGTCAGATGCTTAACTGACTGAGCCACCCAGGTGCCCTAAAAGTCTTTTCTAATGCCTTATTAATAGCAATGCCATGTACATTCAAGTTTCAGACAGCTAAAAAGGGTAATTAATTTTCATTCATATTGCATTCAGTTCATATTACAATTAAGAATGCCTTACATGTGAAATTTACTGCATTTAGGCTAATATACAGTACTTGATTCAGATTAGGTAGATAGTTGTTCCTTTGTGTGTGTGCGTGTGCATCCTATTCCCCTCCTCAGAATTCTGGCTTACTTTTCTTTAAATATTAGAGAGAGAGAGAGAGAGAGAGAGAGAGAGACTGTCAACTCTCAGAGGAATACAGGTTTTAGGCCTCTTGCTTTCTTTGTGATTCACAATTTTACCAGAGATGGTAAAGGTGCTTTGGTCTACCACAGGCTACATTAAAAAATAAATGTAAAGAAAGAATATAAAAATGTGTTAACCAAAGGGTTTGTTCTTATCTATCCTGCTAACTTGAAAGTGGATTTTTTTTCATGGAAAATACACATTCTGGATAGTCTAGGTTGGTCAGAATGATCACTTTAAAAGTTCTTGCATGCTTATAAGAGGCTACTTCACTCATCCCATCACCCAGCACATCCTATCGCTTACTCCTTGCCTGTCACTCTAGTTTTCCTCTTTCCCTTTTTGTAGTATTTCCTAGGTGGTTTCTTCTGCCCAGAACAATACTGGGGACAAACTCCTTTCCCCAACTCATTTTCTATATTCTGTGTTAGCTGAGGCATTAATTTAAATATTTTCACATCACTTTAACATAGTTCTTTTTTTTTTTTTAGTTAAAAAAAAATTTTTTTTAATGTTTGTTTATTTTTGAGACAGAGAGAGACAGAGCATGAATAGGGCAGGGTCAGAGAGAGAGGGAGACACAGAATCCAAAGCAGGCTCCAGGCTCTCAGCTGCCAGCACAGAGCCCAACACGGGGCTTGAACTCACAGACCATGAGATCATGACCTGAACCAAAGTCAGACGCTTAACTGACTGAGCCACCCAGGTGCCCCCCCCTTTTTTTAGTTATTAATGTAACTTAAATCCCCTTGTTTCTTTCTTTCTTTTTTTTTTTTTTAAGTTTATTTATTTATTTTGAGAGAAAGAGAGCAAGTGGGGTAGGGGCAAAGAGAGAGGGGAGAGAGAAGGAATCCCAAGCAGACTCTGCACTGTCAGCACAGAGCCCATTGTGGGGCTGGAACCCACAAACCGTGAGATAATGACTTGAGCCGAAATCAAGAGTCAGACACTTAGCTGACTATACCACCCAGGCTCCCCTAATTTCCTTGTTTCTCCCACTATTAGATGCAATATTATTCTTATTGTATAATGTTCCAAAGTTAGTTTTGTCTGTTTGACTTCTAAGTTGATCCTTGCAACCTTACCTTCATGTGAATAGCTAATGCCCATGACAATTCTTTTGACTGCTAAATTAATTTTTTCACCCTTAACAAGCTATGAAAAATTTTACTTAACTAAAAAACAGTACTGTTTAAATGGAATGTAGCAATAGAAATGCTCTATATTTGCACTGTTACAATAGACAGTTAATCACGTGACTGTTTTATTTATTTATTTGTTTGTTTGTTTGTTTATCTATCTATTTATTTATTTATTTTACTTTACATCCAAGATAGTTAACATATAGTGCAATCAGGAGTAGATTCCAGTGATTCATCCCCTAAGTATAACACCCAGTGCTCATCCCAGGCCCCCCTTAAGGCACACCTTCTACACATGAGTATGGACTCTGACAACATCAAAAGCACATGATCCATCCAGCTGAGGATTTCAGGAGACCTCTCCCCGTGTTCATATTGTTATGCTTAAAGTTCATGTGCTCTCTTTGTGGCCAAGGAGGCAGAGCCAAATGATTGAGAGGCTAGTCAGTATGATCCAGAGTCCCACCATCTGAATTACAAGGAGTAGTAAAAAGACAAAAAGAATGGAATACAGAACAGACAAAACAGTAACACATTTTCCTTTTTTCCCCCATTTACATGCTGACTTTTCATATGAGCCTTTATTATGGATAATTTTTTCACTTTTTGGCATAGATTTAATTTACTTTGTTGATATACTTCTTTGAACAATAAAGATGAAATAAAAGGTCTTTTACCATTTTGTTATTCACATGGTAGTGGAATTGCAGTTTCAGAGGGAAGGGGAAATTTTATAAGACTTGCATAGCAAAGGGGTGTCTGACTTCAGCTCAGGTCATGATTTCATGCACTGGGCTCCACACTGACAGTGCAGAGCCTGCCTGGGATTCTCTCTCTCTAATCCCCTACCCCCATCTCAATCTGCCCCTCCCCCTCTTGCGTGCTGTCTTTGTCTCTCTCAAAAATAAATAAACTTAAAAATTACTTAATATAGCATGTATAGTATATTATGTAAATGATTCAAGGCAAAAGAGATTAAGGAAAAAGTTAAGAAAATAACCCTCAGGAAATGTAAAAAATGATTAAAAAATCCTCTTCTTATTTTTTTTGTGACTCAATTTTCTTTGAATAGCTGTATTGGTACAATTCTTTATTACTGAATTAGCATGTATTTCCCTTGCCTGAACATATATATATATATATTCTCAGTCTCTGAAAATTTCAGTGGTGATAGCTTAGCAAAACTTTCCAAACAACCTCAGTGTCCACTAGCAGGGTATAGGGAAGGAAACATTTTTTCCCCTTCTACTCTCTAGGTTCTCAGCAAGGCTCTGTAACAAAAGAGAGATTAACAAGAGTAAGACAGAAGTTTATTAATATGTGTGTGTCATGGAGAACCTCAGGGATGAGTAACTCAAAGGTGGCTAGAACTTGAGTTTATATAGCATCTTAAACAAATCCAATACATTTTCAGAGAAATGACAAGACAAAAGGGATTTTGAGTTTCTAGGGTGGCAAATTGTGGGAAGGTGGATATAAAGATGAATAAGGAAAGATAAAGGCTAGTCAACAGTTTGTATTGTGGAGTCCTGTGGTGCTGATAAGGGTCTAAGGTTGTTGGTGATTACGTTGTGGAAAAATTTAAGTCTTGTTTCTAGGCAGATGGGAAAGGACCGAGATTTTCTCATATCTGTTTCATCTCAGTTGCCTTACGTTCAAAATAATCCTAATGCCAAACTGCCATATTTTGGAAGTGGTAAACTCTGTTACCTTTCTGGGGGAATGGTTAAATTAAAATAATTAAGGGACAGGGCGCCTGGGTAGCTCAGTCGGTTGAGCTTCTGACTCCTGATTTTAGCTCAGGTCATGATCTCACGGTTTGTAGGTTTGAGCCCCGCATTGAGCTGTGTGCTGACAATGCGGAGCCTGCTTGGGATTCTCTCTCCCTGTCTCTCTGCCCCTCCTTTGCTCATGCTATCTCTCTTTCAAAATAAATAAAACTTAAAAAAAATAATTAAGGAGCATCTGGGTGGCGCAGTCAGTTAAGTGCCCGACTCTTGATTTCGGCTTGAGTCATGATCTCTCAGTTTCTTGAGATTGAGCCACACATGCTATCAGCACAGAGCCTGCTTGGGATTCTCTCTGTCTCTCTCTGCCCCTTCTCCGCTCGCACCCTCTCTGTCTCTCTCAAAATAATAGAATAAGATTGGTGGATTAACACTATCGATGTCATGGTTATGATATTGTAGTATAGTTTTACAAGAGGTTATTATTGGGAGATCTGGGTAAAAGGTGCACAGATCTCTATTTTTCTTATAACTTCAAGTGAATCTATAGTTATTTCAAAAAGTTCAATGAAAAAAATTTTTAATCATAATTCTAAATATAGTGTATGAACATGCAACATTTATTTTTTTACTTATGTAAAAGATCAGATTAAGGTCTGTAGGTACGCTATTATAACTCTTATTAAATTACGCATAGAAGGGGCACCTGGCTGGTTCAGTCAGTAGAGCATGTGACTCTTGATCTTGGGGTTGTGAGTTCAAGCCCCATGTTGGGTGTAGAGATTACTTAAAAATAAAACCTTTAAAAAATTATGCATAGGATAAAAATGATCACAATGCTTATATCTAAGTTGTTGGATTTTAGATGATTTTTCTTTTCTTCATACTTTTCATCATTTTGTAAATGCCTTATTATGAATACATACTATTGTGAAAACAGTACTTTATCTTTTTTTCCTAATCATCAAAAAAGTGAAAGTTATCTTTTAAAAATACTTTTAAAAATCTTGCTTTCTCAGCATGCCAATGTGAAGGAAAAGATAACCGAATCCCATTACTGAAGGAAGTTTTTGAGGCCTTTCCTAATACTCCCATTAACATCGATATCAAAGTCAACAACAATGTGCTGATTAAGAAGGTACTTAAGGCATTGCCTCTTCTGACTGTATTGTATTTCACAAACTAAATGAGGCTAGAGTAGGTGACTTCATAGATTGCTACTGTTTAAGGAAATGTGATACTCTAGGGATCAGTATTGTTTTAAATAATGCCCTGGTAGAAGAGATTACTTTACTGTAGGAAAGCCTATTTTCAAAGTGAGTTGTTTTGTCTCAGTCATGCATAAAAGTGAGCTCCTGTGAACCAATTGTTCTGGCAATTAACTTCTTCAGATTTAACTTGCTTTGTTGGTAGTTTATATCAAATGACTAAATAGTGGTACTCTCTTAGATAAATCATATAATGGTAAAATGTAAGTAATTGCTTATATTTTATAAAATAATCTGGATTCATATATTCGTCCAAAAGTTTGTATGACTCACTAGCAGAAAGTCAGTTGTAACCCATTTGTAAAGTGAAATAATGTAAATGGATTTACAAATAGGCACATGCATCAACTTTTGAATTTTCACATGTAGGTTTCAGAGTTGGTGAAGCAGTACAGACGAGAACACATAACAGTGTGGGGCAATGCCAGTTATGAAATTGTAGAAAAGTGCTACAAAGAGGTAAGCTTCAAAAATGATACAGAAAGATCTTCCTTGCTGTTGTTGTATATCTATACATGGTCTTACAGTAATAATTTTTTAAATTACCTTATTTCAAAGCCTCATACAAAGACAGATGGTACTGGGTAGAGGCACCTAGCCAGAAGTTTACTAATAGAGATAATGGATTTAATAGAAATAATGGACCTTACAGTTTAAGCTCTATGTACTTGGGCTGGCTCACAGAATTTATTTTCACATGCTAATATTAGTTGTTTGCCAACACTTTATTATGTACATTATGAAACAAAATATGATTCCTATCTTTTAATGTCTGTTTTTTTGGTTTGGTTATTGAAATTTTCTGTGTAATTTTGAATTGAGGAAAGTATTTAGTCATTCAACTCTATAGCTCAAGCTTCTCTGTTCCCTGCCTCCCAACAGAATTAATCAAATTAATCCAGGATCATAATTATCAGGTGGTATATAAAAGTAGGGCCATCCACCTACTGAGATCTTTCTGTTTAAAGAAAATATATCTATAAAAAGTTAATTTGATATATCTTGACATGGTTGCTAAGCCTCTATAAGCAAGTTTAGCTCTGTACTATAGCTTCTATAAGTATAGCTTATATAGTTATATACTATAGCAAGTATAACTAGGAGAATATGAAATTCAAAATGTTAAAAAACCTTAAGCATTGAAGACTCTCTTTCAAAATACAAGTGATAGTACAGAAGAAATATTGTGACATAAGTAGCAATTCAAAATACAAAGTTTTCTTTGGGGAGGGCCCTCCTTCCTCACAAAAAAGGTAAAAACATAGATCCAGAATTGGCACCACTACAATTAAAAGTACAGTTGAAGGCCTCATTAAGGCAAGTAAGTTTTATTTATGTGCCACAGGTTCTCTGAGATCCCAAGGTAACTTGTGTACAAAAGGAGAAAACAAAGTAGTCATTGGGACAAATGGCTTCAGATTCCTGAGAATTTAGGACTAATATTTTTCCATAATTCATCATTATCTAATGGTATTTTCATATGTCATTAAAAGTGACTGTATTATTGAAGTTTTACATTTTTATTTATTTATTTACTTACTTATTTGAGACAAAGAGCAAGTAGGGGAGGTGCTGTCAGTGCAGAGCCTGATGTGGGGCTTGATCCCATGAACTGCAAGATCATGAACTGAAACCAGGAGTCAGAGGCTTAACTGACTGAGCCACTCAAAATTTTTTTAAATAAAAAATAGGAGTGCCTGAATGGCTCAGTTGGTTAAGTCTCTGACTCTTGGTTTTGGCTCAGGTCATGATTTCACAGTTCATGAGATTAAGCTCTGACAGCACAGAACCTGTTTGGGATTCTCTCTTTCCCTGTCTCTCTGCGCCTTCCCTGCTCATGCGTGCTCTCTCTCTCTCTCAAAATAAATAAATAAAAATTTTTAAAAATTCTTAAAATAAAAAATAGTGATAACAGCAAATGCTGAAGAAGATTTGGAGAAGCTGGATCTCTCCTACATTGTCAGTGGGAATGTAAAATACTACAACCACTCTCTTAATTAGTTGGATAGTGTACCCAAACTAAACATACACTTACCATATTAACCAGCAATCTCACTCTTGGACGTTTATCTCAGAAAAGTGAAAACTTATGCACAAAAAACCTGTCTATCAATGTTTATAGCAGCTTTATTTATAATAGCAAAGTACTAGAAACCAACCAAAATGACCTTCAGTGGGTAGATGGCTAAACATGATGTAATACTATTCAGCCATAAAGGGAAAGGAACTACTGATACATGCAACAACCTGGGCTGCCCTCATCCTTGATGTCATTTCACTTGGAAAAAATGAACCTCAAAAGGTTACATACTGGAATCACCTACATTGCACACCTGAAACTCACATATATAACACTGTATGTTAACTGTCTGGAATTAAAATTAAAATAAAAACCTAAAGAAACAAAAACCAAACCAAAACAAAAAGGTTGCATACTGTATGATTCTATTTATGTAACATTCTCAAAACTATACACACAGAGCAGATAAATGGCTGTCAGGGGACAGGGACTGGGGGCAACTACAGAGAGGTAGCAGGAGGGAGTTCTCATTTGTGATGGAGCTGCTCTGGATTTTGACTGTGGTGGTGGTTACACGAATCAGTACATTGTTAAAACTGCATTAAACCAAACACATGCACAAGTGAATGGAGATTTTAAAAAAGGTGAAAACTGCATAAGGTCTATGGTCTAAATGATATACCAGTATAGTGATATTATACTACAGTTATGTCAAATGTTACCATTTGAGGAAGCTGGGCTAAGGGCACATAAGACTCAACTTCCTGTGAATCTATTATTTCGAAATAAAAAGTCCACTTTTGACCCAGAATTATAGAACTTTTCCTTTGATTCACCAATTTTTTTTAGAAGCCTCTGGCTTTCTGTCATTTTAGAATTTAAAAACTCCAAACTTCCAGCAGTCATTTTCAGACATCATAGTAAACATGTCTCAAAATATTTGTCATTCATATCATGAACATACCATATAATTAAGTCATACATCTTTTACAATTCTTTTTTTTTAATTAATGTTTATTTATTTTTGAAAAAGAGAGACAGAGACAGAGTGTGAGCGGGGGAGGGGCAAAGAGAGAGGGAGACACAGAATCCAAAGCGGGCTCCAGGCTCTGAGCTGTCAGCACAGAGCCCAATGTGGGCCTCGAACTCACAAGCCATGAGACCATGACCTGAGACCAAGTCGGAAGCTTGACCGACTAAGCGACCCAGGCACCCCTCTTTTACAATTCTTAAAATACGATTTATAAGAATTTTACATTAGTCCTTTAATTCCCAAATGCTAGCAACTAAAAATATAAAAATAAAAAAAAAAGAGCGGCACACCGTGGTAAGAGGAAAACATGTAGAACTTATTTCCACTTAATGGCTTTTAATTCATTCTAACTTAATGCAGTGGTTCTTTTGTTTGTTTGTTTGTTTTGTTTTGTTTTTTGAGAGAGAGAGAGAGAGAGAGAGCGCAAGGGGAGGGGAGAGGGGTAGAGAGAGAGAGAGAGAGAATTTTTTTTTCTTTTTTGAGAGAGAAAGGGCACAAGTGAACGAGGGTGTTGAGAGAGAGGGAGAAAGAGAATCCCACGAGGGGCAGAGAGAGAGAGAGAAAGTGGAACTTACCCAAGGCGGGGCTCGTGTTTACCCGATGCAGGGCACCAGTTCACCCAAGTGTACTCGAACTCACGAACCGTGAGGTCATGACCTGAGCTGAAGTCAGATGCTTTACCCAACTGAGCCACCCAGGTGCCCCACTTAATGCAGTGGTTCTTAAAGTTGGCTGGATGTTGGAATCCTAAATCCTAAATAAAGATATTAATGCTTAGGTCCCATTCCCTAAATTCTATTTATTTTGTTCAAATATGGTTGACATAATGTTATATTAGTTTCAGGCGTACAACACAGTGACTGGACAAATCAGTACTTTATGCTGTGCTCACCACAAGTGTAGCCACCATCTGTCAACCGTATAACACTATTACAATACCACTGACTCCACTTCCTATGCTGTACCTTTTATCCCCATGAGCTATTCATTCCATAGCTGGAAGCCTGTATCTCTTACTTCTTTTCACACATTTCTCCCACTCTCCTCCCCTCTGGCAACCATCAGTTTGTTGTCTGTATTTATGGGTCTGTTTCTGCTTTTTGTTTGTTTATTCATTTTGTTTTTTAGATTCCACATGTAAGGGAAATCATACGGTATTTGTCTTTCTCTGTCTAACTTATTTCACTTCGTGTAATACCCTCTCAGTCCATCCATGTTGTTGCAAATGGCAAGATCTCCAGATATTCTAATTTAGAAGATACAGAGTGGCACCAGCTGTTATGTCAGTGGTGTGCCAGCATACCAAACCCCACCCTCTCCCACCACCAGCAGCCTTGCATGGCTCCCAGAAATACCAATTATTTTTTTTAGTTCTCTGGGTCCAAAGTTGTGTAAGTTTTGAGGGTCAGCTCCTAACCCTATTTTTCCCATAAGCTCTGTTATTTTCAGTGCATGAATTTGCAGAAATCAAGTTTTTGAGGGACTTGTACATTGTGTTACAGCTGAAACACCTGTGTATAAATAAGCCTAAAATATTACAGAGAGACATATGAACAGAGAGAGAAGAAACGCTCAAACTAATTTATTCTCTTTTATTCTCTTTTTTTTTAAATAAAGAAGTGAGTAATTTAAAGCTAATATGTAAAATAAATTACTTGTGGGGCACTTGGGTGGCTCAGTAGCTTAAGTATCCGACTTGATCTCAGTTCAGGTCTTGATCTCAGGGTCGTGAGTTCAAGTACCGCATTGAGCTCTGTGCTGGTGTATAGCCTGCTAAAAAATAAAATAAAATAATAAAATAAATTACTTTTTTGCATAACTTTTTCAATATATTATTTTTGTATAGAAAAAATCAACTCCACCATAATTTCTATGTTTTAAAGACAAATATAGGAGGGGCTAGGGAGAGGAGGATACGGGGAATTGTATACTAGGCATAGAGTTTCAGTTTTGCAAGATAAAAAGAGTGCATATCTATATGAAGCTTACATTCTAAGAGTTTTGAGATCTGGAACATATTTTCCAGTAGAAACCGAAAAGGATGGCTTGATTCTTGGACTAGCTTACAAAATCTTATCTATATTTGATCCATAATGTAACTGAAAGATGACATATTTGCAACAGTGCTAATATATTTTATCTATAGATATTCATATCAATGTCATATCTTACTTAAATAATGTATAACTATATCTATAGATAAGAATACATATATATCGATATATAGATATATATGAATATATGTCGATCTTCAGTTACATATTTTTTAACTGGCAGTAAGGTTACTGAATGTTTCATATTTTCATTTCTTTATCTTGTTCTGTTAGATTCAGTGTGTTTAATCTCTAATAATAAGTACTGTCACCAACAGACAGAAGTGGTGTTGCAACGCAGACATTAGGGAATAGAGAAACTTTAATATCATCAGTTGATGGTATAGGGCTCCAAGATAGATCTAACCCATTTGTCAAGGACTAACTATTTTTAAATGTGGTGTGTTTAGAGATGGATATTGATAGCTCAGGGAGTACTTTTAACAAGTGTCCAGATACAGTCTTGGAAATTTTGAGGATGTGAAATAATCTTCTTTATTGAGCAGTTGTAAAGTAACATATTGTTTGTGTCTTTTAGAATTCAGATATTCCTATACTCTTCAGTCTACAACGTGTTCTGCTCATTCTTGGCCTGTTCTTCACTGGTCTCTTGCCCTTTGTGCCCATTCGAGAACAGTTTTTTGAAATCCCAATGCCTTCTATCATATTGAAGTAAGTGGTTACTCTGTTTGCATCAATTATCATTATAGGGGGACTAAGATCAAGGCTCATTAATATCAATATCAGTGAAATAAAAGATTGCTGTAGGGGCACCTGGCTGGCTCAGTTGGCAGAGCGGGTGACTCTTTTTTGTTTTTTAATGTTTTATTTATTTTTGAGAGAGAGAGAGAGAGAGAGAGAGCGAGCAAGAGTGAGCATGAGTGGGGGAGGGGCAGAGAGAGAAGGGGAGAGAGGATCTGAAGCACGCTCTGCGCTGATAGTAATGAGCCGAATTCGGGGCTCAAACTCACAAACCGCAAGATCACGACCTGAGATCACAGTCTCAACCAACTGAGCCACCCAGGTGCCCTAAGCATGTGACTCTTGATATTGGTATTGTAAGTTTGAGTTCCACATTGGGTATGGAGATTACTTTAAAAAATAAAATCTCAAAAAAAAAAAAAAAGAATAGATTGCTGTAGTTATTTACATGTTTGATAAACTGGCCTACATTAATAATGCCTTTTGAAATAATAAAGACATATTTTTCTAAAATGAACAATTTAGGATTATAAATATTTAATCTGGACCCTTTTCAGGTATCAATAACTTTATGGGCCTGTGTACCCAGAAGTCAGATACAAAGAATTGAGCTTAATTGTTGAAGCTTTTATGTTAACCTATAATAGCAATTGCCCTCCAACTTCCCTAATGTATTTATACTTCATCACAATAGGAAGTGGAAATTCCATTAAACTCCAAATTCACCATTAGTATTAATACACTGAGGAAGAAAAACAACTACTACCACCATAACAACAACCAAAAAAACCTCTGGGAAATAGGAGAAAGAAAAGGATAGTGTTTGTTTATAATAGATACTTCTATATTTACATAATCTTTCTCCTGGGTACAAAGCCTTGCTTTTCGCGCACTCATTTACTGTAAAGATAAAAATACGTAAAACACTTAGCACCTCCTGGCAGATAATAAGCACTTAATAAATGATAGCTTTTATTGTTCCATTATCTTTATCATCAGTATCAGAGAAAAACAGCTTCATCTCATAATCCTGCACCAAGAGAATGTGATTTCTAGCTGTAAATTTCTAATAATCAGAGTCATGACAAAGGAATTTGGAACTCCTGGGAAGATCATTTAAATGTGATGTCACCTGGGATACCTGGCTGGCTCAGTCAGTAGAGCATGCAACTCTTGATCTCAGGGTTGTGAGTTTGAGCCCCACATTTGGCCTAGAGATTACTTAAAAAAAAAAAATTAAATGTGATCTCACCTGCATGGAAACTTTTTTCATCCCCAAACAGAACTTTAAAAAGTCAAACTGAACATTAGTGCAGCAGTGATTGGGAAATACTGGTAAGAAAAACAGTTTGGTTGGTACCTTTGTATTTAGCATCTATGTTTCATGCTTGTTTTCCAATTTGAGTTTCTTTGTGATGAGCATGTTTATTTTATCTGTTCCCAGTTATATTTTTGGGCAGTCTTTGTAGCTATTTATCAGACAAAACAGAAACCACTTCTTGCCTACAAAGAAACCATTTTATTTGCTGGATTAAAATAATTCCTAACCATTTATTCCTAAAGTACTTAGGTTTTCCTCTGGCCTGGCATGAACTATTGTGCTCTCTAAATTATGTGCACATGCTCATTTTAGAAGTAGGTATTACTGAAATACAGACATATGAACAAACTCATAGAATTAATCTTTTCTCTAAAAACTAATTGTGGGTTAAGACAAAGTAGAATATTGTGTGTGTGTGTGTGTGTGTTTTAATTTTTCTTTGATGGATGACAGTGGGTGCTTTCTAAGACAACATAATAATTTGTTTAATGAGCTGATTAATGTTTGAGATACTAAAAAACAGAGATTCCTAAAACTGCAACAAGTTCTTCCCACCTAGGCTAGAATTAAAGAAAAGAGCATTTTATTTGGAGGGCTTCTAATAAAAACTGAATTCAGAGAGAAAGAAAAAAGTGAATTTAAGTGTGGAGACTCAAATATTCTAACAGTATAGTCAGGAGGAGTTAAAAAGGAAACAAGAAGTGAAGATCTGGGGAGAATGAAAATCACTGTGTGCTGTTAAACTTAGAAGCTGGGAAGTCTTCATAGTAGAGAGAGGCTAACCAGAGATTTGCTATGGGCACAATGCCAAATTAATGATACAGGTAGTTGTGCTGCTCTAGGCATTGAGGAAATTGAAGAAGGAACTCAGTGTAGGTCTAAAGGTCAAGTACGCTTTTTCAGTAGAAAAGATAATTGAAAAAAACAGGGTCTACATTCAATATTCGCAAATCAAACAACGTGATACATCACATTAATAAAAGAAAGGATAAGAATCATATGATCAATAGGTGGAAAAAGCATTTAACAAAGTACAACATCCATTCTTAATAAAAACCCTCAACAAGGTAGGTTTAGAGGGAACATACCTCAACATAATAAAGGCCATATATGAAAAACCCACAGCTAATATCATCCTAAATGAGGAAAAACTGAGAGCTTTTCCTTTATGGTCAGGAATAACACAGGCATGTGAACTTTTGCCACTTTTATTCAACATAGTACTGGAAGGAATCGGTCAACAAAAGGAAATAAAACTGGTAAGGAAGAAGTAAAACTTTCACTATTTGCAGATCACATGATACTCTATATAGAAAACCTGAAAGACTCCACCAAAAAATTGCTAGAATTGATAAATGAATTTAGCAAAGTCACAGGATACAAAATCAATGTACAGAAATCTGTTGCATTTCTATACACCAGTAATGAAGCAACAGAAAGAGAAGTTAAGGAATCAATCCCATTTATAATTGCCCCAAAACCAGTTAGGTACCTAGAAATAAATCTAACCAAAGAGGTGAAAGACCTGTATTCTGAAAACTATAAACACTGGTGAAAGAAATTGAAGAGGACACAAACAAATGGAAAGACATCCTAGGCTCAAGGATTGGAAGAACGAATATTGTTAAAATGCTTATACTATCCAAAGCGATCAATACATTTAATGTAATCCCTATCAAAATACCAACAGCATTTTTCATAGAGCTAAAACAAACAAACCTGAAATTTCTGTGGAACCACAAAAGACCCT
Organism: Neofelis nebulosa; assembly: GCF_028018385.1. Taxonomy (NCBI): domain Eukaryota; kingdom Metazoa; phylum Chordata; class Mammalia; order Carnivora; family Felidae; genus Neofelis; species Neofelis nebulosa. The sequence goes on from NC_080797.1 coordinate 48,137,294, forward strand.
CAATAGTCAAAGCAACCTTGAAAAAGAAAAACAAAGCTGGAGGCATCACAATTCTGGACTTCAAGTTATATTACAAAGCTATAGTAATCAAAACAGTATGGTACTGGCACAGAAATAGACACATGAATCAATGGAACAGAATAAAAAATCCAGAAATGAGCCTGTAGATGGTCAATTAATGGCTGACAAAGCAGGAAAGAATATCCAAAGGGAAAAAAGATGTCTCTTCAACAAATGGTGCTGGGAAAACTGGATAGCAACATGCAAAAGAATGAAACCGGACCACTTTCTTACACCATACACAAAAAATAAATTCAAAAGGGTTTTTACACCTAAATGTGAAACCTGAAACCATAAAAATTCTAGAAGAGAACACAGGCAGTAACTTCTTTGACATTGGCCATAACAATTTCTTTCTAGATATGTCTCCTGAGGCAAGGGAAACAAAAACAAAAATAAACTATTGAGACTTCATCAAAATAAAAGTTTTTGCACTGCGAAGGAAGCAATTAGCAAAACTAAAAGGCAGTCTACAGAATGGGAGGAAATATTTGCAAATGACCTATCTGATAAAGGGTTAGTATCCAAAATCTATAAAGAACTTCTAAAATGCAGCACCCCCAAAATGAATAATCCAATTAAAAAATAGGCAGAAGACATAAATAGAAATTTTTCATAGGAGACATACAGACAGCCAACAGACACATGAAAAAGATGCTCGATGGGAATGCAAGCTGGTGCAGCCACTCTGGAAAACAGCATGGAGGTTCCTCGAAAAACTAAAAATAGAACTATCCTACGACCCAGCAATTGCATGACTAGACATTTATCCAAGGGATACAGGTATGCTGTTTCGAAGGGACACATGCACCCCCATCCATGTTTACAGCAGCTCTATCAATAGTACCCAAAGTATGGAAAGAACCCAAGTGTCCATCGATGGATGAACGAATAAAGAAGATGTGGTGTGTGTATATATATATATATATATATATATATATATATATACACAATGGAGTATTATTTGGCAATCAAAAAGGATGAAATCTTGCCATTTGCAACTACGGGGATGGAACTGGAGGGTATTATGCTAAGTGAAATTAGTCAGAGAAAGACAAAAATCATATGACTTCACTCATATGAGGACTTTAAGAGACAAAACAGATAAACGTAAGTGAAGGGAAACAAAAATAATATAAAAACGAGGGGGACAAAACAGAAGAGACTCATAAATATGGAGAACAAACTAAGGGTTACTGGAGGGGTTGTGGGAGGGCAGATGGGCTAAATGGGTAAGGGTAAGGGGCACTAAGTAATCTATTCCTGAAATCATTGTTGCACTATATGCCTAACTAAATTTTAAAAAATAAAAAATAAAATTAAAAAAAAATTAAAATAAAATTAAAAAAAAAAGATGCTCATCATCAATTATCATCAAGGAAATGAAAATCAAAACTACAATGAGATATCACCTCACACCCTTCAGAATGGCTAAAATAAAATCTCAGGGAACAACAGGTGTTGGTGAGGATGTGGAGAAAGGAGCTAACCTTCATGCACTATTGGTGGGAATGCAAACTGGTGAAGCCACTGTGGTAAACATTATGGAGATTCCTCAAAAAATTAAAAATAGAACTACCCTGTGATCCAGCAATCATACTACTAGGTATTTACCCAGCGAATACAAAAATACTAATTCAAAGGCATACATGCACCCTGACATTGATAGCAGCGTTATCTACAATAGCCAAATTATGGAAAACAGCCTAAATGTCCATACACTGATGAATGGATAAAGAAGGTGACATATTACTATTATGCTAAGTGAAAAAAGTCCATCAGAGAAAGACAAATACCATATGATTTCACTCATATGTGGAATTTAAGAAATAAACAAGGCACCTGGGTGGCCCAGTTGGTTAAGCGATTGACTCTTGATTTCGGCTCAGTTTGTGATCTCATGGTTCGTTAAGTTTGAGCCCTACATCCAGCTCTGTGCTGACAGTGGGGAATCTGCTTGGGTTTCTCTCTCTCCCCCACTCTCTGCCCCTACCCCACTCATGCCCTCTCTCTCTCTCTCTCTCTCTTTCAAAAATAAATAAATATTTAAACATTTGAGGGGGAAAAAGGAAACAAAACAAAGGGAAAAAAAGAGAGACAAACCAAGAAACAGATGATTAACTATAGAGAACAAATTGATGGTTACCAGAAGGGAGGATGTTAGGGAGGGGTGGGTTAAATAGGTGATGGGGATTAAAGAGCACTTGTTGTGATGAGCACTGAGTGATATGTGGAGTTGTTGAATCACTATATTGTACACCTGAAAACTAATATTACACTGTATGTTAACTAACTGGAAACTAAATCAAAACTAAAAAAAAAAAAAAGAAGAAGAAGAAGAACAGGGCCCAGGTCTTCAAATATTGAAAGGGGAAGAAAAAACATGCTTTCAGGGTCTTTTTAGTCTCATTTTTACCCCATATGTCTTTTAATTTGTAGTAAAGTTTGGTTGTATGTTTACATCTACTATATACTATGTGTGCTTGCTTTGACAGCACATATACTAAATCTACCATGTACTCAGTTATAGCAAAGTGAGAGAAAGACGCTTCACCAAAAAAGAGAAGACACATGAGCTGTAGGCACGCAGGGTCTGAAAAGATAACTTTTATTATTATTATTATTTTACCTTTCAGTAGTGGTAGCAAAAAAATAGCTTGAAATCAATAGAAACAGAGACCCAAATGGACTTTATTTTAATTTACTTTTGGTTTGTTGTGTTTTTTTTTATAAAATTTTTTTGAGCACATACTAAGTTCAAGGCACTGTGTTTGTTTTTGGACTCATTTTATCACACTGATACCTTCCTGTGTTTCTAATGTATGTTTCAAATTTTATTTTGCTTCAGGCTAAAAGAACCACACACTATGTCCAGAAGTCAAAAGTTTCTCATCTGGCTTTCTGATATGTAAGAATTTTAGTTTCTTGATATACAAGTTATTGCTTTAGCTATATGTATTACGTCCTATGTTTATAATTTAGAGCAAGCTTTCTGCATATGATTTGTAACAAGGACATATTGAGCACCTACTCCATAGGTGGATGTATATGAATCATTTAGAACTACTTTAACTACCAGCCGCAAAACTATAAGAGGAATCTTGAGAGACAGTTTCAGCCAGCTTCAAGAGAAAACTGAGTGCCCTCCTACCCAAAGATAAATGATTAGCTTAGGGTGATCTAGCTAGTTAGTATATAGAGCTGGTATATATAACCACTCTCTTCCACCTGTTTGCTGTTTTCAGTAACCTGCAGTCAAAGAAAGATGTGGTGAAAGAAGTGTATAGCAATACAGTATAGGTAAAAGTATACATTGACTACTGGCACATTTCTCCAGAAAAATCTGCACCAACGTTTAATAGCAGAAAGGAAGCCCCACCTGTAGCGTGGGCATCTACTTCAAAAAAGATACTTTAATTTCTAAGACATGTTGAGTTTAATTTTAAATAAATACCACAATGTTGCTGTTATGTTTAGTTTCTGTTATTTAATCATTCTAATAGACATAAACAGAGTAGAAATAATATGTATAACTTTCCCATATAGTTCATTCCAATCATGCTCAAGTGATTTGTATTCTAAAAGTTCACTTTTAAGTCAATTATTTCAAACTCTAAAAAATGATATATATACAGTATATATAGTGTAAATAAGGAACATTAGGTTTCTAAGACTGCACATGAAAGACCAATCCATTATGTAAATAAATTATGATATTATAGAACTTGGCCCAAATTCACTACCTTGTTTTAACTTGGAAAGTTAGAAACAGACTTCCAAGCTCTTTCTGACTCTCATTATGGTGTCAACAGGGAAAGTGAAGAAGCCTCTTCTCTCCTAAGCGGCTTCAATAAGAATGGGTCTCCTGAGGATCTAGTTACAGAAGGAATAGAAAGGAGGTTCTGGTTGTCCACCAGCAAGCAGCCAACAGTGAAAGGAGATCCAGCAGTTAGGACATGAATATATCCACAGTAGTTATTACTTGAGGCCATTGCTTTAAATCAGAATTATAAATTCTAAATGTTAGGCTAATTTAGTTCTAAAGACTAATTATGGTCTTTCATTAGAACTAAGAAATAACTAAATTTGTTCTGCTTTTCTTTTCTAGCTTACTAATGAGAAAAGCCTTGTTTGACCACCTCACTGCCAGAGGGATTCAGGTAAGTTTCTGGAATGATGTATTTTGGAAACAATATGTCTCATCAGTGTAACACAAGTGTAAAGGGACAGGCACTTTTAACTGACTTAATTTGGGCCCAGCTCTGCTGCTGCTGCTGCTGCTGCTGCTGCTGCTTTTACTGGTTCACATATGAAAACCTTAAGCTCTGCCTTATGTTTAACAAGAAAGCATTGAATGCATTTTAATAACTGGAGTCCACTTATGTATATAGGTGAGATTAGCTGAAGCTAAAGGGTGGGACAGTATATATTTAATGAGTAAAGTAAAATTTTTTTAAAGGGTTCAATAACTTTTTAAAATTACAGGTTTAATAGGTTGTTTCTAGGTCTGCTGAGATTGTAGTGTATAAATGCTATTATAAAAATACTTTTCTATTTTAACATTTCTTCTCATACTTCTCACGCTTCTAATTTTCAGGTGTATATTTGGGTATTAAATGAAGAACAAGAATACAAACGAGCTTTTGATTTGGGAGCAACTGGGGTGATGACAGACTATCCAACAAAACTTAAGGATTTTTTACATAATTTTTCAGCATAGAAAAGGAGGTACTGAGAAGCATTCAAAGAAAACCTGAAGAGACCTAAGGAAAAAAAAAAAAAAGTTTGCCATCATTTCCCTAAGCCATTTCCAGAATGGTAAAGGTTTAATCAGTTAAGTTTTTATTACCTCATTTTTAAGCTTGTCTGAGAATGTAGAAACTATATATTGTATATTTATTTTAAACAATATTACATATTTTACATTTGTAAATAGTTTGTTTAGAAAGATAACTGGTTATGAGTTGGAAGTAGAAGATTATTGATCAAGAGTTCTGTATATGATGCATTGTTCTACTATTATAAGTAATTCCAAAATCAAAGACTTTTGGATAAATTTGACATTAGCCTTCACTGGAATAAGATCAACTAATTAGTAAAGCAAAATTACTGAAGGCCACTACAGCTATTCTGAGTTGTCTCATTATTTCCAGGTACATCTTGAATAAAGAGGAAAGAAAAGTGGGAGGAGAGCTTAGAAATCAGTGATATAGTTATTTGACAAGCTGTTCTTTGTTAACAGAAGGCAAACTCAAAGAACTGAAATTTTATTACTTGATCAGAAGTAAAAACTGTAGACAATTAAATTTCTTGGCTGCTGTTGTTAATGGAATCTCAGAATCATCTTCAGTGTAGCAGTGCTACCATGTCCTTTCTTTTTGGTAACCATTAAAATGGGAATTATTAAATGTAAATTAAGACAAGATCCAAATAGTCATATATTTATGTTTCCTCTAAAGAAGTGTAAATTTTCCATTTTTGGCAATGACTAACTGTTTGATCCTACATCTAGATTTTAAATAACATCTTGAATCTTAATAAACCTATAAAACTGATGAAAGTACACATCATTGATTTAATACTTATGGTATAAACCACCTGTTCCTGACCTTTAAGGATTTAGTCTTCTGAATATTAAGTGGAAACAATTTCTCAAAGCATTAGGCATCACTTTCTCAGCTTTTCTGATATGACTTCATGTAAATCTGTTTCTAATCTTTTTGACTAATTTTCATGACCTCTTTGGGAGGTAAATATAATCTGGAATAATAAGGGCCTTTTACCTAGATTACATCTCTCATTTGGAGTTGTCAGCAGCTATGAAGGATGATTATACTCCCATCAGTCTCTGGATGACATAAATAACATTTTGCTTTTTTGTTTAAACTGGAATAAAATTTTACAAGAACAAAATAAGGGTTCTTCATTGCTTTTTTGCAGTTGTAATTCTAAATATGCTTTATAGATTTTATAGGTTCTGGGGGGGGCAGAATTTAATGAAGCGATAAATTGATAATATGAGTAAACACACCTGATATTTCTCTCTAGAATAAGGAAAACAAAAGAAAATACGGAAACACTCTATGGTAAAAAGTTGCTTCTTGGCATTTGAACAATAACTTGGGCAGGTAATCCAATAAATCAGTCATTTTTACTTGTGCTTACTATAATTTATGGTTATGGTTGCTAGGGATCATTTTGATTGTTTAGATATGATTCTTTTTGTTATTTTTTCGTTCTGAATTTTGCTTTGTTATGATTCCGAGCAGTTCATATTATAGGGCGAGCATATATTTTGTGTCAACCAGTAGAAGATAAAGTACCCAATATGGTAAAGATGTTTAGAAAGTTATGTTTTAAAAGTTTGCTAATTTGGGGGTACCTGGTTGGCTTAGTTGGTAAAGCATGTGACTCTTGATCTCAGGGTTGTGAGTTCAAGCCCCATGTTGGGGGTAGAGTTTACTTTAAAAAAAAAGTTTGCTAATTTTATAGTCAAGGTGACCTTAATTCACTTAATATAAGTATATAGTCTCTATAATAAGAGAGTTTGTATTCATTATAACATCTCAATACTGCTTTTCTGATTGGAGCATCACATTTTATTTATTTATTTATCTACCTACCTATTTATTTATATTTGTTTATTTAATTCTTTTTTAATGTTTATTTTTATTTATTTATTTATTTATGTATTTTATTGTTTATTTCTGACAGAGAGAGAGAGAGACAGAGAGACAGAGCATGAGCCGGGGAGGGGCAGAGAGAGAGGGAGACATAGAATCCGAAGCAGTCTCCAGGCTCTGAGCTGTCAGCACAGAGCCTGACGCGGGGCTTGAACTCACAGACCGCGAGATCATGACCTGAGCTGAAGTCAGACGTTCAACTGACTGAGCCACCCAGGCACCCCATGTTTATTTTATTTTTGAGAGAGACAGAGTGTGAGTGGGGCAGGGGCAGAGAGAGAGGGAGACGCAGAATCTGAAGTAGGCTCCAGGCTCTAAGCTGACAGCACAGGGCCCAACATGGGGCTCCAACTCACAAACCGTGAGATCATGACCTGAGCTGAAGTTGGACACTTAACCAACTGAGCCTCCCAGGCGCCCCTATTTTTTTTTTTTTCATGTTTATTTATTTTTGAGAGAGAGAGAGCATGAGTGGGAGAGGGGCAGAGAGAGAGGGAGAAAGAATCCCAAGCAGGCTCTGGCTGTGTCAGCATGGGGCCCAATGCGGGCTTGAACCCACAAACCTATGCCAAAGTCAAGAGCCAGGCACTTAACCAACTAAGCCACCCAGGCACCCCTACCTGTTTATTTAAAATAATCTCTGTGCCCATTGTGGGACTCCAACTCCAAGACTCCAAGATCAAGAGTCACATGCTCTACCAACTGGAGCCAGCCAGGCACCCCTGGAGCATCACATTTTAAGCAAGCTTAAATATCCTTTCATTTTGAGGTAGATATTGCTAGGCATAGTGAACAGCATAGTGGGGAAGGCAGAGAAGTGGTCACAAGATGTGATTAGACCCTTCTACTGGGATAAGGCTGGCACTAGATGTGACAGGCTCACCTATAGGTCGAGTCCAGTATGCCATTAGTAGCCCAAGTATGTGGCAATGGGCAAGAGTTGGCAGGCATTTTAGTAAGTAGTTGGCATGAGGGAATTTTAATATGAAGTAGTATGAGGGGCGCCTGGGTGGCTCAGTTGGTTGGACATCTGACTTCGACTTAGGTCATGATCTCACGGTCCATGAGTTCAAGCCCCACATTGGACTCTGTGCTGACAGCTCGGAGCGTGGAGCCTGCTTCGGATTCTGTGTCTCTCTCTCTTTTTCTGCCCCTCCCCTGCTCTCTCTCTCTCTCTCTCTCTTTCTCTCTCTCTCAAAAATAAATAAAACATTAAAAAAAAGTTGGCAGGCATTTTAGTAAGTAATTGGCATGAGGGAGTTTTAATATGAAGTAGTGTGAGGGGTGCCTGGATGGCTTAGTCGGTTAAACATCGGGCTTTGGCTCAGGTCACGATCTCATGGTTCATGAGTTTGAACCCTGAATTGTGCTCTGCATTGGCGGTGCGGAGCCTGCTTGGATTCTCTCCCTCTCTCCCACTCTCTCTCTGTCTCTCCCCCACTGCTCTCTTTCAAAATAGATGAATAAACTTTAAAAATTTTTTCTTAAAAATTGAAGTAGTGAGAGCTTCCCTGAAGGACTTAAGTATGGGGCATGTAACCAAGGCAAAACAGAACACAAGGTACCAGAACTAGGACCCAAGTCTTGGAAAGAAGCTCATGTAATAGAACTGAAGAACAGTTGTACATATGGGAAACCATTAACATGGAATGGTTCATAACTTGAATGATTCTGCTTAGAGGTGTGCAACATAGTAGCGGTGGACAGGTACATTTAAAAAACATACAAGGGGGCTCTTGAGTGGCTCAGTTGGTTAGGCAGTTGACTTAAGCTCAGGTCATGATCTCACAGTTTGTGAGTTCAAGCCCTGCATTGGGCTCTCTGCTGTCAGTGCAGAGCCTGCTTCAGATCCTCTGTCCCCCTCTCTCTTTTCCTCTTTTCCCCTCAAAAATAAATATTAAAAAAAAATGGCAGAGCCTGCTTCAGATCCTCTGTCCCCCTTTTTCTCTGCCCCTTCCCCCTGTCTCTCAAAAATAAAAATAAAAAATACACAAGGAACTGCCATAGATAAGAGTTCCAAATAAAGGAAAATCACGAATGCCAGCTTGAAGAGTTTGTTCTGAATAAAAGTCTTATCTCTTAAGTAGATGGCTGAACTCAAGACCTTAAAAGTAAGAACCAAAACTGCTAGGCAGTAATATGACATAATAATTTCTGTACCAAAACGAAAATGGAAATAGCAGTCAGACCAGGCACCAAAGCAACATCAGAACTAAAGCAGTCAGATCCAGGAATCAAAGAGATCAGAATGGTGAGAGCATACAATTCATAAAGCCACTGGTGATACTTAGCTTTTCTAACTCCTATGCAGCAGACACACTATTTGGAAAGTTGGAACATCCTATTATATGAAGGAAAGGTATAAGCCTAAGCTAGAGAAAATCCTGAAACCAGGTCAGAAGGCTAACCAGATCCAGTTGATACTAGATTGCACAAAAATTAGTAATTAATTTGGTAATAGTCTACAGAATGGGAGACTTCTTGCAGCAATCCAGGCCTGAGGCAATAAGCGTCCAAAAGAAAGTAATGACAATGTAAGTCGGGAAACAATGAATCTATGTGTCTCTGAAGGGAAGAATTATTGAGCATTAGTGACTAGAGCTTAAAAGGAGAAGGGAAAGTCAGTACTAATTCCAAAGCTGCAAAAAAATGGGGAACTTGAAGAGGGGAATCATTTGGGTGGTAAAATTGATGACTATGTTGTGCTCTTTAAATGACAGAAAGTTTGAAATGACAGAAAGACATTTGAGTGACTGTGCTTTAAGTACATTAGTCCTTGGAGGAAAGTCTAGTCCTGGAGGAATAGATTAGGAGTTTTGTATACTTCGTAGGTATGAAATTGCAAAACTAGTACTTTAGAGATGTTAGTTCCTTCTCAGTATTTATTTTATTTTATTTTATTTTATTTTATTTTATTTTATTTTATTTTATTCTTTAATGCTTATTTACTTATTTATTTAGAGAGAGAGAGCACATGAAGGGGAGAGAGAGAGAGAATCCCAAGCACAGAGCCTGACATGGGGCTCGATCCCATGAACCATGAGATCAGGACCTGAAATCAAGAGTCGGATACTTAGCTGACTGAGCCACCCAGGTGTCCCTCAATATATTTTTTAAAATATTTATTTTGAGAGAGAGCATGCATGTGTGAGCAGAGGAGGGGCAGAGAGAGAGGAAAGTGTGAATCCCAAGCAGGTCCGTGCTGTGAGCACAAGAGCCCAATGAGGGGCTTGATCCCATGAACCACAAGATCGTGACCTGAGCTGAAATCAAGAGTCCAAAGCATCACTGAGCCACCCAGGGACCCCTCCTGTTCGGTATTCTACTAGCAGTTTGAATAGGTTGCTATTCCACCGAATGCTTATGTTGTGAGTAGCTCTATATTGATCTTATTTGTCCAGTCGTTTTAAAATTTAGAAATAGGGCTTCATCGTAAGATAACAAGATGGGACCTAGACAGCTTCTGCTGGGTGAATGGGATGGTTATGCTAAGAGGAGGCTGAGGCAGGTATAGCTTTGTGTTACACATTCCCAATTTGACTGGAACTGCTCTACTTTTCTTTCTGTTTCACATATGAGTTCCATATAAGGTTTGATCTAAAATAGGAGTTTTCTAGGGGAAAAAATTGGCTTTTATAATCTTTGATCTAAGGTCTTTTTCCCTGTCAGGCTTGAATAGAACCTCTCTTTCCTTCCTCCTTTCCTTTCTCCTTCCCTCCCTTACTTCCTAACCCACTTTAAGCCTTTTTCATTTACTCAGGTCCTTAAGCGTTAATGGTCAAAAGCTTTTCAAGAAAAATCAGTGGGTGGGGGAAGAACATAAGACATAAACATGTAATCCACAAATATAAACAGGCAACAAAAATGCCTAACCTCCCTAGTAGTCAAAGACCTATCAATTAAAACATTGATTCGACAAAGCAGGTAAGAATATCCAATGGAAAAAAGACAGTCTGTTCAACAAATGGTGTTGGGAAAACTGGACAGCAACATGTAGAAGAATGAAGAATGACCACTTTCTTACACCATACACAAAAATAAATTCAAAATGGATTAAAGACCTAAACGTGAGACCTGAAACCATAAAAATCCTAGAGTACACAGGCAGCAACCTCTTTGACCTTGGCAACTTCTGACTGGTCATGTCACCAGAAGCAAGGGACAAAAGCAAAAATGAACTATTGGGACTTCATCAAGATAAAAGCTTTTGCACAGTGAAGGAAACAATCAACAAAACTAAAAGGCAGACTACAGGATGGGAGATGTTTGCAAATGACATATCTGATAGAGTATCCAAAATCTGTAAAGAACTTATCAAACTCAATACCCCAAAAACAAATAATCTGGTTAAGAAATGGGCAAAAGACATGAATGGACATTTTTCCAAAGAAGACATCCAGATGGCTAACAGACACATGAAGAGATGCTCAATATCACTCATCATCAGGGAAATACAAATCAAAACCACAATGAGATACCACCTCATGCCTGTCAGAATGCCTAAAATTAACAGAAAACAACAGATATTGGCAAGGATGTGGAGAAAGGAAACCTTATACTCCTGGTGGGAATGCAAACTGGTACAGCCACTCTGGAAAACAGTATGGAGGTTCCTCAAAAAGTTAAAAATAGAACCATCCTATGATCTAGCAATTGCACTACTAGGTATTTACCCAAAGAATACAAAAATAGATTCAAAGGGGGTACAGTGCACTCTGATGTATATAGCAGCATTATCAACAATACCCAAACTATGGAAAGAGCCCAGATATCCATTAATTGATGAATGCATAAAGAAGAAGTATACATATACATACATAATACATACATACACACATACATACACACAATGGAATATTACTCAGCCATCAAAAAGAAAGAAATCTTGCCATTTGCAACGACATGGATACAGCTAGAGTGTATTATGCTAAGCAAAATAAGTCAGTCAGGGAAAGACAAATACCATACAATTTCACTCATATGTGGAATTTAGGAAACAAAACAGATGAACATATGGGAAGGGAAAAAGAAAGGAAAGCAAATCCGAAGAGACTTAGGATTTGTTAAGTCCAACTCATGAAGACTTAGGACTTGTTCCCCAGAGAACAAACTGGGGATTGATGGAGGGAGGTGGGTAGTGGATGGGCTAAATGAGTGATGGGTATTAAGGAGAGCAGTTGTTATGATGAACACTGGGTGTTATAGGTAAGTGATGAATCACTAAATTCTACTCAGGAACCAATATTACACTATATGTAAATTAACTAGAATTTAAATAAAAATTTGGGGAAAAATTAAAAAATAAAAATTATAAATAAATAAAACATTGATCAAGAGGCATCTGGATGGTTCAGTGAGAAGAGCACATGACTCTTGATCTCAAGGTTGTGATTTCAAGCCCCACGTGGGCTGTAGAGATTACTTAAATAAATAAAACTTTAAAAAATAGTTTTTAAATGTTTTTATTTATTTTTGAGAGAGAAAGAGCATGGGCAGAGGAGGGGCAGAGAAAGAGCAAGACACAGAATCTGAATCAGGTTCTAGGCTCTGAGGTGTCAGCACAGAGCCCTATGTGGGGCTCCAACTCATGAACCGGGAGATCATGACCTGAGCCACCCAGGCGCCTGCAAAATTTTTATTTTTTATTTTTTAATGTTTACTTTTGAGAGAGAAAGAGAAAGACAGAACATGAGTCAGGGAGGGGCAGAGAGAGAGGGAGACACAGAATCTGAAGCAGTCTCCAGGCTCGGAGCTGTCAGCACAGAGCCCGACGTGGGGCTCGAACCTGTAAACGATGAGATCATGAGTTGAGCCAAGTCAGATGTTCAACCGACTGAGCCACCCAGGCACCCCCAAAATATGTTAAGATAATAAAAAATAAAACAACATTGAGTGAAATACCAATTTCCAACTCTTTAGATGGGCAAGAGTGAAAGCTTTGATGAAAAGGCATGGAGAAACAGGCACTCATGAGTTGTTGGCGGAAATATAAATTGGCAGAACACTTTGAGAATCGACTTGATACTATCTTTAAATACATTCCTTAAGAATAACATCCTAAGAAAATAACAGGGTAAGTGCCCTATCAGTACATCTGCAGAGTGAAAAATTAGAAACAATCTAAACATGCAACATTAAGGAACTAGTTAAATAAATTATAGATACATACAATGATACCATATTACTGTTCTATATCTACTGATATGAGATATTATTAAGCGGAAAGATTGGGTCATAAAGCTGTATACTGTGTAAACAAAAATACACATATTCATTTTATATTTTTAAATGTTTATTTTTGAGAGAGGGAGAGACAGAGTGCAAATGGGAGGGGCAGAGAGAGAGGAAAACACAGAATCTGAAGCAGGCTCCAGGCTGGGCTGTCAGCACAGAGCCAAATGAGGGGCTAGAACCCATGAACTGGGAGATCATGACCCGAGCTGGACACTTAACTGACTGAACCACCCAGGCAGCCCTTCATATGCATTTTAAAACTGAAATACTTGGGTGCTTGGGTGGCTCAGTCAGTTAAAAGTCTGACTCTTGATTTTAGCTCAGGTCATGATCTCACAGTCATGAGATTGAGCCCCACGTTGGGTTCAGCACACAGCCTACTTGGAATTCTCTCTCTCTCTCTGCCCCTCTGCTGCTTGTGCACGCTCTCTCTCTCAAAATAAATAAATCAACTTTTAAAATAAATAAATAAAGCTGAAATGATATAAAAGTTTCAGTTGTGGTTTTTTATGCTGATGGAATTACAAGTGACTTATTTTTAGTTGTCTAGATTTTCTAGCTTTTCTACAATGAATAGACATCAATTTTAATTAATCAAAATTAATAAAAAATCACTTAAAAATAAAAGCCTTTCTGGGGCACCTGGGTGGCTGAGTCAGTTAGGCATCTGACTTCAGCTCAGGTCACGGTCTTGCAGTCTGTGAGTTCAAGACCCATTTTGGGCTCTGTACTGACAGCTCAGAGCCTGGATCCTGCTTTGGATTCCTCCCTCTCTCTTTGCCCCTCTCCTGCTCTCACTCTGTCTCTCTCAAAAATAAATAAACATTAAAAAAATAATAAAAAATAAAAATACGGTATGCTGTTTAATCAAGTAGATGTGCCATGATTTACTTAACTAGTACTCTGACAATGGAACTTTAAGTTGTTTCTAATTGTTTATAAGTATGAATAATGTTGTAATGGACATTATTAGGTATACCTCATTCCGTCAGACCCAAACAATCATAAAATCCTAGATATCTAATCTATTTGCTTTTTTCCAACCCCAGTGCCACCATCCTAGTACAAGTCACCATCATCTCTAGACTGAAACCATACAACTGCTTTCTTTTTTATGATTTTAATATAATTTATTTTTGAATAGGTAATATAGTCACTGGTTCATAGAGTACAAAAGGGTATACAGTGACATTTCTCCTTCCTATCCTCCAATAACTGAATTCCCTCTCTGGAAGAAATAGGAAATTGATGTTATTCATTTACGCAGTAAATATTTATTGAGCACCTCCTGTAGTTAGTCACTTATTAGATCTGGAGGTATGCTATAATGGTAAGCAAGAGAAAAATAGTATATAGGCTTATGGATCTTACATTTCACTTGGGAATACAAACATAGAGTGAACAAACATGATAGCTTCAAATTGAAGCAAATATTCTGAAGAACATAAACAAGGGATTGCGATAAATAATAAAGTCAAGCTTATTTCAGGTAAAACGGTCAAGTAGGCCTCTTTGAGGAGGTGGCATTTACACTGAGATCTAAAGCAAGAGGAATGAACCATGCAAAGAAAATGAGGAAGAGTGCTCTAACAGCTAGAAGAGTTTTTGCAAAGGCCCTGAGGCAGTAAAGAGCTTGAAGAGTAACAAGAATAAAAAGAAGAGGAGAGAGGACACCCGGGTGGCTCAGTCCATTAAGCACCTGACATCAGCTTAGGTCATGATCTCACAGTATGTGAGTTTGAGGCCCACATCAGGCTCCAAGTGAGCAGTGTGAAGCCTGCTTGTGATTCTAGTTCTTTTCTCTCTCTCTGCCCCTCCCCTGCTCATGTTTTCCTCTCTCTCAAAATAAATAAACAAACAAATAGACTTTTTAGAAGAAGAAGAGGAGGAGAGGGAGAACATAAGTGAAGAGATTACCTTTTGATGGGAAGGACCTTTCCTCCATTGTAAATTACAAAAAAAAAAAAAAAGTACAAATAAAAGCAGGGCTTTGTAGTTTGAATGGTGAGTTTTCATTCAATGGTTTATAATTTCTCCATGACAGCTGAGCTGAGGTCTTTACTAAAACTGAAAAGTTTTGAGGAAAGTGAAGGCTTTCTGTCATAGTCATCTTAAGGAGTGAGAATGTGTATCCTGTTAGAGAAATGTACTGGGGCCCCTGGGCTGTTCTGTGCTGACTTGAGGCTTGAGATTCTGTATTCGAAATGAAACCAATCAAGTTGGCTGTGAATTCTTGAGTCATTAAAAGAGTTGATAATTTAAATTAAGAGAATGAAAAAACTCTTGAAGGAAGTGATTAGGAAAAAAGAGTGAGCAGAGTTAAGCCTTAGAATATGCCCAAAGGAGACAGAGAAGGTGTGGTCTGAGAAATAGACGTAAGAAAGTACAATGTCCTTGATCTCATGAAAGTAGAGAATTTAATAAAGAAGGTGGTTATCAGCAGTGTCCAAAATAGGACACTGAGATTGAGGGAGGCAGGGGCTGGGAGAGGATGAGAGCATTTGGTTAAAAGGAGGCCTCCTTAACTACGGTTCACTTATCCCTAGAAGTGATGGAACTGATAGCAGATTGTAAAGGAATGAAGAGCACTGAATGGCACTAAATGAAGCTAGTAAAAATCAGCCATTTATTCAAAGAAATTGGAGAACCAGCACATTTTAAAAGGCAGTGACATCAAGTGGGTTGTGTTCTGAATGGGGAGGTTTATAAATGTGTGACAACAAGAAGGAGATAGTGGAAGAATGGGAGATATTGGAGAGAGAGAACATGTGAGCCAAGATCTCTTTCAAGAGTGAATGGGTTTTAACTTTTTCAATAAATTTTGATGAATCCCCTGCCGTGCTAGACACCTGGTGTAAGTTGTGAGCCATACAGAACAATTCCTGCCCTCCTGGGTGCTCATGGTCTAGTTAGTAGGTAATTGAGAACTAAGAGAAAAGGAGGAAGAGGTTATCTTTTTGTTATACTCCAGCATAGAATGAGAGTATAAAAAAGTAGAATGCACCCAGGGCACCTGGGTGGCTCACTTGGTTAAGCGTCCAACTCTTGATTGTGGCTCAGGTCACAATCCCACGGTCATGAGACTGAGCCACACTCAGTGTGGAGCCTGCTTGGGATTCTCTTTCTCTCCCTCTCTCTCTGCCTCTTCCCCACTTGAGTGTGCACATGCTCTGTCTCTACCCGCCCCCCCCCAAATGAATAAACATTTAAAAAGAAAAAGAAAAGGGACATTCGTCCTGTATCAGATTGGGGCCCTACCATTAGGACCCCATTTAACTTACCTAATTACTTCCTTAAGGGTTCTATCTCCAAATACAGTCACACTGAGAGTTAGGGCTTCAACATATGAATATTGAGGACACAATTCATTCCCCCTAAAATTCAGGAGAGTCCATAACAGGTGGGGATGGGGACAAAGTGGGAGAGCTGGAGATTATGTGTGGGACAAGGTGGAGATGGGAAGGGTAAATTGAGGAAATCTGAGAGAGTTGGAGAAGAAAACACTTTAGCCACCTGTGGTGGGGCTAGGGTAGACAGAAAATCTAGTATGGTCCAGAAGTGTCAGAATGGATCTGATGTTTATTTCTTAGTTTCCAAGGATAACTAGGTGGAGAGTTACAGACAGCTGATACCAAACAAGCCCATAGATAGCCAGAGAATAAAAAAAAATAAAACAAAGCAAACAAACAAACAAACAAAAAACACTTTTTCAAACATTTAAATTCAAAATAGGCTTCAAGTAACAGTGAGTTTGAAAGTTTGGGTGTTGCAGGGCACCTGGGTGTCTCAGTCAGTTGAGCCTCAACTCTTGATTTTGGCTCATGTCATGATCTCACAGTTTGTGAGTTCGAGCCCCTTACTGGGCTCTGCACTGTCAGAGCCTGCTTGGGATTCTCTCTCTCTCTCTCTGCCCCTTCTGTGCTGTCCGTCTCTCTCTCAACATACATAAATAAACTTAAAAAAAAAAAAAAAAGAAAGTTTTAGTATTGCAATAATGGTAATATATTCATATTATAAGTATTTAGATTTTGCTCATTTTTACATACATTCTCAAGTATTTTTTTACAACAATCTGGTAGGGTAGGTTGATATCAACCTGGCTGATATTATCACATTCCTATTTATTAGATGAAATTGAAATTAAGGACATGGTCACCTGTCTAGGACTGGGACTTAACCCTCGTTCCCACTCTGATTTTTCTAAAGTTAAATATTTTTTTAATGTTTGTTTTATTTTTAAGGGAGAGCGACAGAGCATGAGTGGGGGAGGGGGAAAGAGGGAGGGAGACACAGAATCCAAAGCAGTCTCCAGGCTTCTGCTGTCAGCTCAGAGCCTGATGTGGGGCTTTAACTCATGAACCATGAGATCATGACCTGAGCTGAAATCAGTCGCTTAACCAACTGAGCCACCCAGGTGCCACTGGTTTTTCTAAAGTTTATATATTTATTTCGAGAGAAAGAATGTGTGCATATTTGCATGGGCATACACAAGTTGGGGAGAGGCAGAGAGAGAGGGAGAGAGAATCCAAGCAGGGTCTGCACAGTCAGGGCAGAGTCTGTTGTGGGGCTTGAACCCACGAACTGTGAGATCATGACCTGGGCTGAAATCAAGAGTCAGATGCTCAGCCACCTGACTGAGCCACCCAGGTGCCACTCTGATTTTTGTAATCTGTCTTCAATTCACCATTCAATCCTGAGAGAAATATCAAAAAAACAGGTAGAAGAGAAGGTTAAAATGTGAACTTTCTAAATAAAAGGAGAAAATCTCTATATGTCAAATGCATTTACTGTCCTCTGATGTGGCTTTGACAATATGGGTAGCACCATGGAGAAGGGAATCAGTGGTTGGTATTCCTGTCAGTAACTGAAAATATCGACAGTGGGAGTAGATGGAAAACTGTACCACCACTTTTTTTGAGAAATTAAGGATTCCCGGATAAAAAACAAAAAATAATACTACACATTTGTGAGCCTAACATCCAGAATTGACAAATATTCATTTATTATTATATGAACCTTTGTTTTTTTCACTAGTCCCATTCTGCTTCCAGTTTGGCCGATGGGAACCCCAGTATGAGATGAGAGAGAGAGAGAGAGAGAGAGAGAGAGAGAAGAGAAAGATTTGTATTGATTCTCTAAGGTCTGTCTTTATAAAATTGCTTTGGGCTGACTGAGTCCCTTGACTTAATGACAAGCTTATTTCAAGTTGGCTCTCTCTCTATGACTCTCTTCTTTTAGGTTCCAGTAACAGCTCCCAATCGTTCCACATTCTGTGGGATGAAGAGCCTTGGGTATTTACTGTCCTTATTTCCTCATATCTTTTGTAAACAAGCTCTTATTAAACAACACTCAAATTATCCTAATTTGAGAGTACACGTTTTCTGCTTCTTCCCTGACTGATCCACCTGGGAAGCTAGGCAAAATGCATATTTTCAAGCCTTTTTTCCCTCATTCTTTTTGTTAATTTACTTAATATTCATTCATTCAAATATCCAACAAATATTTGAAGGTGCCTGGATGGCTCAGTCATTAAGCATCTGATTTCAGCTCAGGTCATGATCTCACAGTTGGTGAGTTCGAGCCCCATGGAGTATGAGCCCTGCTTTGGGTAAAAACATGAGCCCCAGGTGAGCCCCACTTCTCCATCCCCCCCCCTTGATCACTTGTGCCCTCTTTCTCTAAAACAAACAAACAAACAAACAAACAAACAAAGGAACGAATAAATACTTGAATGCCCCATGTGCCAGGCACCAGGCAAGCTGCTATGGGTACAATGGTAACAAAACACAGTTGCTGTGTTTGGGAGGAGACTAACAATAAACAAGGAAGTGACTTATATGCGGCTAATTGTGATAGAAGGTTAAGGGGTCAGGGGGCAACTTTAGATTCAGTGGCCAGGAAAGGCATCTCTGAGAAGAGGACATTTCAGCCTGAAGTATGAGATAAACCCTCAGGGAAGAGCGTTTAAGGCAAAAGAAACTGCAAGTGCAAAATTTGAGAAAGTGCTAGAGAGCTAGTCAGGAATCAGATCGAATAGGATTTTCCCACAGGCCATGGTAAAGAATTTGCATTTTATTCTAAGTGCAGGTGAGGAGCCATTAAAAGGTTTTAAGCAGAGGAGTGATGTAGTATATTTGTAAAGATTATTCTTACTTATGGGTAGAAATAAATTGGAAAAAAGCAGAGATGCGGCAGTGGGAATGGAGATGGTGAGATATGGCTGGATTTGAGATCTGTTTTGGAGGTAGAACCAAGAGATTCAGTGGGTAAAGAGGAAAGGGAAAAACTCTAGGTTGATTGGTAAGCTTGGCTTATATAACTGGATAGTTGGGTGGCAGATGCATTTACTAAGATGGGAAAGAAACATACTTCTGGAGGGAATATGAGAAATTCTGATTCAAGTGACTGTGCGAAACACGATCTAGAACCCAGGTATGATATGCTATAAGCTGTACAACATAACTAGACAACTCTAACCCTCTTTTGGAAAAAGGAATGAAATTAACATTTATCCAGTATCTTTTGCATGCCAGGTGCTATCACACCTGCTCTCTTATTAATCTTTACCACAGTTCTGTGAAGTAAGTGATA
Source organism: Neofelis nebulosa (assembly GCF_028018385.1). Taxonomy (NCBI): domain Eukaryota; kingdom Metazoa; phylum Chordata; class Mammalia; order Carnivora; family Felidae; genus Neofelis; species Neofelis nebulosa. The sequence goes on from NC_080797.1 coordinate 48,156,862, forward strand.
TCATCTCTGATTTATAGATGAGGAAACAGAAGCTCCGATGGGTTGAGTGGCTCATGCAAGATTGCACAGCTATTAAAGGGACAAACCTGATATGCGAACCTAGTTCCTCAGAAACCAGGTTCAAAATCTGTTTTCACCACACAACACGGTGTTCACAGGCTGGCTTTTTCTCCATAACCATAAGTCACAGATTTTTTAATTTTTTAAAAATGTTTATTTATTTATTTTAGGAGAGAGAGTGCATGCACACACTGGTGTGAGTCAGGGAGGAGCAGAGAGGGAGAGAGAGAATCCCAAGCAGGTTCTGAGCTGTCAGCCCAGAGCTGAGGGTAGGGCTCATGACCTGGGCTGAAATCCAGAGTTGGACTCTTAACCCACAGAGCCACCCAGGCACCCCATCACTGAACTAGGAAGGGTGTGGTAAAAGGAATCAAATTAGCTCTCATGTCATTGTTTTCTTTTCTCTTCAAGGCTTTTGATTAAACAAATCAATATTTAATATACATCATTACTGAGCCTCTCCCAGCTTGTACGTGTTACACTGAGGATTTTTTTTTCCCAATTCCTCATTCTAACCATTTTCACCATATTATGAAATTAAGGAATTTGAGTTTTAAAATGTCCAAGAGTAGGGGTGCCTGGGTGGCTCAGTTGGTTGAGCATCTGACTTCAGTTCAGGTCATCTCGAGGTTCGTGAGTTCGAGCTCTACATGGGCTTGCTGGCTGTCAGTGGGGAGCCTGCTTTGGATCCTCTATCCCTCTCTTTCTCTGCGCCCCTCCCTTGCTCACACACTCTCTCTCAAAAATAAATAAAAAACAAAAACAAAAAAACATTAAAAAATCCAAGAGTTTCACCTTTTCTGTCTTCTTTGGTCTCTGAGGTCAGGTATTAAAGCTTATCAATGATGAAGCTATAGTTTTATATGCTTAAGTAAAATTCAGATGAGCTATGTAACTCTTCACACGTTCTTTCCCAATCAGACCCTTCTCCTCTGTAGCTGACTCATTTCCCTTTTCATTGGATATATTACTACAGTCATCATTTTTAGGTCATATGACTATGAAATAAGAAAGATGTAGGTGGCTTTGCAAAATCAAACAGGATACACCTGGCCCTATTAATAACTTAGAGCAATCTGAATTTAACCTATCTAAAACTTAGATAGATGATACCATCTTGGAAGGAAAATACCCCTTGGCTCAGGTGGGAAATGCTGAGAAGAAATATAGCAACATTTTTCTCAGGAAAAAAGTTGTCTTTTTTCTAAATTCATCGGGTTTTGGAATAACTTCTCCCAAATAACTTGTTTTGAAAAGTTATGAGAACCAAGCTCACAATCATTGGAATGGCTACTATAAAATTTTTTTCAGAAAATAAGTGTTGGCAAGATTGTGGAGAAACTGGAACCCTTGTGCGCTGCTGGTGGGAATATAAAACAGTACAGCTGCTATGGAAAAATAGTAGGACAATTCCTAAAAAACAAAAAACAAAAAAAACAAACAAAAAAAAAGAATTGTCCTATGTTCTAGCAATTCCACTTCTGGGTATGTATACAAAAGAATTGAAAACAGAGACTTGTTGACATATTTGTACACCCATGTTAATAGGAGCATTATTCACAACAGTCAAGGGACAACCCAAGTGTCCAGTGACAGATGAATAAACAAAGCATGGTAAACATATAACAAAATATCATTCAGCCTTAAAAAGGAAAAAAATTCAGCAATATGCTACAACATGGATGAACTTCGAGGACATTATATTAGGTGAAATAAGGCAGTTACAAAAAATGCAAATATTGTATGATTTCACTTACATGACATACCTGGAATAGTGAAATTCATACAGGTAGAAAGTAAAATGGTGGATGTCAGGGACTGGAGCAGAGGGGAATGAGGAGTTTGTTTAATGGATAGAATTTCAGTTTTGCAAGAGTAAAAGGGTTCTGGAAATGAATGATAGTGATGGCTGCACAACAATGTGAATATGTTTAATGGCACTGAACTGTACATTTAAAAACGGTTAGGATGGAGGGATACCTGACTGGCTCAGTAGGTAGAGTATGCAACTTTGTTTTTTGTTTTTGTTTTTGTTTTTTTTTTAATTTTTTTTCAACGTTTTTTATTTATTTTTGGGACAGAGAGAGACAGAGCATGAATGGGGGAGGCGCAGAGAGAGAGGGAGACACAGAATCGGAAACAGGCTCCAGGCTCCGAGCCATCAGCCCAGAGCCTGACGCGGGGCTCGAACTCACGGACCGCGAGATCGTGACCTGGCTGAAGTCGGACGCTTAACCGACTGCGCCACCCAGGCGCCCCTGCAACTTTGTTTTTAAAGTTTATTTATTTATTTTGAGAGAGAAACTCAGAGAACACTAGTGGGGGAAGGGCAGAGAGACAGAGGGAGAGAGAGAGAATCCCAAACAGACTCTGTACTGTCAGTGCAGAGCTCGAAGCAGGGCTTGAACCCATGAACCCTGACATCATGACCCAAGCTGAAATCAAGAGTCAGACACTCAACCCACTGAGCCATCCAGACACCCCTGGGGTATGCAACTCTTGATTTCAGGGGGTCGTGAGTTCAAGCGCCACATTACATGTGGAGCTTACATAAAATTAAGAAAAAATTCTTTAATGTCTAGGGTGGGTTAAATAAGGATAAGTTTTAAAAATAAGTTCAAAATAAATTTTTAGTAAATTTTGGGTGGTGGATAATTGGTTTTCCAGCTATAGAGTCATTCCAGAGGTTACAAGAGGGCCTCTAATTTCTGCCAAAGCATGTTACCTTACACATCTAAAATGTAAAAAATGTGAAAGCTTATCTTTATGGAATAGACGTGAAAGTTTATCTGTGTAAAACTGGTCAGCTGACATTTTACTAAAACTCCACCCAAATAAAAAAAACAAAACAAAACAAAAATTAAGATGGTAAATTTTATGTTATGTATAATTTGCCACAGTTAAATTTTTTAAATTTCTTTTTTTAATTATTTGGAAGGCCTAATAAGACCTGACAATTTGTAAAGATAAATGTTTATTTCACTTGTCTTTTAACTATGTGTTTGTTTCTTTGTTTTTTCTGTAAGTGCACCCAGTGCAGAGGCCCAACCCGGGGCTTGAACTCATGACCCTGAAATCAAGACCTGGGCTGAGATCAAGAGTTAGATGCTTAACCCACTGAGGCTCCCAGAAACCCCTTATTTCACTTGTCTTTTAGACAGAATTTGAGCGAATGGAAGTATTTTGGATTTCTTATATTGTTAGAATTTTAGCATTTATTGATCCTCTATTGTAGTGATTTTTTTTCTAATGTTTATTTATTTATTTATTAAATGTTTATGTATTTTTGAGAGAGAGAGAAACAGAGAATGAGAGGGGGAGGGGTAGAGAGAGAGAGACAGAATCTGAAGCAGGTTCCAGGCTCTGAGCTGTCAGCACAGAGCCCGACTTGGCTCTGACTCACGAACCCTGAGATCACGACCTGAGTCAAAGTTGGAGGCTTAACTGAATGAACCACCCAGGGGCCCTGATTTTTTATTTATTTTATTTTATTTTATTTTTTAAGAGAGAGAGTGCAGGGGAGAGGGGCAGAGGGAGAGAGAGAGAATCCCAAACAGGCTCTATACCCAGTGCAGACGCAGGGCAAGGCTGGGATGTGATCTCACAACCCTGGGACCATGATCCAGGCTAAAATCAAGAGTCAGACACTCAGCCAACTGAGCCACCCAGGCACCGCAACTGTCTATTCTAAACATAGCCAAATAGGGGCGCCTCCGTGGCTCAGCCGGTTAAATGTCCTATTTCGGCTCAGGTCATGACCTCATGTTTCCTGGAATTGAGACCCAAGTCGGGCACTGTGCTGATAGCTCAGAGCCTGGACCCTGCTTTGGATTCTGTGTCTCCCTCTCTCTCTGCCACTCCTCGACTCTCTCTCTCTCTCTCTCTCTCTCTCTCAAAAAGATGAGTAAATGTTAAATAAACAAATAAAACGAACATACCCAAATGGAAATACTTCTATCCCTTGGCTCAGGTCATGATCTCAAGTTTCATGGGTTTGAGCCCCTCATTGAGCATCTGCACTGATGGTGTGGAGCCTGCTTGGGATTCTCTCTCTCCGTCTCTCTCTCTCTCTGCCCCTCCCCACACCCTCAAAATAAATAAACAAACTTAAAAAAGAAATACTTCTATCCCCAATAGAAGAATACATACCCTCTAATTGTGCTCTTCCAATGATTGGGAGCTCTCATAACCACAGAGAGCAGGCCATTTCAGCTCCTTGATGTCTACTTTGGTTTGCAACTCAAATTCTCTCTACTTTGCTGCTTTGCCACCTTTAATCTACAAGGAAAGCCCAATGAAATAGTCATCTTACTGCACCAGAGTCAGTCCTGCCCTGATATCACCATTAAAATGATTACACATTGTTAATGAGTGTGCTTTTAGTGTCTGTGTTCTAACTTAAACTACTTTTTCTTCTGGTCTTCAGGAAATATCAGAGGGTCAGGGGCACATGGGTGACTAAGTCGGTTAAGTGTCTGACACTTGATCTCAGGGTCTTGAGAATACTTGAATACTCTCTCTTTTACTCTGCCCCACTCGTGCACACGTGTTCTCTCAAAATAAATAAGTAAACACTTAAAAATAAAAACCATAGTTTCTAGAAAAGTACTATTTGAATTAAGCTTCTTATAAAGATAGTATTTCTTTTTTCTTACTTTTTATGTTTATTTTTGAGAAAGAGAGACAGAGAGAGAGAGAGAGAGGGAGAGAGAGAGAGAGAGAGAGAGAGAATGAGTGGGGGAGGGGCAGAGAGAGAGGGAGACACAGAATCAGAAGCAGGTTCCAGGGTCTAAGCTGTCAGCACAGAACCTGACTCAGGGCTCGAACTCGTCAACTGTGAGATCATGACCTGAGCCAAAGTCAGACACTTAACCAACTCAACCACCCAGACAAATCTGCCCCAAAAGATAGTAATTCAAAGCAGTTAGAGAATGGGATTTACATATGGTATTGTGACATCTGCTAATCACCTGGGAAATAAAAAAATAAGAAAGAATCCCTGCCTCATATCTTATTATGAGATAATTTCATAAATAAATTCAAATGAAGTAAAGATTTAAATGCCATAAAATGAAACCATAAAAACTTTTTTATAAAAATAGGCTAAGTTAATGTTACATTGTAAAAGCCTTTCCTGAAAATAAAATCCAAAAGCAAAGAAGGAAAATACATATACATTTGATTACATAAAAATGAAATCTTCTGGATGTATGATATATAAATTGTATCCCAACGAGCTATTGAAAATTTAAATCTCCTATATATCCAAAAATATTCTAAAGTGAAAAAAACTGGGAAAAATATTTACAGCACATAGGATAGTTGAAAGATTAAGCTCTTTATTTTATGTAGAGTTCACACAAATGAAGAAAGAAAAGATGAACAATCCCAAAAAAAGAGGGGCAAAAAATATAAGTAGGCAAATTAGAGAAAAGCAAAAAATTTTGAAAATAATTTTTTGTTGTTGCTTTGAAAGAAAAGTTTTGAGGGCATCTGATCTTTAGAATTTATATGTGTTGCTTCTCTTTCCCAGAGCCTCTGATCCTACTTGGCCTTTGAATTGCCTGATATCTTTGTACTTTAGAGTCTGGTTAGTTTAATTAATTGGAACCTGAGTTAATGAGATATCAGTGTGACTTTTGACCCTCATTAGAATATGTCACTTCTTGCTGAGGGGAACTGTTTCATACCCCTGAACGCTGGCAACCTGACTCACAGATGTGTGCCATTATTCTCAGGAAAGCTGAGAGAAATGGTGTGTCTGGTTCATTGCAAACTGTTGAGAATACTTGAAGCACAATATCCAACTGAAGGTGTTACTAAAATTATCTTCAAAATAAAAGGCATCAACACTATCAGCCTTGGAGTGATGTTTTTACTTAATGTGCATATTCGATTTTCTTTAGTTAACACACACATGTGGAGTATCTAGTGTGTATACCAGATAGACTCTTTGGTTGGACCCTAGCATCAAGGAAAATCATATTTTAGAGAAAGACACAATAAGAGTGTAAAGGTCCAAGGACAGTTTCTAACTTGGCATGTTTTTTGTTTTTGTTTTTGTTTTTTACATTTTATTTATTTTTGATAGAGAGACAGAGCACAAGTGGGGGAGGGGCAGAGAGAGACGGAGACACAAAATCCGAAGCAGGCTCCAGGCTGTCAGCACAGAGCCCAACGCGGGGCTCGAACTCACAAACCACAAGATCATGACCTGAGCCCAGGTCAGACGCTTAACCGACTGAACCACCCAGGCACCCCTGTAACTTGGCATCTTTTTTTTTTTTTTTTTTTTTTTTAATTTTTTTTTTCAACGTTTTTTATTTATTTTTGGGACAGAGAGAGACAGAGCATGAACGGGGGAGGGTCAGAGAGAGAGGGAGACACAGAATCGGAAACAGGCTCCAGGCTCCGAGCCATCAGCCCAGAGCCTGACGCGGGGCTCGAACTCACGGACCGCGAGATCGTGACCTGGCTGAAGTCGGACGCTTAACCGACTGCGCCACCCAGGCGCCCCTAACTTGGCATCTTATACTCAGTTACTACCCTAGTATTAATCTATAAATTTTGTATAAGTTGCTATAGAACAGCTGATATTTCTATAGTGAAATACTCCTTCAATCAAAATTAAGTGTCATCTATGTATCAGGCACTGTCCTAGATGCTGGGGATTTAATAAGGAATAAGATACAGTCCCTACTCTCAAGAGATAGCTGGAAATATAACCCAGGCTCAGGCGTGCAAGAGCACCTGGCTCCTGGGATCCCAAATGGACCAGGTTTGGCCACTCGCCGCTGACGAAATCCAAAGGTAGTGAAACAAGAAAGGAATTTATTTCAGTGAGGCCAGTACTGGGAAGACAGAGGACTGGTCTCTCAAAGACTGTCTCCAAAGCTCCGGGTTTATATAAGGAAAATGTGGAATGAAGGTCAGTGGATACGTGCAAGGTAGGTGGTAAAGATCAGGTCATCATTGACCTGAGGTCAGTCACATGGGGTCATGCTGATTTAGGGCAGTCCTTGTTGCTTGAGGGGATAGTTTCAGTTCCCCTCATGGGATGCTTTGCCCACAGAGGCTTTTGTCTGAGTTTAGAGATAAGCAGGAAAGAAGAACTTAATCAATTAGAAAGTACAGGCTGAGGTCAAAATGGAGGCAGCTGAAGTCCTCTTTCAGGAAATTATAATTTACAAGATATATATATATATATATATATATATATATATATATATATATTCCCCTCTTGACTTTTATAGAAGTCCTGTGAAATAGTCATGAGAAGACAGAAGCTCAGAGAGTTCCAAGAATTGCCCAGGCTTGATGATCAAGTAAGTCACAGAGTCTCCAAACAGGTTTTCTGAGGCAGAGCTCAAGATACACAACAAGGATTAACAGTTAGTATCTGACCTTGGAGAGAACCTGGAGATCTGACTTATTTCTCTGTATTTCCTTTCTTTTTCCTTTCCTTTCTTTGCCTTTAGGCAAAACAAAATTTTCATTCTTAGCCAATAGTGCATTTGTACTTAATATTTTGTTTGTTTTTATTTTTTTTTATGTTTAATTGATTTTGAGAGAGAGAGAGAGACAGAGAATGAGCGGGGGAGGGGCAGAGAGAGACACAGAGACACAGAAGACACAGAAGACACAGGAGACACAGCATCTGAAGCAGGCTTCAGGCTCTGAGCTGTCAGCACAGAGCAAGCCCCACGAGGGGCTCGAACTCATACCATGAGATCATGACCTGAGCTGAAGTCGGAAGTTTAACTGACTGAACCACTCAGGTGCCCCTGTACTTAATATTTTGGAGAAGCATTTATGTTCTATTTATCTCTTGAGCCTACTTAGGCAATAATCTGTAAAGGATCTTAAATGATAGTGTAACAACTCCAACATGCTCTTATTGGAATTTTTGTTGTTGTTATAAAACTAAATAATTTCCAGTAGAGCAGAGATGTCTTACATTTTTCTTTGTGTCTGCAATGTGTATTGTAGGTATCTAAATGTCACTTTCCCTTGGGTGTTTCAGTCACATACAAAAAACCTTTTATTACACTGCACTTCTGTTGTGCAGGAAGCTCATCTTATTCACCTCCGCTGTTTCCCTCTTTCCCATCTTGGCAAAATGCATATGAGGTACACAATATATCCTCATTAAAACTTCAAGTTGAAAAGAGCAAGAAAAGAGAAACTGAGTTATAAAATTCTTTTTGGATGGATAACTGCAACATTCTTCAGGGTATATCATATTTCAGATAATTTAGTTAATCCCATATTTGCAATTACAAAAACCAGTTAAGGGATCTATGAACTTCTTTCAGTATTTAGTAAAGTAAGATAATATAACTTTCTTTGTGTAAATAAGCACATTCTGGTTTGGGTTTTGATTTGTTTTGGTTAGCATTTTCTTCTCACATAATCAGCAGTCTGAAAAACACTTCAAGGAGGAAAGAGTTTTGACTGCAGAAGGAAGTGATATGGAGGTTGAACAAGGTTGTTAACATTGACTTTGCCCTTACTTGTCTGATGTTGGCCAACCTCAAAGAGGACTTCAACTCCCTCCATTTTGACCTCAAACTCCATAATTGATTTAAGTTTTTCTTTCCAGCTTATCTCTTATCTCACACAAAAGACCCTGTGGGCAAAGCATCCTTACCCCTTCAAGCACTAAGGACTGCCCCGGGGCCAGCAAGACCTCACCCAGGATTGATCCCAAGATAATGATGACCTGACTTTTACTGTCCAACTGCATGTACATACCGACCTTTGTCCCACATTTCCCTTATATAAACCTGGAAGTAAGTGTTCCCGACACGTTGGAGACAGTCTTTGAGATGCCAGTCCTCTGTCATCCCTGTGTTGGCCTCACTGAAATAAATCCCTTTCTTGTTTTACCACCGCTTATCTTTCTTTGGATTTTGTCAGTGGCAAGTAGCCAAACTTGGTCTGTTTGGGATCCCTGGAGCCCGGTGCTCTTCACCCCTGTGCCCCAGCTACAGTGCCACAAGATTTTGTTCAATACCACAGCTTGAAGAAAATATGACATGTGGTAGCCAAGTTTCTTCCTAAGTGTATGCAGAGTTTATTATTATTATTATTATTATTATTACTTTAAATATTTATTTTGAGGGAGAGAGAATGAGTGGGGGAAGGACAGAGAGAGGGAGAGAGAATCCCAAAGAAGCTCCATGCTGTCAGTGCAGAGCTCAGTACCAGGGCTCAATCCCATGAACCATAAGATCATAACCTAAGCCAAAATCCAATCTTGGACATTTAACCAACTGAGCTGTTCAGGTGCCTGTAGAGTTTATTATGATGTGGTCACTCAACAAATATTTGAATGTTCACATTGCGGAGACTCTAGGAATATAGTAGCAAAAAAGGCAGGCAAGGTTTCTGTTCTGAAAATCCATTCTGAAAGTTTTAATCCAAACGAGTGGGGGTTGACTGAATCGCCATGGTGTATTATCCGACTCTAAGCACCCTTTTCTCTTTTACTAACTCTCCGTGGAAAAGAACAATCTAAGCACAGAAAACATGAGTAGTGTCTCATTCTAGCTGATTAAAGGGTTTAGTATCCCTTTCCCTTCTTGGAAAAGTGACCATTCTCATTTCTTTTTTTTTTTTTTAATGTTTATTTTTGAGAGAGAGAGGGAGAGAGAGCATGAGTGGGGGAGGAGCAGAGAGAGAGAAAGAGAGAGAGACAGAATCCGAAGCAGGCTCCCGGCTCTGAGCTGTCAGCACAGGGCTCAAACTCATAAACCGTGGGACCATGACCTGAGCTGAAGTCAGATGCTTAACCAACTGAGCCGCCAAGGCGCCCCTCATTTCTATTGCCTGGAAAGAAGCAATGCCAAGTGCTACAGGCAAAAGCTATATACATGCAACATTAATCAGTTTTGTTTCTGCGCTTTGCCGTTTCCAGGATGTGCCCTCAATTGCATTTTGGAAATATAAGTTGCTTCAACTCTTATTTCTACCTTTTACACTTCTGTGTGACATCAGCAGGGAGTTGAAAAATTTTGTCTGGGAAAGACTAGGCAGTAAATATTTTCGGCTTTTTAGGCTATAGGGTTTCTGTCACAACGACTCAATTCTGCGGTTACAGTGCAAAAGCAATCACAGATCTACCTAAATTGTTGAGCGGGACTATGCTCTAATAATTTATCTAGGGACACTGAAGTTGGCATCTCACATAATTTTCACATATCATAATATATTATTTCTCTTTTTTCCCCCAACCATCTAAAAAGGTAAAAACCAGAGTGCCTAGGTGGCTTGGTTGGGCGTCTGACTCTTGATTTGGCTCAGGTCATGATCCCCAGGTTGTGGATCAGGCCTCACATTGGGCTCCACACTGAGCATGGAGCCTACTTGAAATCCTCTCTCTCTCTCAAAAACAAATTAAAAAGGGGCGCCTGGGTGGCGCAGTCGGTTGGGCGTCCGACTTCAGCCAGGTCACGATCTCGCGGTCCGTGAGTTCGAGCCCCGCGTCAGGCTCTGGGCTGATGGCTCGGAGCCTGGAGCCTGTTTCCCATTCTGTGTCTCCCTCTCTCTCTGCCCCTCCCCCGTTCATGCTCTGTCTCTCTCTGTCCCAAAAATAAATAAAAAACGTTGAAAAAAAATTAAAAAAAAAAAACAAATTAAAAAATTAAAAAAACGTAAAAACCATTCTTCGCTTCTGGGCCATATAAAATGTGAGATTTGGCCCATGAGTCATCGTTGGGCAATCCCTCATATGAAGGACTTGGTGATGTGGCACAGGCTGTGGATTTAATCCTCATGTGGATGACTGAACCAACGTTGCACTGGTGAACCTGTTGCAGTTTCGAGGTCCACTCAGTTCTGGCGAGTGGCTTGAAGATGCGGGCTACAGGTTGTCATGAGGAGAAGCCAGTAAACAATGCCACTTTCTGTGCTTTCGTTTCTAGCAGAGCTTACTGATGATTGTTCACACTTTCTCTGTCACTTGAGAGTTTCTGAATTCCACTTTTGCAAACCAAGGTGACACCAATTGTAGCGTATTCTTCTCACCCTCTTAGTAAGGCAGGTAAGGCAGAAATCTATTTTGTTGTCATGAAGCAAAACGAGTCACGTAAGCATTTTGGATAATTCTCTGAGAAAGCAGAACAGCTGTGCTGTGCATATTCAATATTAATTTTGAACTTTTTAGTGACCAGGATCATTTCATTCTGTAAATCAAGCAATTCCCTTAGGAATTCTCTAAGCCATTCCCTTAGGTTTGCTCTTGTACCCGGAAAGAAAAGGAGTATTTTTGCTTCCTGTTTAGGTCATTTCTAAGCACTTTTGTAAGACCTAGAACCCTGTTAACCTAAGCACTTCAGACAGCTTTGTGCTATTTTCTTACGAAAAGACATTTGTTTTCCTGAGCTAGATTCTCTTGCTCTTTGACATCTCTTAATTCTCTGCTTTTGAAATGGCTTCATTCTTGAGGTGAAGCTACTGGCCATGGGGCATTTGTAAAGTGTGTTATTCCAGCAGGGCTCTGTCACATGGCTTGTTTCCTAAACTTGATGTTACTGCGTTGAGGTTGGAAGGAATGACCCCTGTTGGATTCTGTGTGATCAATTACACCAAAAAGTTAGTACAAAAGACCTAGGCTCAATCCCCTCGTGTTCAAGTCCGACAACCTGGAATCATGCCTGATACTCTTTTTCTGTTCTGTTTCTTGACCCGTGCAGTGGTTATATGAGTTTATGTAGAGATTCATCAAATTCATATGCAGTTGTATAGTTTACGTAGAGTATGTGTCTTTACCTTGATAATTAAAAAAAACAAAACAAAACAAATTCACTTATCTAAAGCAACCCTTTCTACTTTCTCATCACCCTCATTCTATTTTTATCCATAACACATATCACCAGCTGATGTATTTTATATAATTAACGTATCATTTTATTTACTATGCCTCTTTCCCACAAGGATGTAAGCTCCACGAAAGGGATGTCTGGGTTTCATTTACTGCTGTATATTAGAGCTTAGAACAATGCTTAAGCACATAAATCTCCACAACGATTTGTTAAATAATGAATTGCTATATTGTAGCTTCAGCTCTGGATGTACTTACAAATCAGTTTTTGTCTGGAACATGAGAGACTCCTCTTTCCCTATAATCAGCACTATGACTAATTTACCAACTGCTTACAAATTGTGAAATGGGCTTGGGGACAATGATGTCAACCTTTGGGTTGAGTTACAGATTTTATTGACAAAGATTTTATTGACAAACATTAGTTGGTTGACCTCTGAGCCCAAAGCTAAGAAGGCAGAAGAATGGGGAATATCAGTTCATATTTCTCACTCTCCCAAGATTGTTGAGTTGTTCAGTATTATTTTGTCAGAAGCCAGAAAAGGAAAATAAATAACCCATTGTCTCCCTAAGCAAAATTGTTTGTGCTATAGTTGAAATCTTTGACCTTGGAGTCAGGTAGGAAGAATTAGCAAAGCAAATCTTTTTTTTTTTTTTTTTTTTTTTTTAACGCTTATTTTATTTTTGAGAGAGAGAGTGCAAGCAGAGGAGGGACAGAGAGAGTGGGAGACAAAAGATTCGAAGGAAGCTCTGCAATGTCAGTGCAGAGCCCAAGGTGGGGCTCAAACCTACAAGCCATGAGATCATGACCCAAGGCAAAGTTGGACGCTTAACTGACCCACCCAGCAAAGCAAATTTTAAGAAATGTGATATAGTGAAATGGACAGAATGGAGATGGTCCCTCCAGACCTAGAATGCTCTTGTTGATTTGAAAGCTAAAATGCAGGGAAAGGATAAGGAACATATAACTAAAAGATATTTGTCTTAAGGTAGAAGTACAAGAATGGAGACAAGAAACACGAAATGGGTAGAAGATTTTGAGAAGTACAGGACCATGAAAACGGTGATAAGTAAAAGTGCAAACTTTTCAACTATAAGCTTAATCAAGGTAGGAACTGGCATGGTTGGAAATAACTTTGATTGAATAGTTATTATGTATTTAGCATTTAACAGGTTTTTCTCATTTAATCCCCACACAGATTTTTTTTTGATTTTTCAATGTTTATTCATTTGGGGGGGGGGGCAGAGAGAGAGGGAGACACTGACTCCGAAGCAGACTCCAGGCTCTGAGCTGTCAGCACAAAGCCTGATGCGGGGCTTGAACCCACAAACCATGAGGTCAGGACCTGAGCTGAAGTTGGACACTTAACTGACTGAGCCACCCAGGAGCACCCCCCCACAATAGGTATTTAAATAGGTATTATTAGCTTTATTATTTTATGAGAGGTCAGGAAATTGACTTTCAAAGGGCACAAAATGTATTCACAGATGGAATTCCTACCCAGTTCTGGCTTCAAGGACAAGATCATCTTCCAATGAGGTGGGTGATAACTCCCTCTCCTGGAATGCTTACAGTTATTACCATCTGTGCCATTCATCATCACAGTATTTTACTCCTTTGTTATTTATTTGGTCTCATCACTCCACTGCCTGCAGGTTTAGCTCCCTAGGGCATGCAACACCCTTCCCAATCTGACTCCCACTATCTTTCCAGTCTTCTTTCTCTCTTCCCATTCTAAGCCATCCTTGGTGACAGAATCAGTTTTGTCCAAAGCTAGTTCTGACCAAAACTGTTGCTTCAAAACCTTGGCTTAACTTGTTACTTTTCTGATAAAGTTTAAACTCCTTAACATATTATGTTTCGACTTACCATTCCAGACTCCATACCCATTCCAAATAACCAGAACTTCAGTTACACTGAACAAGTGCACTGTTCTCTGTGCAGCACTATTCAGCACCTCCTCAGTAATCCCCATTTGTTGCCTTTCCTCAAGTCCTCCCCAGCGATCCCACTTTCCTGTACCTTCACACAAGTTCTTTCTGCTCCTTGAAATGCGCGTTCTCCTTTCTTTGGCTGGTGAACTTTTGCTTACATAGTATCAATATTTGTTTACATTGTATGCCAAATACTACCTCCTTCGTGGAGCCTTTCCTGGGGTGTTTTGCTACCCAGCTTTGTATTATTTTGACCATCTATTTATTTTCCCAAAAGTCTATGAGCTCCCCAAGGGCAAGGAAACAGACATATTCATCTATGTCTTCAGAGCCTGGCATACAATATATACTCAATAGATGTTGTGAACAGTGAATTACCTAACAATTCTTCTACAAGCTAGTACATCCCTCCACTAGATTACACACTTTTTACATTAATTTATTCCTCAATGACTGACAGTAACCACCGACAATGTTATAAAAAAAAAAAAAAAAAAAGGACACTGCTCTGCACTCTTCCCACCAAGGCAAACAAAAGAAAAATATCTCCGGTATCTCAGGTTAATATTAATAAGAAATTTGGGTGATGAATATATTACTAAGAAGCACAAAGAAATACCCGAATAAGTGGAGAAATAAATTATATTTCTGAAGGAGAATACTAATTAGTATAAATATACTGATATTATCAAATAAATTCTTAGTGTGGATTAGTTTCCATCCAATTCTCAAAAGAGGTTTTGGTTTTGTTTGTTTGTTTGTTTGTTTTCATTTGAGTTCCAAGACCAGTGTTTGAAAAGTTCATCTGGAGGGGTGCCTGGCTGGCTTTGTTGATAGAGCATACATCTGTTGATCCCAGGGGCCCTGAGTTTGAGCTCTGTGTTGTCTGTAGAGTTTACTTAAAAAAGAAAAAAAAAAAAGAAAAAGTTTGAGGCGCCTGGGCAGCTCAGTCGGTTAAGTGTCTGACTTTGGCTTGGTCATGATCTCATTGTTTGGGGGTTGGAGCCCCACAGTGGGCTCTCTGCTATCAGCACAGAGCCTGCTTCAGATCCTTTCTCTCCTCTTTCTGCTCCTTCCCCACTCACGCTGTCTCTCAAAAAATAAATAAACTTAAAAAAAATAAAGAAAAAAAGTTTATGTGGAGTGTTTATTGTGCAATTATTTCAACTTTTTTAATATCTGAGAATTTTCATTATTATGTGTAAAAACAGTCAATTTGGAAGAATGTGTAGGCAGACCAGCAAGGAAAGTATTACAAAAGGATAGTGAATGTGGGTGTGGGCTTGCTCCATCACATTTTAAAATGTTATTTCAGTAATCAAAACTAGAACAGAAGGGGGCGCCTGGGTGGCTCAGTCAGTTGGGCATCCAACTTCATGCTCTCATAGTTCGTGGGTTCGAGCCGCGCATCAGGCTCTGTGCTGACAGCTCAGTGTCTGGAACCTGCTTCGGATTCCGTGTCTCCCTCTCTCTCTGCCTCTCCCCTGCTTGCGCTCTCTCAAACAAAAAACAAAAAACGAAAACAAAACTAGAACAGAAACGAGACAAATCAATGGAATATAAATAGATATCCTTGAAACAGATCTTAGGATAGATAAGTCTATGACACTTTCATTATATTTGTTAAACAAACATTTATACAAAGCTTACTGTTCTAGATTCTTTACATATACCTACTCATTGATACTTTAACTAATGTAACTAAAAATCGGTCTCTGGAGCCAGACTGCCTGTGTTCAGATTCTGTCCCTGCCATTTACTGTGTGACCTTGAAAAAGTTACTAAACTTCTCTGTTTCCTTAGGTACAAAATGTAGATAATAACCAATCTCATATAATTTTTAAGAGATTAAATTAATATTTTATAAACGATGCATCACAATAGGTAAGAAGTAATATCATCAATGGTGTAAGAAAATTGGATAAAAGTACCTAGTTGGAGTTTTGCCTCTATAAGATACTGAAAATAAATTCCAGGATTTAAAGAAATATATCAAAAAAAAAAAAAGAAAGCATAAAATATTTAGAAGAAAACACATATGCATATTTAACTAATTCTAAAAATTGATGACTTTCCAAGTAGAAAGGGAAAAAGAAATAATATATCATAAAAATTAAAAGTTTAAAAGGAACAAGTTAGAAAAAGAAAAGACTTAGAAATAGAATAAATGGGATAAATGACAGGTAGAATATACTTTTATCTCACCTTTTATAAATCAGGGGAGTATTATAGAAAAGAGGAAAATTACATAAACAATTTACAGAAGAAAAATACAAATAGTCTAATGGCTATAATTATGTAGAAAAATGTTCAATCTCACAAAGGAAGGCCATTTAAACCAATGATGTATTATTTTAAACTAGTAAATATGGTTAGGATTTAAATACAGAAATGCTTGGGGTACCCGGGTGGCTCAATTTGCTGAGCATTAAACTCTTGATTTTGGCTCAGGTCATGATCTCATGGTCATGGGATCAAACCCCCTGTTGGGCCTTGAGTTGAGTGTGGAACCTGCTTGGGATTCTCTCTCTCCCTCTCCCTCTGCCCCTTCCCTGTTCGTGCTCTTTCTCTCTCAAAATAAATAAATAAACATTAAAAATAAATAAATAGAATGCTTAATGTCAACAAATGTATCACAAGAAGGCACTCCTGTAAAGAATAAATTTGGTATGATCTTAAAAAAAATATTTTTTGGGGCGCCTGGGTGGCGCAGTCGGTTGGGCGTCCGACTTCAGCCAGGTCACGATCTCGCGGTCCGTGAGTTCGAGCCCCGCGTCGGGCTCTGTGCTGACTGCTCGGAGCCTGGAGCCTGTTTCCGATTCTGTGTCTCCCTTTCTCTCTGCCCCTCCCTGGTTCATGCTTTGTCTCTCTCTGTCCCAAAAATAAATTAAAAAAACGTAAAAAAATATATATATATTTTTTAATGTTTATTTATATTTGAGAGAGAGAGAGACAGAGCGCAAGCAGGGAAGGGGCAGAGAGACGGAGACAGAATCTGAAGCAGGCTCTGCCAGCACAGAGCCTGACGCAGGGCTTGAACTCACAAGCAGCGTGATTATGACCTGAGCTGAAGTCAGACATTTAACTGACTGAGCCACTCTGGCACCCCTAAATTTGGTATATTTTGAAGAGCATTTTAGAAAAATTCATTGATTTTGAAACTGTTCATATATGTTGATCCTGTGATCTATTTGTTATGAGTTGAATTGTTTCCATCCAAGAGATAAGTTGAGGTCCTAACCCCTTGTACTTCAGAATGTAACTTTATTTAGAAATAGGGTCATTGCAGATGTTATTAGTAAGATGAAGTCATGCTGGAATAGGAAGGGTTATTAATTCAATAGGATCAGTGTCTTATAAGAAAGGAGTATACCATGTGAAGACAAACGCACAGAGAGAAGACGACTGTGTGGCTATGGAGGCAGAGATTGGAGTTGTTTATCTACAATAGTGCCCCCCTTGTGTGTGGGAGGTATGTTCCAAGATCCCCTGTGCATGCCTGACATGGCAGATAGTATCAAATCCCATAAAAACGATGTTTTTTCCTGTGCATACCTATAACAAAGTTTAATTTACAGGCTAGGCACAGTAAGAGATTAACAACAAAGATTAATAACAAAATAGAATAATTATAATAATGTACTGTAATAAAAGTTACATGAATGTGGTTTCTCTCAAAATATCTTATTGTACTGTACTCACCCTTCTTCCTGTGATGATGTGAGATGATAAAATGCCTATGAGATGAGACAAAGTGAGGTGAATGACGCAGGCATGTGACGCAGTGCTAGGCCGCTATGGACTTTCCCAGGATCCATTAGGAGGATCATCTGCTTCCTGCAGGTGGTTGACCTGGGGTAACTGAAACCACAGAAAGTGAAACTATGGATAAAGGGCTTATAAAAGTACTGTATCAGCCAAGGAATGCCAAGGATTGCCAGCAAACAACACAAGATAAAATTAAAAAGGCAAGAAAGAATTTTCCTCTACAGTTTTCAGAAGGAGCAGGGCCCTGCTGATTTTGGACTGTGATTTTGGACTGTGAGACAGTAAATTTCTTATTTTAAACTACCCAGTTAGTGGTAGTCTATTATGGAAGCCCTAGGAAAGTAATGCACTATCCTTGGGGAATAATTAATATGAATAAAAATATATGTTCAAGAGTACTTATTGAATTATTCATAATTGCAAAAATTTAGAAGTGATCATAATGTATAAACAATACTGGCATTATTAAATGAAATAATTTATAAGGTAGAATATTATGGTGATAATAAAAATCATATTTTTGAAAGTCTAGGTAAATGTTTTATGATATAATAGTGAGAAAGGGCAAGAAATAACAGTATATTCCATATGATTCAAATTTCATTTTAAACTTTTTAAAAAGTCCATCTATTTATTTTTGAGAGAGAGAGCATGCATGCAGGGGAGGGGCAGAGAGAGAGAGAGGAAGAGAGAAGATTCCAAGCAGGCTCTGCACTGTCAGCTCCTGACATGGGGCTTGAACTCATGAACCATGAGATCATGACCTAAGCTGAAATCAAGAGGCTGATGCTTAACTGACTGAGTCACCCAGGTGCCCCTCAAATTTTATTAAAAAAAAAAAAAAAAAACATAAATTACAGGAGTCTCTGGGTGGCTCAGTTGGTTAAGTGTCTGACTCAATCTCAGCTCAGGTATTGATCTCTGGGTTATGGGTTCAAACCCCACATTGGGCTCCACACTGGGCTCTGTGCTGCACGTGGCACCTACTTAAAAATAATAATAATAAATAATTAAAAAATAAAAATAAAACTCATAAATTACATGTTTATAGGGAAAAAAAGCTGGTGGTAAGGGCGCCTGGCTGGCTCAGTTGGTACAACATGTGACTCTTGATCTCAGGGTAGTAAGTTCAAGCCCCATATTGGGAGTAGAGATTACTTAAAAATGAAATCTTAAAAAAAAAAGCTGGTGGTAAATTCTCTAAAGATTAGATTTTTGTCTATAATTTCTACAGTTATAGCAAAGTATAGATGTTAGAAATGTCAGAAAAAAAGAGACAGTCTATATAAATGTGATGGTCTCAGGGGCAAAGAAAAAGAATAACAATAGTAATTTGCCTATTTACCAGGATCCATACAATGTACTTGGCATACACAATTTTGTTTAATTTTTTTTTTTTTTAATTTTTTTTTTCAACGTTTTTTATTTATTTTTGGGACAGAGAGAGATAGAGCATGAACGGGGGAGGGGCAGAGAGAGAGGGAGACACAGAATCGGAAACAGGCTCCAGGCTCCGAGCAGTCAGCACAGAGCCCGACGCGGGGCTCGAACTCACGGACCGCGAGATCGTGACCTGGCTGAAGTCGGCCGCTTAACCGACTGCGCCACCCAGGCGCCCCAATTTTGTTTAATTTTTATTTGCTTAAGCAAATCATTCTAGTCACATCGGTAGTAATGGACAGAATTGAATTATGTACCCAGGCTGCCTAATTCCAAATTCTGTGTTATTTATTATCCATTCTATGTTGCCATATACTATTCACATTTTTGACCCTAGAATTGGATTCCTAGAAAGGTACCCTACAGACATACTTAAAAAAATTTTTTTAATGTTTATTTATTTTTGACAGAGACAGACTGAGAGTGGGGGAGCAGCAGAGAAAGAGGGAGACACAGAATCTGAAACAGGCTCCAGGCTCTGAGCTGTCAGCACAGAGCATGATGCGGTGCTCAAACTCATAATGGCGAGATCATGACCTAGGCTGAAGTCAGATGCTCAACCAATTGAGCCACCCAGGCGCCCCTACCCTAAAGACATACTAAAAAAAAAAAAAAAAAAAAAAGCCAACAATATATAGTGCAATGTTAGAAAAGAGAATGATTTGAAACAATATAATTTTCTAACAATAGAAGAAATGACTATATTATGGTTCACCTTCATAATGGATTATCCTAGACTTAAAAAAAATTTTTTTTTAACGTTTATTTATTTTTGAGACAGAGAGAGACAGAGCATGAATGGGGGAGGGTCAAAGAGAGAGGGAGACACAGAATCTGAAACAGGCTCCAGGCTCTGAGCAGTCAGCACAGAGCCCGACACGGTGCTTGAACTCACAGACTGCGAGATCATGACCTGAGCTGAAGTCGGACGCCTAACCGACTGAGCCACCCAGGCGCCCCAACTTAGACTTTATAAAAGATAATGGAGACCCTATGGATATGAAAAAAATATTTCAGATACAATATTCAGTAAAAGAAAAGCAGAATACAAAGTGGTTATATTCATTGATTGCACAAACATAAAAATATGTATGTATAGGAATGCAATTGAAAGTAGTTGTAGACTGTGGTTGTAATAGATTGGATACAATTTTTTCCCTCAGAATTGGTTAGTTTTTTAAAAATTATCTGAGGGGTTCCTCAGTAGCTCAGTTGGTTGAGTGTCCGATTTCAGCTCAGGTCATGATCTCCTGGTTTGTGAGTTCGAGCCCCACATTGGGATCCCAAGAGTCTACTTGGGATTCTCTCTCCCTCTCTCTCTGCCCCTGTCCCTCCCTCCCTTTCTCTCAAAATAAATAAAATTTAAAAAAAATAAAAAAAATAAAAAATTATCTGAAAAGAGTTTTTTCAAATAATCACCTTTTCAAAACACTGGCCCCCAGTCCAGTTTCTTTCCTTACCAGCACCTCTTCTGCTCAGAACAGCTTTCCATTTAGTGTTTGCTTCTGTTCAGCTCCACAGCATGATCTCTTGCCACTCATATTCATGTGAACAAGGTTGACCCAAATAGAAATTGCACATTCCTAAAAGTCACTTGACCATTTCTTCTATCTGTGCTGTGACAATGTTGAGCTGCACATTTTATTGAATAATTTGTCCCCCTTTTTTTTCTTTGCAAAACAGGGTCTCCCTCCACCCCATTATAACAGTATTTGAGCATAGCTGTAACCTTTATACACCTGTATGCTGCCATTGGTCACAGGGTTTCTCAATGTCAGCATTATTGACAAGTGGGCTCAGATAACTTTTTGCTGTGTCTTGTGCATTATAGGATGTTTAGCAGCATCTCTGGCCTCTTATTACTAGATGTCAGTAGAATTTCCCCCCAAAAGTGTGACAAAGACATTTCCAGATATTGCCAAATGATCCCTGAGGCTGGGGGACAAAATCCTGGATGAGAACCACTGGACTGAAGTGGCTTAAGGTGAGAACGTGTAGTTGGCCAGTTATGCCCTTATTTCACCACCAGAGGTCTCCCTAGACCCCATTATGGTTCTAATCTGGAAAATCTAGGGCTATGGCTACCACCAAATAGGTTGATTTCATGACCAGATGGGTGATGACAGCAAAAGGTTTACAAACAAAAGCATTTGATCAATCTCCTGTGCAGAAGAATTCCAAATAAATAATATAGATATTCCATTCTAAAGGAGGGGAGCATAAATCCCAAAAGTGTGGGCTATATGCAGTGACTTCCTGCCAAAGAATATAGCATTGAAAGGGTAGTGGGGAGTAATAACAGTGGAGAGACCTGACAAACATGACCTCAACCAGGTGTTTGAGGTCAACATCAACACTGATAAATTATATTGATAGTATGTCCTTTGATATGATGTGATAAAAATGGCACTGTACCTCTATGACCTTCCTCCCCAAACCCCATAATCTCAGTCTGATCATGAGAAAAATATCAGACAAATTCAAATAGAAGGGCATCCTACAAAATACCTGACCAGAACTCCTCAAAGTTGTCAAGGTCATTAAAAACAAGGAAAGTCTGAGAAACTCACAGTCAAGAGGAGCTTGGAGACATGACAACTAAACATAAGATAGTCTCCTGGATGAGACTCTGGGATAGAAAAGGACATTAGGTAAAAAGTAAGGAAATCTGAATAACTATGAACTTAAGTTAATAAAAATTATCAATTTTGGCTCATTAAATTGTAATGAACGTACCATACTAATATGAATTGTTAATAAAGGGAAATTGTGTGCAGGGGCAGGATTATATGGAAACTCTGTACTGAGCTTAATTTTTCTGTAAATCTAAAACTGCTCAAAATTAAATCTTTTGATTTAAAAAAAATTTTTTTTTAAACGTTTATTTATTTTTGAGACAGAGAGAGACAGAGTGTGAACAGGGGAGGGGCAGAGAGAGGGGGAGACACAGAATCTGAAACAGGCTCCAGGCTCTGAGCTGTCAGCACAGAGCCTGACGTGGGGCTGGAACTCACAGACTGTGAGATCATGACCTGAGCCGAAGTCGGACGCTTAACCGACTGAGCCACCCAGGCGCCCCAAATCTTTTGATTTTTTAAAAAGCATCTGATCAAGCACTGTTTTGGTAAAAGAAATGAGAAAGTTTTGAAAATGGTGTGTTTGCTAGGATTCTGATGTCCGATCTAATTAGAAATGCCACCATCATGAAGCAATCAAGCCCCTCACTTTATGCAGGAGTATCAGGTAAGAAAGACAAAGATTGGTACCAAAGACAACTTAATGGAATAAAGGAGCCCAAATACTTAATAAAATTCTTGAAGATTATTTCTATACTAACAAGTAGATAAATGTGGCACAATCATATAATGAGAATATCAATTCTCATTATGTTGTATCTCATTGATACCCCTTTGAAGTTTGTACTATATTCCAGTACTGCATTCAACTGAGGAAGACTGAGTCTCAAAGAGATTATACCTTTGCTCAAGATCATAGAGCTACTAAGTAGCAAAACTAAAATTCAAATTTTTACATCTGATGTTAAAGTTTTTGCCTTTGACTCCTGTGCATTCTTTTCTGCCTATATTTGGCAGCTGAGGTTATTAACCATCACTGTAGAGTAAGTATTGCATACTTAAAAGAGTGCTGAGCAAAAAACAGAAGTCTGGGTCCTCAGCTCAGAATATCAATTTCCTTACCAAAAAATTATGGATAATAATGCCTGTCCTGCTTACCTCATTGGGTTATTTTAAGAGTCGAATGAAACAACCTATGAGAAAATGTCTTGCAACCTGTGAAGTGTGGCCTTGTATCATTAACACGTTTTTTACTTTTGCAGCTTTTTGCAAATATGTCTGTGAGCTAATTGCAAAATGGAATGTGAGCAGATGATTGAGTGGAGTTTCAGAACAGAAGGCTTACAAGAGAATTGTGTCAGGTTCAAATACTCCTTTTGAATGCAAGATCTTAAGTCTGTGGTCCTCATCACTGACTGCACTTCTCACCTGGGGAAGCTTTCAAAGGCATCCATGCCTACGTTGTTCTGCCCCAGACCAATTAAATTACAATTGCTAGGGGTGGGGCACTGTCAGTGTTATGTTTAAAAAACTCTCCCAGTGATTCTAATATGCCATGAAGGCTGAGAACTGCCATCCTAATTGATCTAAAGTCAGCTCAGTTCCATGGGGCCCACCATACCCTTTCTGCACAGGCTGCTCCTCACTCCTGGAAATTGCTAGAGTTGGAATATTGCCATCAGGCAGCGAGGCTAATATAAAAGTCTGGTCAGCCAAGCTGCTAGGACAGCTAATGATATTGTCGTTTGACTAAAGGAAATGGATCCATTTCAGTTTCATTCAAAGAAGGAAGTGTCCGGTCTGGGGGTGGGGGGGTGGGGTGGGGGGAGAGTGCCACAGAGGCTGGCTAAGCAATTATTTAGGGCTCTGCCACAATCACCAGCCAGGATAGCAGAGGGTCTGCTCTGAGCCTTTGTAAACTGGGCTCTGCAAGTTAGTTTATCTTGGCTATCATGTTGTCTGAAGAGCCCTTGTTGGGATCCTGGGCCTTGCTGCCTATCAGACCAAAGCAACAATCAGCTTACAAATTAGTGTGTTAATAGTTCAAAACCTGAGGCCACAGAAGAAAAAGCCCTTGAGCAAGAATAACATTAGGTGTGCTACAGAGTTAATGTAATTCAGAGCTAGAAACGCCCTTCTTTTAGAAACAGGCCCAGTTTCCTAAATGTATTGCTCCATGGGACCTCCAGTGAAAGAATTTTGATTACAGCACCACCATGAGAGAGTACCAAGATGGAGAAGTCATCTGGGGGAACTGAGGGTCCCTGTCATCTAGGGTCTGGGCTACATCTTGACAAACCCAGGAACTCATTGTGTCATAACACTCAGAGGTGAGCAGTCTCTTAGGGATAAACCCACATTAACCAAGCTCACAAAAAGTCCAATCCTGAATTACACAATGATTACACATTAATATTGGATGGTACATTCTCTACTTGTAGGAAAGACAACACATTTGAATCATAAATTAAACCTTAAAATCAAGGATACAATTAAGAAATTAGGTGATCATAAAAGATAGTATCATCAAGCTATTGTACTGGATTCATTCAATCTCTCTGTAGAGGTGACCAGTTAGGTAGAATGAAATGCTGGCACCTTCTGTCTGGATTACATTGGAGAGTCATTGACAAATTCTTGCTATTCAGGGGTCACTTTTTCAAACCAGGGGTCTCCACATTTTTCTGGTTGTGTTTTTCTTAGCAGGAAAACACAAATAAAAATTTAAAAAATTGTAAATCCATTTTTCAAATCATCTGCAGATAATTTTGAATTTTTTTTTTTTTGGTATCATCTTCTTGTCAGACCTGACAAGAATGTTATTGCTTTTACTGAATAACATATCTGACAGCTTATATTAAAGGTAAGAGAAATGTCAGCCCTACCATTTTATTTGCTTGTGTTTTAATTATTAGTATCATCTTTAACTTGTGGTTTCTTTGAAGGAATTTTGTTAAGCCCTTGTCCACTTTGTGAGAGTTAACTAAGTGAAAACTGAATACTGTACCATAATATAATCTATAAGTCCATTGAAAAGGGCTTAGTAAACTGCAAGATTCCATACCCTGTGCTGAGAGGCAAGCATGAGTGAGGCCATGGTCAACCTCCAGTTGTGGAATTCCCATTCTTCACTGGGATACTTCAGTAATGAACGAGGCAGTTCTTCAGACAATGTATAATACAATGCATTCACTCAGAGCCTAGAATATTTTACAGCTTTGGATACAATACAACACAATGTAATACAATACAATACAATACAATACAATACAATACAATACAATACTACAATACTATACTATAGTTCTTAGAAATTAGGCCCTTAATCCTTAATTGGACATGGGCAGTCCTTAGTCTCTGTCTTACCGTTTGCTGAGTAGGTGAGTCTTTTATGTAGATGTTCAATCTGTTTCATCATATTTTGATTCTCTTTATTGATATGTCTTGAGGGGAACTTTATCTGAAGTTTTGGGGGTGCCTAAGGACTATACTGCTCTATAAGAACCATAAAATGAGAATGAGGGAGCCATAGTTATCATATTTTACTATTAGGAGAATGGTTTTATTTAAATTCAGAAGCAAAACAGCTAAACACAGAGTTAATTTGGTTGAAGGGATCAGGATGAACTAGTTTCAAACCTCTCTCTTCAGAGATTTCACCTACAGGGTTTCCCAGGAATGGGAAGCCTTCTGCAGAGTTTGAAAATGACAGCCCTAGAACATTAAAAAATTGGTTGAGATGGAATTTTGCTATAATTAGTGCTGTGTTATAGGTAAGTCTGCAGGAACTAGAGACAAGGGGGATCCCATGTACAGTTTGTTTGTAATGAATTAAGAATAAAAAAAAATTCTTTTTAATTTTTTTTTTAACGTTTATTTATTTTTGAGACAGAGAGAGACAGAGCATGAACGCGGGAGGGGCAGAGAGAGAGGGAGACACAGAATTGGAAACAGGCTCCAGGCTCTGAGCCATCAGCCCAGAGCCCCACGCGGGGCTCGAACTCACGGACCGTGAGATCGTGACCTGAGCTGAAGTCGGACACTTAACTGACTGAGCCACCCAGGTGCCCCAAGAATAAAAAAAAATTCTGATCCATGTTTTATCCTAAAGATATTATAGCATAGAGTTTTAGAATTTGGACTCTATAGTCAGACAGTGTGTGTTATTCTTTTCATTTCCTCCATAGAGAACTTAATTTTATTTTGTTTTTCATTTTTTAATTTATTTATTTTTGAGAGAGAGAAAGAGAGAGAGAGAGCATAAGTGAGACCAAGGGAGGGACAGAGAGAATCTGAAGCAGCCTCCACACTGACAGCAGAGAGCCTGATGTGGGGCTTGAACTCAGGAACTGTGAGATCACGACCTGTGCTGAAGTCTGATGCTTGACTGACAGAGCCATCCAGGCACCCCAATTTTATTTTTTAATAGGTTAATACATACATGTGATATTATACGGTAAGGTTCCCTCCCATTCCTAACCCTCCCTCCCCTAGTTCTTCTCCCCAGCAGCAACCACAGATACAAGCTTCTTGAGCATTTTTCTAGAGGTGGTAAAGGCATATTCAAGCATACTTGTATATATACTGCATGTAAATATATATTTTAAAACAAATGGTGGCAGGGGCTCAGTCATTCAGTTGGACGTCTGACTTTTGATTTCAGTTCAGGTCACAAACTCATGGATCATGGATTTGAGCCCCTCATCTGGCACTGTGCTGACAGTGCAGAGCCTGCTTGGGATTCTCTCTTTCCCTCTCTCTATGTCCCTCCCCTGCTCGTGCATGTGTGCGCTCTCTCTCAAAATAAATAAATAAAACTTAAAAAATAAAACAACCCCCCCCCCAAAAAAAAACCCCAAAACAAATGGTGGCATACTTTATACAATTGCTCTTTACTGTGCTTTTTTTTTTTTTCCATTTAATTCTTGGAATTGGTTCACTCTTCATTCATTCAACACATATTTATTAAGCACTGTGATAGACTGGAATATTGTTCTCTACTCCTCATGATAGGGTTATACATCCTGCTCTCTGCCCTTTGACTTCAGAGACTCTTCCAGTTAGAGAAGGTATAATATACTTCTCTCTTGACTTTGGTTTTGGCCATGTTTTCTGGCCAATGGATTCTGGGTAGAAGTGACAGTGTGTCATTCTAAGTAGAGGCTTTAAGGGGCATCATATGCTTTCATGTACTTGTTGAAACTACAGTGGTCCATAAATGAGCAGATACTAGAAGCCAATTTAAACCTAACCTGTGACCCTCAGCCTAGAGCACTGCCACCATAGCTGCCCTACATACCCATGAGGGGAAAAAAACCATGTTTTTGTATAAGGCATTGATATTTTGGGGTTGCTTGTTATCACAGCCAGGAGCAAATTAAGGCTATTATGTGCTCAAACAGTATTCTAGGTGCTTAAGTTCATTGGGAATCAGACAAAAATCCTCACCCTCATGGAGGACCTACATACGGACCTGACTTTTTAATGGCTGCATACTATTCCTTTGTATAGAGGCATCGTGATTTATTCAACCAGTCCTTTTTTTAAATTTTATTTTATTTATTTATTTTGAGAGTAGGGGCAGGGCAGAGTCTGAGAGGGAGAAGAAAATCCCAAGCAGGCTCCTTGCTATTAGTACGGAGCATGACCTGGAGCCCGAAGTCACACACCATGAGATCATGACCTGAGCCAAAATCAAGAGTAGGACACTTCATCAACTGAGCCACCCAGGCGCCCCTCAACCAGACCTTTACTGATGGATTTAGGTTATCTCAAAGCATCAGTCTCAAAAGTTGAAAAGCATATTTCCAACATAAATGCATAGAAAGCACATATCAAGTCTTAATTTAACTTATAATGAAGAACCCACCAGGAGGACAAAGTTGGTTTGAAAGAGAATATGAAAGTTGAATAATGTAGTCAATGGATAAAAAGAAATTCTGAAATAAAATTGTTAATTTTGATACAAAACTGGCTAATGGCCTATAGGGTAAAAATAATTTTTGAGGTTTTCTTCTACTGGACAGAAGAAATAATCATTCCCCATTGTCAGTTTTAGAGAGTTGTAAAATGTCTGGGCTTTAATCAACGGTAAAATTACATTCTCCAGAGACAGTTTTTGCTAATACTAACAATGCTACAATATCCTTTTATACTCATTTTTGTGTGCATGTGTGAGCATATTTTAAGGAAAAGTTTCTAGAAGTGAAATTTCTGAGTATATTAATTTCTACTTTTGAGAGAGGTTACCAAATTGCCCTTCATAGAAATCATACCAATTTACCTTATTTCAAACAACATATGAATGGCTGTTTCTTCATATCTTTTCTACACAATGTTATCGAAACTTTTGCTAGCTGCCAATCTGATAGAATAAAAATAGCACCTCATTATAAATTTAATTTAAATTTTTCTTACTATTACTATGATTGATTGAATATTTTTTCACATCTTTATAAGTTATTTCTTTTTCCTCTACCATGAACTGTCACTTCATTATCTTTGCCTTCAGAACAATGAGCCTTTATCTGTCATATGTGTTCCAAAATTTTTTTTCACAGTTTCAGACATATTTTTAATCCTATTTTCTAGCTATTTACTATTTACTAGCTGTGTGACCTTGGGCAAATTAATTAACATCTCTGAGCTTAAGTTTACTCATTTGTAAAATAGGGATAATAACATAGTCCTCAATCCCATATTTGAAATTCTGGGATACAGATTTTAATAATTTTTTTTAATGTGGGGCACCTGGGTAGCTCAGTCAGTTGAGCATCCAACTTCGGCTCAGGTCACGGTCTCACGGTCTGGTCTGTGAGTTCAAGCCCTGTATCAGGCTCTGTGCTGACAGCTCAGAGCCTGGAGCCTGCTTCAGATTCTGTGTCTCCCTCTCTTTCTGTCCCTCCCCCTCTTGCACTCTGTCTCTCTCTCAAAAATAAATAAACACTTAAAAAGTTTTTTTAAATAATAAAAAAATAATTTTTTTTTAATGTTTAGTTTTGAGAGAGTGAGAGTGGGGGGAAGGGCAGAGAGAGATTGAGACACAGAATCTGAAGCAGGCTCCAGGCTCTGAACGGTCAGCACAGAACCTGATGCCAGGCTCAAACTCATGAACCAAGAGACCATGACCTGAGCCTAAGTCAGATGCTTAACTGACTGAGCCCCCCAGGCATCCAGGGATAAAGATGTTTTAAATTCTAGGAGCTTTCAGTGTGCATACACTGTATGTAACGTAAAATCCCAGGGAGTGGGAGCTCTTCAAGCATTAATATTCCTATAAGAAACATATGAATATACTAGATGGGATTAATAAAGCCTGTGAATGACCTCATGTTAGTTGAAGTTTGCCATCAAATGAGCTGCATATGTTTTGTTTTGTTTTGTTTTTTTCTTAGAAAGTGGAGCATGGGAAAAATCTGCCATGGTTTATTATATTAGTTTGTTGAAAGTTAAAAAATTTTGTGCAGAAGAGAGACCTCCTCAATGGTATTGTAACTAATTGGGAGATATATCTACTGATTAGACAAATATTGAGACTAGCCCACATGGGAAGGACTGGGTAAGAAAAGATACTCCATGAAGATGCTATCAGAAGTTTGTGAAAATAAAGTAAGGAAAATATAATTGCTTGTATTCTGTCATTTTTTTTTTTACCCTACAGATTTTAATTATTGAATACTACTGCTCTGCTTTTGTTCCATATGAGCTCTGTCAAACTCACTTTTGATTTTCAGACTTTTTTGGATTTCGAACTGTGCTTAGGGTATGTAGACCTGTGGTATCTTCCTCCATAAGGTGGTTGTGAAGATTGGATTAAATTAAACAATGCATGTAAAGTGTCTATACCAGCTCCTAGAACATAGGAAGAGCAAGATAAATATTATTGTTACTGTTGTTTTTAAGATGGAAGTGCTAAGCTCTTATAACTCTTGTTTCCAGGCCCTTTAGCTTGGCAAAGGGTTTTGCTTTGCTTGATGTTCAGATACGTTTCCTTGTAAAGGTGACTGAGATATTTGAAGAGAAGAGGAGAGAAGCATTTTTATTCTTTGATGGTAGGGAATAAAGAGAATGACTGGACTTTGAAGCCAGATAGGTCAGGGTTCAAATTCCATACGATCAGCTTTAAAAAAAAGAGAGAGAAAATTACCTATCTTCCAGGTTGCTTTGAGGATTAAATATAGCTAGATAGAATAGAAACTGCTCTGTACACAATATGTGCTCAATAAATAATGGCAGTTTTTTGTTAGGGTATGTTCAGGAGGGCTGAAGTACAACACTTAACCCATTTGCAGTCTGAAAAGCATATAATCAGCCACTTTCATGACAGAAAATGAAGGAGTTGGACAAGGATCAGAGAAAGCATTTATTGTACATAAAGAAACAAAGCACTGTTACCATGATCTGTTCACAGGAAGATGGCACCAAGCCTTCCTCTGTGATGTAATGTCATGGGACTTTGGGGGCGGGTGGGGGGGGGGGGGAGGAGGGGATATAATGAAGCCTGGGATGAGCAACTTCCCCTCCCCACACAGACAGAGGGCAGTGTTTTCCCAGGTGATATGGTAGTGTGAAAGCTTGTAGCCTTTAACCTCCAGGAACTTTCTATTGTACTGTGATTTTAAAATGTAGGTTGCCTCTATTACTATAGGATACCCTGACATTTCAGGTTTAATGTTGTCATACTACAAAGTAAGACTGCTATCTGTTGATCAGTATAGTCTGAGGACCGATGCTATCCATTCCCGCTTGGATCCCTACTGGATTCAATTCAGATATAAACCTCAAGAGAGGGCCTACCATGTGCCAGGTGCTGAAAATACAAAGACATCTGATAAGGTTCCAGCCCAGGAGGCACTGGCAGAAAGGATGGATAACTGATAACTCCTACTAGGGAATGCAGAGTGTTGAGTGATATAATAGAGCTATGAATAAAGTGCTATGAAGGTACTGAGGAGAAAAAGAATGAATTCTTCTAGGGAGGTTAAGGGAAATTCCTCCAAAGGAGTGACATTTGATCTGATCTTTGGACTGAGTCATTAAGCAAAAAGGCTTTGAGATGGAATGATGAGAAGAAAAAGCAGAGGGGGAAGGTGGGGGGTTAAGGAGAGAATAATGTTCTAAGTGAGAGAAACTGTGGAGACAAAGATGTGAGGCTGTGGACATGTTCATTCGTTTGTTCAGTTAGTTACTGAACAAACATTGGTTGAGAATCAGACACTCTTCTTGGCACTAGGAATATAATAGGAAGCAAGACAGACCAAGGTCCCTGATGCTTTCACGGAGTTTACACTTTAGAGCTGGATGGGACAGAAACAGAAGACGAATAAATAAACGAACAAGGTAATTTCAGAGAGTTATATGTGTCATGAAGAAAATAAGGTGGGAGAGAGTATGATAGAAAGTACTCTGGGAGGGGGAGCAGATTGGGTAGTTGGAAGAGGCATTTGACCTGAGAACCAAGTAGCAAGGAGGCAGTCTTCTGTGGCAAAGTGTTTCCGGTGGAAGGAACAGCAAATAAAAATACTGTTAACAGGACTAGGCCTGGTGTTATTTGAGGAACAGAAAGGCAGCCATCTTGACTGTAGCAGCATGAGCAAAGGAGCTGCAGGGGAAGACCAGAGAGGTTGGCAGAGCTGGTTAGTAGGGCCTTATGGACCAACTTAAGGAGTTTGTTTTGAAAAAGTACCATTTGGTGTTGTACAGAGAATGGATTGGAAGAAGGGAGATCAGCTGTTGGTTACTCTAGGCAAGAGATGTGGGTGGTTTCACCCAGGGTGGTAGAACAGAACAAATAGATATTTTTGAAGTAGAGCTGACAAGACCTGCTGATGGATTGGTGTGGGGATGGGGGAAAGGAACATGTATGTAAACATATGAAATACAACGATGTAAATGTGGCAACAGTGGGAACATGGGACTGGAGAGGTTGCTGGAAAAGAATGGCTGTTAAGGCTTTGGGAATGAATGAATTTGGCCTTATGCAGAGGAGACAAGGGTACTGGGCCATTGACAAAGCCATACTGATAACCTGTCTGGGAAGCCAGGAACATCTCAAACTTTTACTGTCCAGGATTTTTTTTTTTTTTTTTTAAAGAGCTCTTTGGTAAAATCTGAACAACTTTTTGACTTTCCCTACATTCTCTCCATCTCATTTTTTGCCCTACAGGATAAATATCTGTCTATTCTCATACACTGTCCATTGGCCCCAGCTTCTCTCCTGGGTAGTCTTCAGAATTCTACCATCCAAGTGAAGCAGGAAGTTCTGCATGTAATAGGCACTGAGTATGTGTGTACAGAGGGGCAGTCAGAAGTGTTTGCTTTCAGTGAGGGACAGAAGTCGCTTCTACTACTTGTTCCGCTTCTACCCTCATGCTTAGCAACTCACCATGCTTGGCCCTTTTGACTGGGAAGAGGTATGATCAGGCTTAGTAAATATTTTTTGTTGTTGCCATTGGCTGGCTGGCTGGTTCTATTGTCTCCTGGTCCTACTGTCTGATTCCCTTCTCCAGTCCCCTGCATACACACAGCAGGCCTGCAGGGGTCCTCAGATCTCCCTCTGAACCACTGCACCAAGCTTGTCCTCCTAAGCTAATGTTATCTTTTATTTAAACAGAAACAGTAGCCACCAATCTTGTTACATAACATCCCAGTATCCTAGGGTGTTAAACTAATGCAGCATCTACTGTTGGGAAGTGTTGATCTGGCAACACAAAAACTCTCTAGAATATTGCTGAAACGTTGTAACAAGTTTGACTTCCTGGCTTTACTTAGAATTTTGGAGGGGAAGGGACTTTAGAGATCAGGCTATCTGGATCTTTGTTTTCAACTGTGAAAACTAAGGCCTAGAGAGACAAAGATATTTGCCCAGGGGGCACATCGGGGCTACAAATCAAGCTCTTGATAATCTAAAGAATCCATCACATTTTATTTTATTTTATTTTTTTAACGTTTATTTATTTTTGAGACAGAGAGAGACAGAGCATGAACAGGGGAGGGGCAGAGAGAGAGGGAGACACAGAATCTGAAACAGGCTCCAGGCTCTGAGCTGTCAGCACAGAGCCCGACGCGGGGCTTGAACTCACGGACCGTGAGATCATGACCTGAGCTGAAGTCAGACGCTTAACCGACCAAGCCACCCAGGCGCCCCAAGAATCCATCACATTTTAGATAAAGGATTAAGTGTTAAACCTTTCTTGTTTGTGATTCTTTCTTATCTGAAAAGTTTCTTTTTTCTTTTTTTTCAGCTTTAGGCTTTCCAGGTTTGTCAAATGTGAACAGTGATAGTGACATGGTGCTCCGGATTACACACCCAAACTGCAAATTTGAGACTGATACATATGTATGATGCTGATGAATTTGAGGTATTTGTGTTGTTTTTAA
Organism: Neofelis nebulosa; assembly: GCF_028018385.1. Taxonomy (NCBI): domain Eukaryota; kingdom Metazoa; phylum Chordata; class Mammalia; order Carnivora; family Felidae; genus Neofelis; species Neofelis nebulosa. The sequence goes on from NC_080797.1 coordinate 48,189,844, forward strand.
CAAACATTTTACTGACATTAGGACTGGATTCACATCCAACCATACAAGGTATATTAACTGAACACAGTATGAATGCAATGTATAGTATCTGAATCAAATATATATATATATTTTTTTTCAACTTTCTTTTAATTTACTTTTGGGACAGAGAGAGACAGAGCATGAACGGGGGAGGGGCAGAGAGAGAGGGAGACACAGAATCGGAAACAGGCTCCAGGCTCCGAGCCATCAGCCCAGAGCCTGACGCGGGGCTCGAACTCACAGACCGCGAGATCGTGACCTGGCTGAAGTCGGACGCTTAACCGACTGCGCCACCCAGGCGCCCCAGAATCAAATATATTTTAAAGACAGCTGGATGGAGTTGCAGGTGAAGCTACAGCCACCTGGGGATCTACCTCAGTAACATTCTTAGTTTATGTCCAAACCAGTATATCTCCAGAGGCATCTCACATCCTGAGAGCTGCTCAATAAAACATGGGGTTTCCTACTGCTCTCTGGGGAATTGCAGAACTTTAGTGGTGAAGTGAAAAGGCTGGGCTGCTCTCTTCCCCTGACCCCTGCCAGCATTCTTTCTCAAACTGACCTGTTTTCCTGCAGGGAGACTGCCCCACTCCACCCACCTGGTGCCTTCCTGGATTTCCTGACTGCCTGGGCTTATTTTTTAACCTTCTCTTACTTGAAAAGCACCACTTCACTGACCCAGAACGTGGGCTTCTCCCTCTGTTCACTGGCCATTCCACTTTTCTGGGCTAGCCATCCGCATTTCCCTTCAAAATCTTTGGAAAATCGGCAGCAATAGGGGGCTGGGCGCCTTCCAATTTCCCTCCACGTCTTTCCTACTTGTAACTCGCTGAAATTACTAGCAGAGCAGGGAGAAGTGGAGAAATGGCTTGCTTCTGAGTAGGGCCTGGGCTGGGTTGGCATTATTTTATTAAATTCAATCGGACCGGGTCCTGACAACCTCTTAAGGTAACTTAGGCTCTGAGTTAGAGATGGCTAACGTGTAACGAGCGGGTTACTGTCTTGACCCTACAAGCACCATTACAGCTTCCCCACTCCTATTCCTAGGTTCTAGGAATCCCAGCCTTGACCTGCGGACAAACCCCAAACACAAATAAAAGGTCTCCCCTCAGGCACTGAAAGCCCACCCTGCTCAGACCCGGCACTCCGCACTCCCCGCACCCCAGCCCGGCCAGCGCCGAGGGGTGGGGGTGGGAGGCTGGGGAAGCGGGGGGCGGAGTTCCGTCCTTCGCTGATTGGCTCGGGGAGGATGGGCTGCGGCCGAGCCGGGCCAACCCGCGGCGTGTTGCTATGTGCTAGGGCGAGGGGATAGGCGCGGGGGCGCGTCCGTCACAGGGCAGCCCCCGGCCCCGACCCGGAGGGATGCGGAGTGGCGGCGGCGGCAGTGGCGGAGACTGTGGCTTTAAGAGCGCGCCCGGAGCCCGGGAGCCAGCCGGGCGGCCCTCTGCTGCTGCGCACCCCCGCAGAGCCGAGCCCCGCGCTGGCCGGACGGGGCAGCTTGCTGCCGGGTGAGCGAGCCTGGAGCGCGGCGCGGGCCGGGCGCGCGTGGGCGTGGGGCGCGCTGTCAGCGCGGGCGCGGGGCACCCGGCAGTGGGCACCGGTCCCGTGGCCCGTCCGGCCCGGCTCCCGCGAGGTGCGCTGCGCCCCCGAGGCGAGGTCCGGCGTGGGGTGCCCGTGGAGGCCGCGGGCGCGAGGGGCGGGAAGCGGGCCGCCGGGGCCACGTGACCGGTTTGTTTACAAACACTGCAGGGCCCGGGCAGCTGCCCGCGCTGGGACCCGTGGTGGCGCGGGTCCCCGGGTCGGGGCGGAGGAGCTGTGCGAGAAGCCGGGCAAGTAAGTCTAGGGTGCGCGGTTTGCCGGACGGGACTTGGACACCGGGTCGCTGCTTCTTAGCACAGTTTCTGTGCGTTCGGGCTCCGTGGGGGGTCGGGAGAGGGTGGGCTTCGGACGCTTTCTGTCCCCGGTGACGCTGGGTCTCCGCTGGAGACACTGGGTCCGGGGCGTCGCCCCCGGGGCTCCCGCCTGTGGGGGACTGGCCGCCCTCGAAACTCCCAGGAGCGCTTGGCCGGCCCTGGGCCGAGGTAACCGCAGCCGAGTTCCTGCCTGGCCGCTTCCCGGAGCCTCCCCACTGCCCTTGCCAAGGGGGTGGGCGCCGAGTTCTCTCCTGCCCGACGGAATGCAGGGGCCTCTCCAGCGAATACCTCCCAGGAACTGGCGCTGAGGGGCAGCCCTGACCTGTCACTGCTTTAAGTTCACCCTCCTCGGCCGCCGACCTCCTGGGTGTCTTTAGTCAAGTGGTGGCTTTTCTCCCGTTGGGGGTTGGGGTAACCACCTGTTCTTTTGGACCCAGCCCAAGAGACTGCCACCTCTGACTTCACTCTCAGCATACAAGCACTTAAAAAGCCAAGTGAGTGAGTGCCCTCCGTTTTTTTTTTGTTTTTTTTTTTTTTGTTTTTTTTTTTCTGCTGCAAGTAGCGGACCCTCCCACAGTCTCACCGCCGTGAATGGCACACCAAACTGCTTCTGGGTTTTATGGGGCTTTGCTTTCTGGCCTTCTTGTCAACTTGTTGTCTTGGAGTCTTGGCTCTTTTAACTGAGTACTTGCTTCTGGTGAGTCTAAAGGCTAATCTAGCTACTCATCCTCCTTTCTTTGCCCTTCCTCTCTTGTTCCTGTCTTCTGGCCCAGCAAGATGGGTTTCCCTGACCCAGAGCATTAGGCAAGCCGCTTCTCTGTATCTTATTTGGTGAGGGAACGCTGGCAGAGCAAGGAACTCAGGGGGTTTAGAAGTTAAGTGCCTTGACCAAGGTAACTCCTGTCACTGGCTCTGCAGTAGGACTTGACCTCGCATGCTTGACGCTCTTCAGTAGTCTCCTCGTTGTGAGAACTTCAGGCCTTGCCATCAGTGGGGTTGGCTTTCCTTTGACTTCATCATTGCCACAGGATGCAAAGATGGGCCAAATCTCAGTTGTCTATTCTCTCCTCATCTCCTTAGCACTCAATACTAAGGCTGAGTCTTGCCCCTGATGAGGAACATTTTAATTCTTCTGAATTGTGACATGAATGGCTATAAGTTCTTTACCAAGGAAAAGGTCCAGCCTGAGGAGAGTTGTGCAAACTTCCCTTTGGCACCATCCCTTATCCCCATCTTCGTGGTAAAGGTCTCAGGCAGGGGTGGGGGCCTTGGGTTCATCCCCCTCCTTAGCTCATATTGGTTTAGGATTTAATAATAGAATTTCTGGGATCTGTCTTGATATCTTGTGTTTGAACTAAAATAAGAAAGCTTGGAGTTAGGGATGGAAAATGGAAAATAAACATGCACAAGAGTATTATTTTCCTTATTTTCCTTCTTTCCTCTAGGAGAGTGGTTTTCAAGCTTTGGGGTCCAAAATAAGGAATACCTTTTGCATCTCTACACTGAGGTCCACACCTGCATTAAGTTCTAGGAAATAATTGCCCTCACTACCTACAGTGTGCTCCATATATAGATTTTTCTTAATTAAAAAACAAAAACAAAAACTCAACTGTTGGTCATGGCCTGTTAACTTGATTTCTTGACTAAATGGGTGAATGGGTGATGACCCACAGTTTAAGAAACATTGCTATAGGACAGAGGTCCTCAAACTTAAATGTACATAAAGATGAGCTGAGTAGTATTAAAAATGCAGTCTGGGGGCACCTGGGTGGCTCAGTTGGTTAGGCGTCCAACTTTGGCTTAGGTCATGATCTCCTGGCTTGTGAGTTCAAGCCCCGCATAAGGCTCTCTGCTGATAGCTCAGAGCCTGGAGCCTGCTTTGGATACTGCCTCTGTCTCTCTTTGCCCCTCCCCCATTCATGCACCGTGTCTCTCTCTTTCAAATATAAATAAACATTAAAAAAAGTATTTAAAAACTGCTGTCTGTCAGTACACTCTGGAGATATTTTTCTCAGTGGGTCATGAGATTGTGATATAGGTGGTCAATAAGAAATGGCATAAACTGGATATGAAGTGTGCAAAGCCTTAGTCAAGTGTGTGACCCACTCTATACAAACCCAAGATCACTCATCTGACAGCACTAGCTTAGGCTTTGAGAAGTCTAAGGGCATAGTGTGGTTTGCTTTCAGCTGTCATGAAGCCTTGGCCATAAGACCCCCCATCGCATCCACACCACCCTGCCCAATCTATTTGAGGGCTGCTGTGTTCTGTACCCCTGGATGTTTCTAGGTGCGTGGGGTTGGGGTTGTGAGTAGTTCTGATGAATCTGCTCTACTATTCATAGATTATGTGACTTTTTACTGTTTTAATGATTTTAATAGTTTTGAGACAGTGACATAGTTATTATGCCTGGGATGTTAACAATTGGCCAGCAGAAAATGTTGATGCTGTTTAATAGCTGGGTATTCTAGGCCATGTGGCCTGGGGGAAGGGCAGGTTGGTGATTTTTGGAGGGGGTCTGGGAGAGTCAGGGCCTTATCTGTCAACAGTTGTTAATAAGAAGGGACATAAGTTCCCCTGACCTCCTTGCCTACCTACCTCAGCCCTGGTTCTTTCCTGTGATGATAGCTTGGCTTCTGCGTGCAGGTGAACCTTGTTAGTTACCCAGTTTCTGATGCTGTTACCTCTATCTCAGCCGTCAAGCACAAACCTGATGTATCCACATGATAGATGTTTTCCTTTATTGTGTCCAAACATGTTGGTAAAAGAAATTTCCTTGAATTAATCAAAGCTGCATTTAGCTTCAAATAGAACCCTATCCAAATTCAAATTCAACTATGGTCCTTCCTGCCAAAGATATGGTTTATATGGGAACACTAACTGTAGGATTGTTGAAATTGATAATATTCAGTTTGGTCAAACAGCTTACATTTGGAATATTTAGTTTTGAGCCAGTAATAAAAAAGAAAGCAACAAATGCATGGCAAAGGATAGGATATCCTAGTATAGAAAAGCAGAGGGAAGAGATGTCCAGGTGGGACTCAAATGGAGGTTCAGGATCAGTTTCCTTTGTAAATTATCTTGGCATTTCCCTAGGGTCCATCAACAAACCACTAGGTGCTCTGACAATTGCATCATTTAGCATGAAAGGGTATTAAGCTCTGGAAAAGGAAGCATCTTTTTAAAATGTAGCCTCCTGTTATGGGAAGTCAGGGCCTTCCGGCTAAAGGTATTTTATTAGAGTTGATAGTTTTCAATGATGTCATCCTTAACAAAAGATGATATTTACTTGCATCTTTATATATTTTTTAAGTTTACTTATTTATTTTGAGAGAGAGAGAGAGAGAGAGAGAGAGAGAGAGAGAGAGAATCCCAAGCAGGCTCTGCACTGACAGTGCAGGAGTCGTGAACCCTCAAACTAAGATCATAACCTGAGCCCAAACCGAGAGTCCTGGGCCTAACTGAGCCACCCAGGCAGGTGCCTCTTACTTGCTTCTTTAAAGGACCACACCTACCTGAATTTCCCTGAGATTTGTGAATATAGCCCCTGAGAGTTTAAAAATAAATTGGATTATGCTACTCCCCTGTTTATAGTTTTCCAGTGGTTTCATATTGCCCTTCAGACATAATCCAACTCCTTTCCCTGTAGGCATTGCACAGCCTATCTCCTTCCCCCAACTTCTCTCTCCTCCTCTCCTATGTGGCTGGTCCACTCTGCTCCAACTGCACCAGCTTTCCTCAGGTTTCTAAAATCTGGAAGGTTTGTTTTTGTCATTGGGCCTTTATACTGGTAGTTCCTCTTTCTGGAATGCCTTTCTATAATTTTTTACATGATTGGCTTCTCTCACTTGGGTCTCAGAGAGCTCCTCTCAGAACAGCTCCTCCTTTCCCTGCCCCTCAACTTTATTGAATCTCCTTAACTTTGTTTTTTTCAAAGAACTTTAATACCATATGGAAATACATTGCCTACTTGATGGCTAGATTGGAAGCTTGGGGGTTTCTCTGTCTTGCTCACTATTGACAGTACCTGGTGTGGGTAGCATTGGATAAATATCGGTTGGTGGAATGGGTGAATGACTAAAGAGAGCCAATGGTTTGAGTCTTTAAGAATATGAATAATACTTTAAAAAATGTTTCCTTACTTATTTTGAGAGAGAGAGAGCATGTACAAGCAGGGGGAGAGGCAGAGAGAGAGGCTAGGTGCCTCCCTTGCAGGCTAGGTGCACTGTCAGCACGGATCTCAATGCAGGCTTGATCCCACCAACTGCATGATCATGACAACCGAAGTCAAGAGTTGGACGCTCAACTGACTGAGCCACCCAGGCGCCCCAATACTTTTATTTTTAAGAGAAGAGAAAAATAATTTTTCTCTTCCTTTTCCTGGGGTGGGCTACTGTTCTCTTGGAATTTATTTTAGGACTTCTGCTTTTCACAATATTTTTCACCCTTTTATACTTTTTATAGGTCTCTAAAAGCTCTGTTGTCATTTTGTTGTTAATAAACAGCTCTTGCCTCCCCTAGTAGCTTTATTTTGTTTTTACTGTTCTCCTGACAAATAAGCATTTCTACCAGTAATCACATTTCATCGATACAAGGAGGCACTGTAAGCAGGACTAGAGGAACCAGGAAGATTGGGATAATTAGCTCTGTGACCTTGGGCAATTTGCTAAACTTCTCTAAATCTCTGTTCCTTTTGTAAAAAAGGTCTAATACCAGTTACTATCACAGAATTGATGGGAAGATTAAATGAGAGAATGTATGGGAAACTGGGCACATACACACTTGAGTTAGCTTTTATTTATTTATTTACTTTTGAGAAAGAGCTCGAGTGTGTGCATACCTGTGCACAGGGGAGGGGGTGAGAGAATCCCATGGCTCTCTAGGGCCAGCTCAGATCCTGACTGGGGGCTTGATCTCACAACTATGAGATCATGACCTGAACTGAAAACAGGACACTTAACCAACTGAGCCACCCAGGCACCTGCTGTTAGCTTTTAATAACACTCATATCAATAGGTTTCCCTCCTCTCTTTGGCAGGAATTCCCAATCCATTGATTTGGGAATGTGCAATAAGAGGCAGAAAACCACCAGATCTTTAATTAGTGCCAATAAATGAAGACCAAACATGTCACTTAGATCTATCAGAACTAGAACAGAAGTTCGAAATCATCTCATTGCAAATTGCTGCCCAACTTAAAAAAAAAAATTTTTTTTTAAATGTTTGTTTTTGAGAGAGAGAGAGTGCGCACATGGACACAACACACACACACACACACACACACACAAAGTGACGGAGGGGCAGAGAGAGAGAGGGAGACAAAGAATATGAAGCAGGCTCCAGGCTATCAGCACAGAGCCAGATGCAGGGTTTGAACTCACCAACCACAAGACCATGAACTGAGCCAAAGTTGGACACTTAACCGACTGAGTCACCCAGGGGCCCCCTACTGCCCAACTTTTAATAACACCCATGTGGAAGAAGTCATATTTATGCAAGTTTTTGGAAGGACATGTTGTCTACCTGTTCCTCTGGCCATTCTTAGTTTTATCTTTGGATTAAGCTGGCTTACTGAAAGGTGCATATTTGGGCCATATTACCTCAGCCTCTTGAGTTATTTTCACTGAAATGAACTTTCACTGCCCTTTGCTTTCCTGGAGGACGTTGTCCTAAACAGCTTTATATAACTTGCTACTACATTTCTTATAAGGGTTGATGTAGTTGAAGTCTTAAGCTACAATTTCACTTAGTGTCCCCTTTAAAAAGTTAATAGGAAGAAATTTCTTTCAGGAATGAGTGCCAGAAAAAACTTTCCTCTCCTGAGGAACGGGCATGATATTTCTTTTTGGGCAATTGGAAATGTATAACTTATCATGTTTCTCTTTTTGTTCTGGGTGCCAGGAGGCACAGAGCCAAATTTGTGGCCTGACTTTAGTAACTATAGGGCCCTACATCCTAATTTTTTCCAGTGTTAAACTTGTAATTTTTATTTTCTCTAATTTCAAGTTAATGATTTATATTTCTCTTTTAATTGGATATATGCTGGTTTGGGTATTAAAATCATTTTAGATTTTACATTTTAGAGATATAAACATTGAGGCTCAAATAGGCAAAAAGGACTTGTTTAAGACACAGAGCTAATTAGGGCAAAGCAGAGACTATAAACCATACATTTTGTTTCTCAGGCCCAGGGTTGTTTCTACTCCTGTATATTTCTGGAAAAATACCAACTCTTGAATAAAATACCAAATACCCCATAGTGTCTTTTTATTTATTTATTTTTTACATTTATTTATTTTTGAGAGACAGAGTGAGACAGAGCACGAGCAGGGGATGGACAGAGAGAGAAGGAGACACAGAATCTGAAGCAGCCTCCAGGCTCTGAGCAAGCAGTCAGCACGGAGCCTGATGCGGGGCTCAAACCCACGAACCGTGAGATCATGACCTGAGCCGAAGTCAGATGCTCAACCGACTGAGCCACCCAGGTGCCCCTGCCCCATAATGTCTTGGTCCTAGGCAAAGCCTACCTCCTCTCTGTGATGGGGCAAAGGAGCATTCTGCCAGAGAGGTGCAACACTGCCACTCACATTCCTGGTTGGGTCAGCAGCACTGTGCTCTCCTGTTTCCTGAGCTACAGCCTTCCCCTGTGGTCTTGAGAATGTGGTATATCCAGATTTAGTGGTTTTGATCTGAAACTAGTTTGCCAGCTCAGAATGAAATTAGTCTCTAGTGGCTCAAGTTCCCTTGCCTATTTTTTGTTAGGAAAGGAAGGCTTGATATCCATATGGCACATGTGTTCCACTGAGGCCCATACAGGGTCTTCTGGGAGTGAACAGTCGTTGAGTTTGGTTTGACTGAAGAAAGTGGCATTATTTTATCTGATAGGAAATTTAATCATAGGAAATATTGACCTTCCTAATGATTTGTTTTGTTTTGCTTTCCCATGCTGTTCTGGTTGTGAGCACCTGGGGCAAGAGAGGGTAGGCTTTGAGCACATCCTGCCTGAGTCAGGAAAATTTTGATTCCTATTTTGAGCTACAGAAGAGGAACCTCTGGCCTAAGGCTGAAACTGAACCTTGGTTTTACTTTGTTTTCCTGGCTAATAATAATTCAACAGATAATATGGGACCTTTGGGAGATAAAGATGAGTTAAGATATGGCCCCTGCCACATATACTCTTAAGCATATACTCTAATAGGGTGATTAAGGTGTATGTGTCAATAAGGTACCGAGAGTTTGAAGATACAAAAAGAAGTATAGGCATTTTGGAGATGGGGCTGTGAAGAATGATGAGGATTTAAACATGCAGAAACACTCCAGGGGGAACAGTGTGTGCAAAGGCACAGAGGTGTGAACATTAAGAGGTAATGTATGGGGAATGTTCAGTAGGCACATGAGATGTTGGAAAGAGAACATTGGGATTTTGCTTGGGCTACTATTGTTACGGTTTAGAGTAAGTTCATGGAAATGGACTGTGGCTTCCATTCACAGAAGAACTCTGTGAACAGTGGTTAGTTGATACAGATAATAGGCATTCTCCAAAAATGGGACTATCCCTAGAGAGTCTCAAACCTGGGTGCCATAAGGATTTCTAGGCCAACCAAAGGCCTACAAAATCAGAATTTTCAGGATAGGGAATCTAATAAAAGCAAGCAAATTATAACCCTCCCCCTCCCCTCAATTTCCCATTTTTGTAATGGAGCCCAGCCCCACACACATTTCTGAGGTCTGGAAATCACGGAGGTAGTAGATATCCCTAGTAGAAACCAACTACTAAGCATCTATGACCTTTAGCCTCCTTTCCCTTACTGTATTTTTACCACTTCCTTTTCTTTTGTTCGTATGGCTCCTGTGTGTGTCCTCCATTATATTTGCCTCCTGTTTATCTCTTCTTTTACCACTTTGGTCCTTTGTGTGTGGGGGGGTCCCTCCCTAAGTTGATCCACCACCAAGTGGACCATAGGTAGAAATGAATTATCTTTCAGTATTTGCTGTATTAAAGGTATAAACATATGTATTATGTATAAATGCAAATTAAATGGGGCTTTCGGTTATTTTGACTTACATGATTCTTTGTTTCCTTAGGATTTGAGGAAAAAAGTATCCCTATATAACTGCAGCGTTAAAGCTAAAAATCCATGAGCAGGAAGATTTGATAGGAACTGAAAACTAGCTATTGTGTCTGATCTGTTGTCCTATCTTCTGGTTGAGGTTATTCCCTTCCCTCATTTGTTTTCTTGTATTTCTGTAATTAAAAGTTGAAGCAGTGAACCAACCCTGAGAGTCTGAAGATGTTTTAAGAGAACTTGACATTTTTGTTTGCATTATAACTAGTTGATTTAGACTCTCCCTCTGGAAGATGTTCTGCTTGTGGCTCTAATGAGCTCAAGGGCCAAGGATACCCATCTTTGGACTCTTCTCTGACTTGTCAGGATTAAAACATCCTTGGGTGGGGGTTGTCCCAGGATTCAAATCTTGGTTCTGGTACTATTTATTTATTTATTTATTTAATATTTATTTATTTATTTATTTAATTTATTTTTAAAATTTACATCCAGGTTAGTTAGCATATAGTGCAACAATGATTTCAAGAGTAGATTCCTTACTGCCCCTTACCAATTTAGCCCATCCCCTCTCCCACAACCCCTCCAGTAACCCTCTGTTTGTTCTCTGTATTTAAGAGCCTCTTATGTTTTGTCCCCTCTCCCTGTTTTTATATTATTTTTGCTTCTCTTCCCTTATGTTCATCTCTTTTGTATCTTCAAGTCCTCATATGAGTGAAGTCATATGATATTTGTCTTTCTCTAATTTTGCTTAGCATAGTACCCTCTAGTTCCATCCACGTAGTTACAAATGGGAATATTTCATTCTTTTTGATTGCTGAGTAATACTCCATTGTATATATATACACCACATTTTCTTTATCCATTCATCCATCAATGGACATTTGGGCTCTTTCCATACTTTGGCTATTGCTGATAGTGCTGCTATAAACATGGGGGTGCATGTGTCCCTTTGAAACAGCATACCTATATCCCTTGGATAAATACCTAGTAGTGCAATTGCTGGGTTGTAGGGTAGTTCTATTTTTAATTTTTTGAGGAACCTCCATACTGTTTTCCAGAGTGGCTGTACCAGTTTTCATTCCCACCAGCAGTGCAAAAGGAATCCTCTCTCTGCATCCTCTCCAACATCTGTTGTTGCCTGAGTGGTTAATGTTAGCCATTCTGATAGGTGCGAGATGGTATCTCATTGTGGTTTTGATTTGTATTTCCCTGATGATGAGTGATGTGGAACATTTTTTCATGTGTTGGTTGGCTATCTGGATGTCTTCTTTGGAGAAGTGTCTATTCATGTCTTTTGCCCATTTCTTCACTGAATATTTGTTTTTTGGGTGTTGAGTTTGATAAGTTCTTTATAGATTTTGTATACTAACCCTTTAAATGATATGTCGTTTGCAAATATCTTTTTCCATTCCTTCTGTTGCCTTTTAGTTTTGATGATTGTTTCCTTCACTGTGCAGAAGCTTTTTATTCTGATGAGGTCCCAGTAGTTCATTTTTGCTTTAGTTTCCCTTGCCTCCGGAGACGTGTTAAGTAAGAAGTTGCTGAGGCTGAGGGCAGAGAGGTTTTTGCCTGCTTTCTCCTCGAGGATTTTGATGGCTTCCTGTCTTATATTTAGGTCTTTCATCCATTTTGAGTTTATTTTTGTGTATGGTGTAAGGAAGTGGTCCAGCTTCATTTTCCTGCATGTCACTGTCCAGTTTTCCCAGCACCACTTGCTGAAGAGACTATCTGTATTCCATTGGATAATTCTTTCCTGCTTTATCAAAGATTAGTTGGCCATACATTTGTGGGTCCATTTCTGGGTTCTCTATTCTGTTCCATTGATCTGAGTATCTGTTTTTGTGCCAAGGTTCTGGTACTTTCTAGTAGAGTGACCTTGGGCAAATTGTTTAACTTCTTGAGCTTTTTCCTCATCTTTTAAACAAGGGTAATCATAATAATGCCTGCCTCCCTGGGTTGTTAGGATTAATTGAGATAATGCATATCAAGTACTTGGCCCATCATAGGCTCATAATAGGAAATTAATAAACTATAGAGTCCTGGAGTCTTACTGATAGTTGTGCATGGCCTCAGATGACTTATCCTTACCTCCTCCCCTCACTTTCCACATTTTCAACCAACCTTTCTGAGCTCTTCCAGCAAGCCAGGCTTTGGGCTGGGTATGAAGGATGATTAACCAGATGTGCTCTTTGGCCAGGAATGGCTCACAATCTAGTGGGAAGACTGATCCATAAACAACTAGCTTTGTGGAGGATGTTTCTTAAATTATATGAAAAAACTGCACTGGCAACGTGCATGGTGCCCCTTGATAGGCTAGACCTGAAAGGAAAAGAAGCTGTAATTCTTACTAAAACCTATCTGCCAGTCCCGTAACAGGAGAGATCCAGAAATTTGCGCTAGAATCAGTTTCTCTCTCCCACCCTACTGTCTCTTTTCTTCTTCAATAGATGGCAATATGAGATGACAGTTTAATAATTCCTAGGACAAAATACATCCATCTTCGAGCTGGTGATGGTTGGGACTTTAGACACACAGGCATCCTTTTGAAAATGCTTCTGCCCTTTTTTTTTCTCTTGAGTTTGAAGTTCAATTTCCAAATTCCAATTGTGGAAAGGCGGGGAGCCCAGCCACAGATGTCAGAGTCTAGAGTTTTGGATTTATTTGAATTGGGAGATTAAAGTGAGGAAGCCAAAGGCATGCTGAGAGCTGAACAACAGAATTGTATTGGCAGATTTGAGATGGATGGTTTGTAACTAATTGGGGCCCCAGCTGTGCCCTGGGGGAGTAGCAGTTAAAGAGAAATCAAGGTCATACAGTGCCTGGGGTCCAAAGACATTCATTTATTCAGTAAATAATATTTGATCTTTGAGAGTGTGAGCTACAGATGAAAATCAAATAATCACCTCAGTAAAAGTACAACTGTAGCTGTGAAGAGTGCTGGGAGGAGGAATCTGTGTAGTAGGGGTTGGTGGAGACAAGGGGGAGGGTTCCCTGGCGAAGTAACTTTTAAAGATGGGCCACATCTCTTATCCTACTTTCCAAAATCTTTTCTTGATAGATCTTCTAAATAACTGTTTTACATTGTAGTTCAAGTGTAGCCCTGTCATGGGGGCAAAGCAATGGACATGATCCCTCTCTGGATCCCAGATCATGAGAAAAATGTATTGGTTTTGTTTTAACCAGGATTATCTTCTCTGAGCATGGCCAAATACCAAATGAAGGACTGATGCTGAGGGTGGCAATCTCTGGGAGCTGAAGGAAAAGGGCAGATGTGGCCCTCTTTTGTGCATGGACTAGAGGCAGGGTGGAGGGACCGCTTTCCTTGCTGGCCTGAACCAAATCTGATGCTTAATTTTTCTCAGACTCAGACTGCCCTGGGGCTTTTGTGGGGACCACTCTGGGAGAAATAACTTCCTGGGTTGGAAGTCTGAGGGTTTCTCCAGGGGTCAGAAGTCAATGCCAGTGTGGGGAGGGTCCCTTGGGAAGCTACCCAGGGTGGTGCACAGATGGTGTGAATGGCCAGGGGAGGCAGAATGGGGAACACTTCTGCCATCAGACAGAAGCTGGGTAAAACCATCAGAGGGTCTGTCTTGTTGTGTGTTGCATTGGAGATATGGCTCCATGGGACTGAGTATCATGCGCCATCTGCCAGTCCATGTGGGTTGATGTCACAAGAGTTTGCTGGCTTTTTAACTTTGTGGAGCATTAATGGTATTTGAGTCCCATGTAATGGCCAGAATTAGATATTTTAAATGCACTGGATAGTGTTTTAAATAAGATTAAAAATATCAGCTTTACAGGGCAGCACAGTTTCACTGATGGTCACTCATTTTACTCAGTTAATTACCATCTATCAAGTCCCTCTGGAAAAAAGAATAAAAGACTCTCTGATGTGCCCGAGAGTAGGAGTCCTAGGGAAACCAAGGGACAGTAAAGACTGGGCTTGTGACTGCAGGAAGTTCCCAGTCTGGAAGACACACAGTGTGATAGAGTACCATTCAGGAGACAAGTCTTTTGCATGCTGGGAAAAGGGGGCCACCGCCAATGCTTAGGGTCTTATCTGGGTATTAAGGGATGAGTAGGCATCTTCCAGACATCGAATACAGGTTAAGGCTTTTCAGGAGTCTAAAACAACTTGGGAAAAGGTAGTGAACAAGCTTAGTCTTCTGGGGAAACAAGTTTGGAGGAGGTGGGAAGGTGATGGTGAAGATAAGGAGAATCAGCCCAGTTTCTTGGTGCCACCTGAGGGGTTGGACCTCATCCTATAGGCTGCTAGGAAACCACTAGAGGTTTTGAAACATGAGAGAGATGTGATCAGATTGTGTTGTATAAATAGAATTCTAGAATGGGCTGGAGAGGTAAGAGCTGAGTCAGGGAGACCAGTTTAGGATGCTGTCACGTGAGTTCAGGGTGAGAGAGGGTAGGGCTCACACAGTGCTGCTGGCTGTAGCTGTGAAGATGGCTATGGGAGGCTGGTTTGCAGAGCCAGAGCCAATTGTCTAGGGGACCGATGGAGTATGACATAGAAGCAAGAGAGAATAAAGGGTCTTTCCTGCTTCGGTATATGGGCCTTCAGGAGAAGGGAGCAGAATTAGGGTGAAGGTGGTAGGAGCCAGGAGAAGGGGAAAGATGGTGCTGGCTTTGGATGCATTTAATTTGAAGTGTCTTCCTAGAACCAGTTAGAGGCATCCTATAGAAAGGGACCCAGGCTTCATGACCAGAAGGCAGAGGTTTAGAAGACTTGGATATGGATGAGAATGTCTATGGGGAGCAAGCAGTCAGGGACATGGTGGAAGCACCTCCAAGGAGGAGGAGGAAGGAAGAAGAGCAGCCAGGGAGATTGAGGCTCAGTGAGAGAGAAGAGCCAGGAGAGGCATGATAGGCCATAAGGGGAGAGTTTAAGGAAAAAGTAGCCCACAAGAGAACTAACTGAATGCAACACCAGGGCCAAATAGTGTTAGCATTAAAAAATATTAGTGTTTGGACTTGGCATGTTGGAGTCGCTGCCCATGTTTTCGTTACTCAAAAGCCTGGTTGTGATAAATGATATTCATGGATCTTTGCCAGAAAGCTCTGTAACTCTTCCATTCCTCTGGAGAGTCTACATCACTGGATCCAGCCAGACCATCAGAAAGCCATGCTCTTGGGCTGCCCTGATTTGACCCCCATGTAGAATCCCTTTTACTGAATTGCCCTTTGGTGTTTGTTTTGCTGTGCATTTTCATGGAGGGACCTCTAAGAAATAGTCTTGCAAGAGTTTCATGGTGGGAACTATTGCTGTATGCTGAGGATCTTGTCCACTGTGTTCACTGCTCATCATCTCTACAACCACCCACAGGAGAAAGCTCTCAGAAAATAGCCTGAACAACCAAAATGCTTTTATTTTGTAGGAAATGTGAACCTTATAAGTACTGATATTTTTCTTCTGCCTTGCTTACTCGGGAGCTCAAAGCCAAATTTGCAATTGAAATTTAGTAAATATTTAGCAACGTAACAGCATGCATTTCTCTGTCTTAACTCTCCTTGTGTTCTTATATTCTTCCTACCCTAATTTTTTTTTAATTAAAAAAAAAATTTTAATGTTTATTTAGTTTTGAGAGACAGAGACGGAGCACGAGCCAGGGAGGAGCAGAGAGAGAGGGAGACACAGAATCCAAAGCAGGCTCCAGGCTCTGAGCTATCAGCACAGAGCCCAATGTGGGGCTTGAACTTGCGAACCATGAGATCGTGACCTGAGCTGAGGTCAGACGCTTAACCCACTGAGCCACCCAGGTGCCCCAGTAATTTCTTAATCTATGTTAAAAGTATATGCTTTTGTAAGTTACCTTTAATCCTTTTTGGAGATGTGAGTTGTGTAAGAAAAAGAAGGAAGCCATTGATGGACATTAGCCACGTGTCCTTGGTAATGAATCTTCAGACAGATTGTTTGGGCTTTTTATATTATTATCTAAATTGTAGAAACAAGTAATATCTGATCTCTTCATAGCTAGTAACAGCTACCTCTATCTAGTGTCTAGTGAATTACATGCAAGTTTCAGGATGTTCAAGGGGAACTACCTTTTTCCTATGCAGATGTTCTAACAGATGTAAGCCTCATGTGGCGACCTCCCCAGGTAGATAGAGTGCTGAACTAAGGGCCTCGTGGTAATACAATGCTTCGCTAACAGATGTTGCAAAGACACCATCTAACAGCCATTTCTGAGTGGACTCTGCACGACTGGTATGTTCTGTGACCTCGCTGAAATCAAGGTCTTAGCAGAATAAAGGATGGTGGATGGATTCTGTGCTCTGGGGCAGGATTCATCTGGCAGAGACATCATTACAATATGGAATCAGGACTTTAAGAGACAAAGGAATCCTAGAGATCATGTAGGATTATCATCTGACAGATAATCCTTGTGAAATCAAGCCTCAGCCCTATGTCCAGGGTAGAGATGAATGGTTAACTTTGTTTATGAGAGTGGTTCTGGGTGCCTGGGTGACTCAGTCCGTTAAGCGTCTGACTCTTGATTTCAGCTCATGTCATGATCTACTGGTTTGTGAGATTCAGCCCCACTTTGGACTCTGCACTGGCAGTGCGAAGCCTGCTTGGGATTCTCTCCCTCCCTCTCTCTTCTGTGTCTCTCCCCACCTCTCCCCTGCTCTCTCTCTCTCCCAAAATAAAAAAGTAAACTTTCAAATTCCAAAAAAAAGGAAAGAAAGAAAGAAAAAAAAAAGAAATAAAGAATGGTTCCTTGAAGATCCAAGCTGGCTTTTATTATCATCTGAATGAATTTGAAGTGCTGCCTGGGTCCAGTTCTACACAGTGGGTAACTAGGAATGATGACATTGATTTTCCTGTGTGCCTTGCTCATCAGCTCCATGGTAGTTGTAATAGGGGTATTTCAGTAAAGTTTTCACTAGTGGCCCCATTGTGGGGTTAGTTGAATCAGGGTGGGCTACAGAGGTAACTTTTCCACAGCACTAGGTGATAGAATGGTCTGTTTGGAATGATATAGCAATAATGTTAGATCCCCAGCTAAGCCACAAAAATCTACTTAAAGCAGTGTACCTTTAAGTGGATTAATTTAGGCCCTAACCCTGTAACCACTTTGAGTCAATGTGGGAGATAGGAACACTGCCCATTTGGGTCTTGTGAATAGAAACAGTTCCCGCGCTTTTTCTCCCTTGCTGGTAAGGATGATTACAGCTAATTAGGGTTATCGAATGCTAACTCATCCAGGTGCTATGCTTGAATGCTTCACTTGCAATATCTCATTTGATTCTTTTGTCTCCTCCACAAGGTAGGCACTGTTGTTCTTCCCTTTCAGGCAACTTGGCCAGTGGTGATGCAGCTGGTGAGAAAACCCGAGACTAGACCCAACCAAGTCTGTTGCCCTCTAGATCCTGTAATCCCTCACCAGTGGACTAACACCACCAGCCACTTCTCTTATTTGATGGTCCAGGAAAACTGGGTCTCTCTACTCCCGGGTCTGGGTTCAGGACCTTCCTCCTGGGATAGAGGCCTTCCACAGCCATTATCTCTTTTTCCTCCCTCCCAGTTCCAGAAATGGCTCACCTGGTCCTTTTCCACTGCCACCTTTCCCCCCCCCCCCCATTAAGGGTTTCTCTCTCAATATGTGTGTAATTTAACCTAGCCCCCACAAAGGCAAAGAATGGAGTTGGATGCCAATGACAGGCCTTTGATTAATGCCCAGGACTTAGAACATCTTCTGTAGCCAAGGACCATAGTTCTGAGCATCTCAGCACAGGATCTAAGTGGGGGCTGTCAGAGGAGAGTAGTATTTCATGGGCCCTGGGGACCCAGAGTATATTTGCCTCCTACCTCATTACTTTGAGGGGGAAGGGAGGGACCTCAGTCATGTCTGCTATCCACACAGGGGTGGACTGGTCTAGTCAGCAGCCCAATGGGAAGCGGAGGGAGTTCAGTTCAATAATGGCTGCTACTGGGGCGCCTGGGTGGCTCAGTCGGTTAAGCGTCCGACTTCGGCTCAGGTCACGATCTCGCGGTCCGTGAGTTCGAGCCCCACGTCGGGCTCTGGGCTGATGGCTCAGAGCCTGGAGCCTGCTTCCGATTCTGTGTCTCCCTCTCTCTCTGCCCCTCCCCCGTTCATGCTCTGTCTCTCTCTGTCTCAAAAATAAATAAAAAACATTAAAAAAAATTAAAAAAAAATAATGGCTGCTACTGTGTGCTCTCTGCTGCTGAGTCCAGGGAGCACAAAAATGTGGTCCTTGTCCTTGGAACTTACCTCTGATGGAGGATACAGAGGTAGAAAAGGATACTTTTGGTTCCTTAAGACGGAGGTGAGCACAGAGGAAGAACCAATAAGCCCCATGTTGGGGGTGGCACTTGAGTGGAGTCTTTTTTTTTTTTTTTTTTAAGAGCATGAGCAGGGGAGGGAGGGTGCAGAGAGGGAGGGAGGGAGAGAGAGAGAGAGAGAGAGAGAGAGAGAGAGAGAGAGAGAGAATCCCAAGCAGGCTCCACACCCAGTGGGAACCCCAACACAGGGCTCAATCCCAAGACCCTGGGATCACAATCTGAGTCAAAATCAAGAGTTGGATGCTCAACTGACTAAGCCACCCAGGAGCCCCTTAGCTGAATCTTAATGGACAAGTTAAAGGGCCTAGTAAGAAGAGGTGGGAAGAATGTGTCAGGCTGAGGGAATGGCATCAACAAAACTGTGGAAGGGTGAAATGCAAGTATGGTGTATTAGAGGGAACTAAGAGTTTGATAGCCAAATCTGAGCACTTAGGAGAGTCCCTGACACATGGTAGACCCTTAAATGTCAGTTTAAAAAATGGGAGTATAGAGTATGAGGTGTGGTAGAGATGAATCTGAAGCAGTTTGTGGGTGTCAATGGTAGATGGTTATCAGTGGTAGTACACACTAGGAATTTATTGTGTACTTACAGGTGCACAAGCTGAATATTAGTTAATCTTCACAGAGTCTTATGAAGCTGATATTATTATTCCTGTTTTCTAATGAGGATGGTAGCATGGTTCAGAGAGGTTAAGTAAATTTCCCCAAGGTCACCCAGCCTGTAAAGGTTAAAACAGATTTAAAAACCCTGAGTATGGTTCTAGAACCCATCTTAACTACTGCTCTGTGTTGCTTTTCTTTTTCTTTTTTTTTTTTTAACTTTTAAAAATTTTTATAAAATGTTTATTTTTGAGAGTGTGAGCAGGGGAGGGGCAGAAAGAGAGAGAGAGGGACAGAAGGTATGAAGCAGGTTCTGCACTGACAGCAGAGTGCCCGATGTGGGGCTTGAACCCACAAATGCACAAACCATGAGATCATGACCTGAGCCAAAGTTAGACACTGGATGCTTAACCAACTGAGCCATCCAGGCACCCCCCTCTATTGCCTTTCTGAAGGCCATGGGAATGACAAAACGGTCAAATCTGCTTTTTAAATAGGTAACAATGGCTGCAATACAGAGGATGGATTTGAAAGGGAAAAGAGGCTCAGGGGCCTGCTAGGGCTGTATAAATCAGAGATGTGTTCTTGGCAGTCCTTTAGGGCGTGTAGGAGCATGGCCACTGAAGAAGCCACCTCTTCGAAGGACCTCAGTAGCAATTAGGGAAGCACTTCTATGGCTCCTCCAGTGTCATCCATCACCTCCTTGTTGCCTTGAAAAGTCTAGGTTTGGAGAAAAGTCACCCCAAAAGTGCCATCTCCTGTGCTGCCCAAGGACAAGTGAGAGGGTCCTAATGGAAGTGGCGATATAATCCTCAAGCCTCTTTTTTCTTTCTTTCTTTCTTTCTTTCTTTCTTTCTTTCTTTCTTTCTTTCTTTCTTTCTTTCTTTCTTTCTTTCTTTGTAGCAGCATCTTTTTCTAATTGACCACTAAAAATAATGGGGCGCCTGGGTGGCGCAGTCGGTTAAGCGTCCGACTTCAGCCAGGTCACGATCTCGCGGTCCGTGAGTTCGAGCCCCGCGTCAGGCTCTGGGCTGATGGCTCGGAGCCTGGAGCCTGTTTCCGATTCTGTGTCTCCCTCTCTCTCTGCCCCTCCCCCGTTCATGCTCTGTCTCTCTCTGTCCCAAAAATAAATAAAAAACGTTGAAAAAAAAATTTTAGCTATAATTTGGTATAATTGTATGCCAATACTGTGTTCTGACATGTCATTTGCTGCTCATGACCCTGTGTATGTTGGTATTTGAGTTGGGGAAGCTGAGGGTCCAGTGGTTGAATAAATTGCTAAAGGTCATTGAGCTAGAGAGGAGAAGGAATGGTTTGTGATTCCACAGCCCACTTCTTTTCCAGGCAGTCTTTGCCTACCCTCCACCAAAGTACCCCACAAAAACAACAGACTGGTGCTGTCCTGTGGCTGGAGGTGTTACTTCCCCTAGTGAGTTCCACCTTCTCAGTTTGTGTGGTCCCTTGTCTCCCACCTCATTCATCGAGTTCTTTCATGGCTTCCCTGGAGAATTTGTCCCTTCTGCCTCTCCATCCTGGGGACATTCAGAAATTTTTCTTCTGAGTTCCAGCCGCGGTTGTGGCTCCTGGTGGAAAAGGCCTGTCAGGTGGGACAGCCAGGTTTGCTGTGTGCTCCCTGTGCATTTGGCTCTCAAAGTGCAGTATCTGGGGTCTTTGTTTTGAATCATAATAGTTCACATCTTTTCTTTCCATGCTGATCAGCAGGAGCCAGCTGGGGTTGGTAGCAAATCTTCCTTTAATTTCCATTGTGATGGATTATTGCTTCACTTAAAATGGTGTTTAATTTGTACATGTGCCCTGAGGCTTTTAAATATCGAGCTCATTTGATTATTGTTGGAAATCAATTTGGACTCCAGTATGTTCAACGAGTTGGACTCGTGAAGCCCCATGGAGCTTATGGCCCCATTACAGGTACCAAAGTCCAACAATCAAAATGTGGTGAGTTCTGCAGCCTCATACCCTAGTTTCTTCCCTTAAAGAAAAAAAAAATCCATCTATTTTACCTTCCTTCCTAAGAATTGACTCAAAGACACAGCTTTTAAAATTTTCACTTAAGAGGGAAGAAGACAGTAATAGATGATTACTTTTTGGACCTAGCTGTCATCCTTTTTTTTTTTTTTCTTTCTGTGACAGCCTACTGTTTCTCTTTTTAGACACAAGGACCCTCTCTTGATTCTGCTTCAGCTTGCTTTCTACTTACCCCCTCTCATTACTTCCAGCTTGCCCTGTAGTGCTTGGACAAGATGCATATTTCAGCAAGCCACTTTTTCTTTCCTTGCTTTTCCTTTAGATGCTTGTGAATTCCTATGAAAAGAGGGAGAGGAGCAGAATGAACAGCAAAGTCTCATGCCTGCTGTTTAGGCTCCCCAGGGTTTCTCTAGTACCAAGCAGCCTGAGATATTGCTTATGGGGTCAATTTTTCTTTTGTCTTTTTAAGTTCAGAACTATGGTATGCAGTGAATGTGTGTGCATGGGTATGTGTTTGTATGTGACATGTTCACATTGAGTACAGACTATAAATGGTTATTCCTCAGAAGGAGCTTTGAACAAGTTTTGGAATTCAGATTTGAAGCTGAGCATAACCAGAAACCCCTGTGTACAAACTTTTTTTTTTTTCCTTCCCCTCTCGTTTCCTACAGAAGATAAGTGAGAGAAGAAATAATTCTACTCTGGGGAAATGCATAATTTAGAAGCTGTCTGCATGTATAAGAAAACAGACTCTGTGGCTGCTCTATAAACCCAGACTGGCAGCCAGGGCTCGTTGTTTCCTTTTCTTCCTTCAGTGTTTGTATAAGACTGATGGGACCCATGCTCCTAGTGCTCCCCACTGGGCAGCTAAGGCTGTGGACTTCAGAAGCTGGCCTGGGGCTAGCCTTGAGCTCATTTCCCTGCTTGCCTTTCCTATTTTCTACCCTGACCTACCACCCCTTTCTTTCCTGGAGATAACTGCCCTTCCTGCGAGTGAAACAGAGATATTGGAAAGTTCAAGGGTATTTCAGGAAACCTAGGCAGGGTACTTGTCTCTTTCTACCACCCTGTAACACCTCAACACCCAACACCATTGGTCTACCATGGGTTTTTGTTTTGACCAGACTCACCTTACCTGCTATCAAAAGATGTCCATGGTGAGAAGGAGGGGCTCTGGGTCCAAGGGGTCATGTATCTTCCTTCCTCATCTCCTATTATGGCCAGGCCTAACTCTGAGGTAAAGCTAGGGAAACTAATTCTCACTTCCAAATTCTTCCAGGTATTTCTGTACTGTTCAGTTTACCCTGATTTCACATCTTTAAAAATAGTGGTGGGGAGACTAAGCAGGGAAAACACTATACCTGGGCCCCTGTAAGTCTGAATCCCTTCAGTAGTTGGACACCTCATGTGTAATTGGTCATCCTGAATGTGGAGCCACTGTTGTCCTTCAGCCTAATGCTGGCCCATGCTGTTGGCCATTCAGGAAGATATACAGAGTCCTAGAGGTATAGTGAGGGTATAGTGGCTCTCAGTGACTGCTGTGGTGGGAAAGATATCAGGGAGGAGGGCAGCATCCCTTTGGAAGATTTGATTAGTGAGGTTTAGGGGAAAAAGAGGACTATGATTTGCAACGTTCTCTAAACATCCAGATGGATCCCAGACACAACCCAGAAGATCTGATTTTATTTGTCTTCCTCCCCCGGCTCTCTAAATAATTTTATCTTCAAAGCATGATGCAGGCATTAATTAACACTGTGGCTCTCCTGGGAGGTAGGCAAGTGGGAACACCACCCCTGTTAGTGAAGCCCAAGGAATAGGCAGGTTCAGAAGCTTTAGGTGGGGGAGCCAGAGAAGCAGGGTATGTATTGAGGTTTTGCCCTCAGACCTTTACTTGGACATAGCCTAGAAGCCACCCACTTTCTCAGTGTCCTTGGTTCCTAGTAGAATAAAATTGCTGAGGCAATGGCGGAAGAGATGTTTGGCACTGTGGGATGACTAATGGGAACTTTGAGGGTTGAGGAGAGATTCTGGTAAAATTCACTGTCATTGTGAATTTTAGATGCAGGGGTCTGATTGTGCCATTTGTTTCATTCATTTCCTTGCTTGCTTTTCAAACAAACAAACAAACAAACAAACAAACAAAGTACTAAGCATCTATTTCTGGGCAAGGTATGGCAAAAGAGCTTGCTAACCATAAGGGACCCTGCTGGTTGGGAACTTGATCCTTTGTATCCCATGCTTGATCCATAAAGCAAAGGGTGGGATGGAGCATGGTGGTTTCTGCTGGTAGTGGTTTCAAGTGTTGGAAGACTCCAGGTATCTGGAAATGGATGAGACATAAATCTGTGACTGTTGATGTAGTGACTTTGTAGAGGCTGAACTTTGCCTTTTCCTTTAGCCATATATCTTGGTTGGCTCAGAAGAGGAGGCCCTTAGGAGTCTTCTCCCTGGGGCTACAGGTGGCGCATCCTTAAGCCTGGCCTCTTATAGGGTC
This sequence comes from Neofelis nebulosa, assembly GCF_028018385.1. Classification (NCBI taxonomy): domain Eukaryota; kingdom Metazoa; phylum Chordata; class Mammalia; order Carnivora; family Felidae; genus Neofelis; species Neofelis nebulosa. Next base: position 48,213,243 of record NC_080797.1, read on the forward strand.
CCCTAAGAATGGTGATCATGCCCATTTCTGAATGTTGGTGGAGGGTAGGTGGGGTGGCTGTTGAGTACCCTGAGTTGATACTGAACCTCCAACTCTAGAAAAGCAGCGACACTGGGATCTCCAGTAGTTTCTTTCTCATTCATTGGGCATCTTGGCAATGATGACAAGAGACAGAGAAGGGGTCATTTTTTCCTATAAATGTTGCCCTCTCTCTTGGGTGGCAGTTGGACTCTACTTGCTTTGCAGGAAGCCCTGTTCCATCAGTTAATGATATTCCCCTTATCTTGGCACTGCAGGCTGCTGAGAACCAGCCCTAGACCTCTGCTTGAGGGTCCTTCCTCTGAAGACATCACCAGTGTGTGGAGCGTGCCCCACACCCACCCCCTGCTAAACCACGGCCTTTACCTGTGTCTTCCGGTGTTTCCCGTGCGACCCATCCTGTGGGAGTGCCTCGTGGGCCACTCCAGAGTTCACTCCACGCTCCACGGCGCCAATGGTGAAGATGACAAGATCCAAGACTTTCCAGGCATATTTGCCTTCCTGCCACCGGACCTACAGCTGCATTCACTGCAGAGCCCACTTGGCCAATCATGATGAACTCATTTCCAAGGTACATGTTCCCTGCAGGCCTTGCTTGCCCACCCCGGGTGTGGGGGGGCATTTCTGGCTCATAAGGTTGCACAGGTTTATAAACTCTCCCAAAGAGCCTGGGATATTTGTGGTTTTTTGTTTTGTTTTGTTTTTTGTTTTTACAGGTTCCCTTCCTGGCTGTCTCACTCAACTGAGAAATAACTCTGAGTTGGAGGGAGAGTGTACTAGTTTAGAATGTAATTTTGGAAATTAAATGTCATCCCTGTTGGTGGCTGGGGAAGTTGGTGGCTCACAGGCCAGAGGGGAGAGGGGCTGAAGAGTGATTGGAGCCTTTCGCTAGGCTGGCTTAACTCAGGTTGGCAGGTGAATGCCGTGTAGAGGGCTGCATGCCTGGAAAGTGAGCTCTAAGAAAGTTGGTAGGGGCAGGATATCTCAGAGGATATCTCACTTCTTAGCTGACATGAGAAAGGATATTTCCTGCTAAGCCCCCTGGGAAGGTTACAAGATGACTGAGTTACTAAAACGGGTGTCCTTTGGGGAGGACCAAAAGTGGCTTGGTAAAGAGCTGACCTTGTCCTGTGGGGATCTTTAGGGCTTCTACATGAGATAATATGGTGTGACACTTGATCAAAATTAGAAGAAATAATGGAACCTTATTTTCCTGGAAAAGCATTAGCAACTGCTTCCTAAAGTTGGGGCAAGGAGATTATTAATAAATCAATAAACATCCCAGTTGTTCAATCCAGGAACTGGCTCCTTCAGGCAACATTCTCAGGGTAGCTACCTCCCTCCTGGCCCTAAATTCCCATGAGAGGAGAAATGGGTTTTACTAGGCTGCACAAAAAGGATAAAGATCATGGGGACCTTTTCCCTCTAAAAACCATCCTTCCTCAGAACCGGGACTTCATGCCATTAAATAAAAAAACAAGCCAACCTGTAATCATACCCAGACTAAATTAAAAAAAAAAAAAAAGTGCTCTTGATCTGTTTACAAGAACTTCTAGAAAAGGTGGCATCACTTTTCCCTGACTCTGGCTCGATAGCCCAGCCAGAGAGAAGGCTGGGAGATGAAGGGTCAGTAGTTCTAGAACAGTCCCGTCCAGCTGGCTAATTTGACAGGAAGTGAAGGAGTCTGTTTGAACAACCATGTGTGGTTGTGGGGCTTCTCAAATCAGGACTAAGAATGGAAGTCCTCCTTCTAGGCCTATTCCAAGATCTAGGGTTACTACAGAGTTTGAATCCTGGAGCCCTCAGAGTCTTGACCTCTAGCCCGCTTTTACTTCTCTAGGTTTCTGCTAATTACTTTCCTTTATGCCATTTATGTTCCAGCCAGCCTGTAGCTCCCTTCTCTGTCAATAGACTCATCTTGTCTCAGATTCAGCTTGAATCTTTTGGGAACCCCTCAAGTCTGGAATTTTGGATGTGGGGAGGCTGTGTCAGTGAGGAAAGAGAGGATCAGTCCTCTTGGCTTTGGAAGGGGGCCTACAAGCTTGGAGGGAAAATGTGAGCTGTCCTATTTCTGGAAATCTCCAGGGAAAAATGGAAGTCAAGACATCCTTTTAATACCACGAGAAAGTGCTATGTATCATAAGAAATTGAGGTAACAATAAAATGTATTTTAGCACCTTCTGTGTATTAAAAACTGCAACTTGACACTTTGTAAATGTTATCTCACTTAACCCTCATAAGAAGACTTTAAGGTAGGCTATAGTAATCATTTTATGGATGGAGAAGTTGAGACTCATACAGGCTGTCCAAGAATGCAAATTGGAGGCTTAAAGGAGAGAGAGCAATTACTTTGAGTGTGTTCAAGAAGGATTTCTGGAAGGGGTGGTATTTGAGCTGGGTCTTGTGAGATGTACAGAAAGGAACGTGTGGAGATGGTAGTGGCCTTCCACACTGATGTTTGGAGCCTGGTATTCAGGGCCTTGGACAATCTGGCCTTTTGAGTTTGATTTCTTGCCAGTTCGTTGCTTTATTTTCCAACCACTTGGAACTAAGCAACATCCCTGAATATGCAGATGGGGGTATTTCAGTCCTCTGTGCCTCAGCCAACAGCATCCCTTCTTCCTCACCTCTTTCCTCTCTCCCAGGAACTTTTATACATTCTCCTTCATCTGGGACCATATCTACTAGTTTGGTGTCTCTGGGTTAGAACCTGACCCATGGCAAGAGCTCAGTAAATGAACAGATAAACAGATGGGTGGATCCTGAGCCTTAGGAGAAGACCAGTGATGAGCAAAGAATGTCTTTGTTGGCCTCATGTCCTCTTTCCTGCCCCTTCTGGGGCAGAAAGGCTCATTCACAAGTCCAGGCCAAAGTCAGCACAGGCTTCAGTTTCACTGGCCACAACCGGTGCACAGATGGGGTGCATTAGAGCTTGATGATTTAAAAAGTTGGGTTAAATGCCTGGCTGTGGGGAGAGGGTGAGGGAACTATGGCTGGCACGGCACAAAGATTCCTTTATTTCATTCCGCAGCCACCCCCAGCATTAAATAATCTATAGATTCTTATGCAGGTCCACTTAACGGAAAGATCACTGCCCCAACCCCCTCCTTGGAAAATGGGCCTTTCTTTTCCTTTTGTTTCTCTCTTCCATTTAAGAAAGTTCAGGGAGAGAATGTTTCTCCTGTTCTCCCCTCTTGACATAATCTCCTATGCGGTTTCAGAATCTGCCCAGTGGGAGTTAGGAGCTGGGAAGCAGATAACTGGAGCAGCAGTGTAATTAAATGATACTTTGTACTTGTAATAGAGCCTTTCATCTGGAAGCCTGACATTCCGTTGTTTGGTTTAAAAAAAAAAAAAAAAAAAAGTGAGTCTGACTTCCTTATGGAGAAGTGAACACAAAGGTCCAGAGAACTAAAGCTCGGAGTATGCGGCTGGTAGAGAACTGGGAACAGAGTCAGGACTTTGGGCTCCCGTGGAAATGTGTAGTTGCAAAGTTTTGAACAATTAGGGTCTATGCTGAGGTGGTGGAAAGAATCCTGCACCAGGCTTTTCACCGTCCTGGCTTGCTGTAAATCCCCAGAGGCCTCATTGCCTGGAATCAACTGTCCAACCTCTGAGTCTCAGTTTCTCACTAATAATTTTTTTTTTTTTACATCTATTTATTTTTGAGTGACAGAGACAGCATGAACAGGGGAGGGGCAGAGAAAGAGGGAGACACAGAATCTGAAGCAGGCTCCAGGCTCCGAGCTGTCAGCACAGAGCCTGACGCAGGGCTCTAACCCACGAACTGTGAGATCACGACCTGAGCCGAAGTCAGATGCTTAATCGGCTGAGCCACCCAGGCGCCCCTCAGTTTCTCACTAATAAAAGGAGTGAAGTAATATTTGCTGTGTGTAATGCCCAGTAGCTAGCACTTCCTGTGTGCTTACTATGTGCCATCTCCATAACAGTCCTGGAAAGTAGATATAACCATATTTGAAGGTTCGGTGAGGAGGTTTACCTCATTGGGTTGTTACGAGGCTGGATGAGATCATGGGTGTGGGGGTGGTTGGCAGATCACAAAGCTCCTATGCAAATACATAGTGTAGTCCCTTTGCTTCTCTTGGTCCAAAGCGGGATTGGGGGTGACAGAGGGGATTGTTCTTGCCTGATACCAAGCAAATTTAGTCTAGCTAAGGTAGTTTCACTTTAGAACCTGGAGCCCAGGAGTTTGATTTAAGAGTAAAAGGCCATAGAAGAGGACGACAGTAAAGTTTGTGTGTGTCTGCACAAAGGTAACAGTATTGCTCTGTAGGATGGGGGTGGGGGTGCTCTTTGAATTGATGACAGAACTATCTAGGGAATGTGCTGAGACATCCTACATTTTCTTAGGGGGTGTTGTGGTCTAAATGCTGGAGTGTTTGCATGCAGAGGTATTTTAAGTTGGCATGAGGAATTGCTCACATTGTTGTTTCTCACTTCACGGTGCAAGCCCCATTATAAAAATATACTGTGGTTATCAAATAATAATAGTTTCAGTTGGAACAGCTAGTTGCCCCAAGCGGGAACAATCGAATGCTCATTGCAGTGGAAACTAGCTATTATGGAAGCCTGGATCTTCACAAATTTTTTTCATGTAAATTTTCTGTCTGAGATCCTTCCTTTGTTTCTCTCCTGCCAACCTATCACCGTTTGATGGCATCGTGGAGCAGGATATTTGGGAATGGTGAGTTGGATTAACCTCTCACAAACTCACTTTGGGGATGATGGCTTCATTCCAAGACCCAGTTTGCTCTGGTCCTTGGAGGGAAGCTGTTGTAGGAGGCTGCAGAGTGGGTGTCCAGTGCAGGGGGAAGGTAGAAAGCTGTTTATTGCTATGTCCAATCTTCAGGTCAGATTATCTTCTGGTGGCAAATACAGAACTCCTAGAATTGCAGATCATCTAGCCCAGCCTCTCTTCATGAGGAAACAGGCTGTGGGCAACTTAGTGACTGGCCTGAGGTTCCACAGCCTCAGAACCACACATCTGTATTTCGTGCTCCCTCAGCTGTGCTCTGTGTGAAGAGCTCTGGCTCTTTTCAAGCCTCCTTGTGAGGCTGGGAGGTTTTAGGAGGCCAGTTCTTTTTGTTCCCTGTAGGGTTCCATTTGCCTTACAGCAGTAGCATTTTGGTTTTCCTTGCCTGCTTAGATGTAAGGTACAGCATTGCTTTGAGAAAAGTGGTGGGGAGGAGGGTGTTCTGAGGCCATGTATTGGTCTAGTGGCTACTGAGAAGCCCCCTCTGCCCGCCATGGCTTCTGAACCTCTGCTTCTGAGCACTAGTGTTCAACACCAGTGATTCTCAAAAAGACTAGTACCCATAACACAGTGGCTTATAGGTAGTGGACATAGAGGGGTGCTGATGTGGAAGTCCAGAGATCTGTTCTATCCTTTCCATTCTACTCATCAGGGATGTGTTTCTCTTCATTTACACCACCCACCAGCTTGTCTTTAATGTATAATAAATATCCTGGAAAGTTCGATGTTAAAAATAAATATAAGAATAGAGTTTCTAAAAATCCACTCATTTCTTTTTCTCTAAGTGTCTTGAAAATGTTATAGTGAGGGGCACCTGGGTGGCTCAGTCGGTTAAGCATCCAACTTCGGCTCAGGTCATGATCTCGCGGTCCGTAAGTTCGAACACCGTGTCAGGCTCTGTGCTGACAGCTCAGAGCCTGGAGCCTGTTTCAGATTCTGTGTCTCCCTCTCTCTCTGATCCTCCCCCATTCATGCTGTCTCTCCCTGTCTCAAAAATAAATAAACGTTAAAAAAAAAAAAAAGAAAATGTTATAGTGAGCTTTGGATTGTATTTAGTAGTGTTAATGACAGCTGTGTCACAGCAAGCAGTATAATTCATAAAGAATATATACAATACGATGTGGCTCTTGAAGATAATTCTGAGCTTTCCTAACTAGCAAAATATATGTTGAATTCCAATTTTATTAATTGAAAGTTTTTTGGTGTCCAATGGATATGTGACAACGATTCTTAAAAAACTGTAATGCAGTAAAATTAGTATTTCTATTCTAGCAGGAGGGGAAAACTAGATTATATGTAAACCTATAGATGTCTATAGCATAAAAAGTGAAATTTTTGTTTCTGAAATAACGTGACCTATGATTGTACCAGAGTTACCGATGGGCTTTAAGAAAAAGGATGTCACTAACAACCATGTTGGTAGGACCCATACCATAGTGGGTACCTTTGCTTCTTTTGCAGTGTTTGTTGGTTTCCTAAACAGCATTTCTGAGGTACAGCAAAGGCAGAAGTGATAAATTATGGAAGAGTTCCAACATAAACCAATAAGCCCCGTTTAAAAACACATTAAATCAATTTAGCTTTTGTAAAACCTTAAATCACTGACTTCTTTTTCCCAACTATCTGACCTTTGAAAGCCCTAATCTTCTGATGAAGTGATAGTTCTGGAGGAGTGCAAAAGGGCTGTCTGTTGATCACTTGGGAAGGGGTGACAGATCTTATACAGAAAACCTCCAGACAAAGGGATATGGTTAGATTACAGTGTTCCTTGGTGAAAAGAAACCATTTGAAGCATGTAAGGGGTAGTATATTATGGTATCTTTTCTCCATTGGGACAGAGAATGAATCACTTCAGCGTAGGATAAGTCATAAATTATTGCTAGGATAAATTGTATAGCATGATTGTTCGAACATAGAACCACCTTCACTGGATCTCAGAGGCCACTGGGAGGTGGGGGTGGAGGGCAGTGGGGGCCGTGCCTGTACGTGCAGTTTTGTCTCATGGGCACTGTTCTGTAATTGCACATGTACTAAATATGTACTCTGTGTAGCACTCTAGTAGATATTATAATATTACCCTCAAGGATTTTATCCTCAAGGAACTTGGACTCTAGCTGGGAGATAATAGGTTCATAAGTCATCCCTTCTTGAAATTTGTATTTCACCTTATGTTTATCTTAGGGCGCTTATCACAGTGTAGCAGCACATATCTCCATTAGCTTGTGAAATGCTTGAGGAGATAATTGTGATACCATCTTTGTTTCTCCAGCACTCTGCACAGCTCCTAAAGACTGGTAGATTTTCAGTGAATACATGAACAAATGACGATTATTATTCCAAAATAGAGACAGACATAAGAGGGTCTTAATTTGGAGCTCATGGACTGGCTTCAGGGAATCTCTGAACCTGTATGTTCAATTCTATGTGCATATCTGTTTTTCAAGAGAGGGTTCCGTAGCTTTCTGCAGGCTCTCAAAAGTTGTTGATCAAAAAAACCCCAAAAAGACACCATTAAAATCCATCTGTCTAGGAATTGAAGTTCTGGGAAGACTTGGTAGAAGAAGTGACATTGAGGTGTGCCTTGAAGCAAGAACCTGGACATGCGGAAATGGATGGGGAGGGACCAGTAAAAAGAGCAGCGTGAACAAAGAAGTGCAGGCAGGAAGCATGAGGGAGCAGCCATTCCTGTAGGTTAGATATTGAGGAGCTGTGTGAAAACAGGTCGAAGGAGTTGAAGCCAGACTGTTGGGAGAATAGAAGTCCTGGCTTTATACTGCTGGCAGTTGGGTGTCACTGAAACTTTTTTTTTTTTTTTTAATTTTTTTTCAACGTTTTTTATTTATTTTTGGGACAGAGAGAGAGAGCATGAACGGGGGAGGGGCAGAGAGAGAGGGAGACACAGAATCGGAAACAGGCTCCAGGCTCCGAGCCATCAGCCCAGAGCCTGACGCGGGGCTCGAACTCACGGACCGCGAGATCGTGACCTGGCTGAAGTCGGACGCTTAACCGACTGCGCCACCCAGGCGCCCCGGTGTCACTGAAACTTTTGAGCAAGTAGTGACACAGCCAGAAAGAGCTTTGCTTTGAGATGGCAAATGTCACAGTGTGGTAGGTGAACTACTAAAGAAGAGACCAGAGATGGAGGAACCAGTGTGTATGCATTGCAGTGATCTACAGGTGTTTGGGGCACATGGAAGTTATTCAGTGAAGTTTTGTTGAGCATTGCTTGGGAAAGAAATATAAGCATTCTAAGGTTTAAAATATTCTATCACTTGTAGTCATGAACAAGAGGAATTGAGTTTAGGAGGTCATACTCTGGATGGGAGACAGACCTGGCCCATAGTCATACCTGCTCTCTGTGAAAATTAATGATCTAGGCACGAGTAGAATTGCTCACCAGTTTATTGTAGAGGAGCTGCTAGCGACCAAGTCTGGTGAATCATCTGTGGATTTTTTTTTTTTTTTTTTGCTACAGACTGCAGGCAGCTGGAGCATGAATCTGCTCAAATGTGATCCTTTCTATGTGGTTGCTTTAAATACCAAAAGGAAATGTTGACTTGAGCTATGAGGCGTACCCTGAAAATTAACTCTGTGGTTTGCAAATGCCTGTAAGGTTCCAATCATAAGATTGGTTTGTACATTAGTGTTTTGGCATTCAATAAGGAGGCTGATGATTGCAAGCTTGTGTACTTAAGATCCAAAGAAACTCTTTTCAACAGGGTGTCTTTCCTGAGAAACAAGAAGTAGGTACAGGACCCCTGCCCTGTGTTTTCATTTGAGCATTGGCACTCCCTCTGTCTCTGGAATAGTAAAGCTGCACCAATGCTGGTTTGGCTGTTTTGTTTTTTGGGGCCTGACCAGAATCCACCGTCATATGCTGATTGTTCAGTTCAATAATATTTTTTGTATTTCAAACAACTTGCCAGGCTCTGGGCTGGGTGCTAGGATAGAGAGATGAAGCCAACATGATTCCTGTACTTAGAGTGTTATCTTTGAGGTATTTGGGAGTGTAAGGCTCACTGTGGGGGGCAAAAGAGTGTTACAGATGAGGTTGTGTTGGTAACCTAAAAAAAAAAAGGATGAAAAATCTACATTGTTGCTTTACTACTATTTATTGAACATCTACTGTGTGCTAGGGGGCCCTTTAGACATTTTCCTTATTACTCCATCACTTACTTTACCACCTCCCTTCAAGGTGGGAATTAAGCGACTTTTCTAAGGTCGTAGGTTACCAAGAAGCTGTGTGGGATACAGGTCTAGATAGGTCTATGCCTTCTTTACCATAGCTTGACAGTCATGACCTAAGTGGCTCCTTTTGGCATCAACTGTCTTCTGGTCTCTCATTGATATTGGTGGTAAATCCTACCCTGTATTCCCTCCTATCATTTGCCTTGTCTGAAAAGTCCTTCTTCCTTTCTCTCTATTCACTCTCTACCCATTTCTGAAGACTAGTTTAAGTATTTTCTAGGTTGTCTTGCTGGACTGTAGGAGTCCCTCCCTCCACCGAACGCCTATAGAAGTTCACTGTCTGGTTGTTCATTTGGTAGTTAATAATGACTGTCTTGTAATAATATGGTCTGTGTTATTGTGGTTATGGGCACTTTTTACATATAATTGTCTTGCTTCCTAATAAGATTCTAAATGACCTGGAGTCATAGACTCTCAGAACATTAGAGCTAGAGGGGCCTTTGAACCTAGATGTTCCCCTTCAGCTCCTCATTTTACAGATTAGGAAACCAACGACCAGAGAAACTGAGTGCCTCTTGACTTTGTACTTTGCCACCTCCTCTCTGCCATACCACCTACTGCCTTACATATAACTCGTGGTTGTAGATGCTGGAGGCAGGTCTAGGGGAGAGGGCTGATGGCTAAAACAGAAGCATCAAGGTGTATGATCTTGGGCAAGACTGTGCTCTGTAGCTTTCCTTTTTCTTCATCCATCCAAATGAGGCATTAGATTAGACTGTCATTAAAGTGTTCCATCCCTCCCTTTTTCTGATTCTAGTACATCATTATCAGAAGATAATGCAAGGCAGCATAACTTAGTGGCTAACAATGCAATCTCTGAGCCAGACTACCTGGGTTCAAACCCTGACTTCTTTCTTCACTTAGTGGTTATGCAAGTTGAATAATCTCTCTGTGTCTTAATATCCTCATTGGGAAAATGGGATTACTGTTAATATTAGATACCTGTAAGGTTTTTGTGGAAACGAAGTGAGGTGATCAATATAAGGTACTTCTCAGAGTGCCTGACATAATAGTAAATGCTCCATAAAGGCTGATACTTGCTATCTATGAATACTCATTAAGCAAAACCAAACAAAGTAGCAAACATTCCCAGATCCTGGCACCCCTAATAGTCCTGGTAAACAGTTCCTTCCTTTTGTCTGAGTCTCAGCTATTAGCCCTTTAGCTATACAATTACCAGTGGTCTTCTGAGACCTCTATAAACACTGAATCTCTTGCTCCTTATAATTCCAAAGGGACTAGCAGGTTTCTGGAGGTGATTAAATAACAGTGGCAGCCTCTGCTCTTGGACAGGCGGGGTTGGGCTTACCTGCAAACAGCTGTCAAGCCTCTCCAAAATTTAAATGGAAAATCTGCCCCTGCCCCCTTCCCATCTAAGCTGTCAGATGGCGAGTTTTCCTCTGACCCACACGTCAACCAGTTACAGAGACCTTAGACTACTGTGACAACAGCAACCCAGGCAACCTGGGTGTTGGAGCCATAGCTGAGAATTGCTAGTGAGTCTGGTTCACCCTGGGATGCTTCATTGGTGGGGGGCGGGGGGAGGGAAGGGGGATGTGGAGCTATTTTCATTATCTTTAAAAAAACAAACCCCAAAAGAATCTCTGATACCTTTGTTTGCAAAGCACTCAGCCAGCTCCTGAAGGGAGGGTTTGACCCGGTGACCCAGAGCATTGTCTCTGAGGTCAGGGCTGCCTAACCCCGGGAGCTTTAGCTCTCTGCTTCCCTCCCTTCCCCTCCCCTCCCCTCCCCTCCCTTGCTTATTGCTAGTGGCTGGAGTGTGACTCAGGGAAGGAGGGGGGAGGAGAGGAAGAGAGGAGGAGATGGCTCCACCAGCTGCTGCTAAAAACAACAACATCTAATCAGTCCATGAACTCCCTCCCCTCCCAGACCAGTGATGAGAGAGGCTGAGCAGGTGGCACTGGCTCTCCCCTCCCTTCTGCCTCCAACACCTTTGGGCCTTTGAAGGGACAACTTATATTGTCAGAAGGAAGATGATCTAACTTTGGGGGTCCAGGAAACTCCTTTTCCTCCCTGTTAGGGCTGGTCCCAACAACAGCATTTGCTTTAACTCTCCAACAGATACCGGAGGGGGCAGAAAAGTTTTTCCTTGCCCAAACAAAAGATCCCAGAATGAAACCTCCTGCACTGAACCCTACCATTTGTTCCACATTTAGCGACTCCTCTCACATGTTAGATATTGGGAATATAGTGGCAAACAGATGTATGCTTTGCCCTCAGCCACCTTGTGCCCAGGACCCTTTGGTCACTGGAAAGCCCATTATCTACAGAAGCAGCTGGTGGCAGTAGAAGGGATCCCCATCTGTACCTGGCACCCAGGGCTGTCTGGGGCAGCCAAGAAACCAACAATTTCCATATTGCTTTCCATCCAATTTGCCTAATTTCCATGAGATGCCCAACTGTGCAGAACTTTTTTCTTCACCGTCCCTGTCCTCTGCTGCAGTGTCAGCCTAGGCTCTCCCAGACTGGTAAAACTGCCAGCTAGGCTCTTGCAGCTCGAGGTGGCCAGAGAATTAGACCCACTGTTCTCTGATGTGGCTTTGGAGGAATGTCTGTTCTCAGGAACAGGCCTCTAACCATTGGGTGCTGGTTGCTTTGTTTACTTCTGAAAGCTGCACAGTTTTACCCTCAGTCCCTCCCCTCTTGATGCAGAATGTTCTAAATGACAGGTAGGGCTCTGAGGAGCCCTTTAAAGACCTCTCTTCCCACCTCCCCCTCGCCCAGACAAATTCACCCAGGAAACCAAAGGAGAGAGGAAGTTGGAGAAACCAGACTTATTGGAGCTCCTTAAGTTCCAAGTCCCCATATTTCTTGATCCTGGCTTCGGCAGGAGAGAGAAAAAGCAAAGTGTATCTGTGGGGGAGGAAAGGTCCTCCCTGTCTGTCTCCTTCTGTGTAAAAACAACAGGCCAGTCTGCCCTGGGCACTGTGGGGGCAGGTACTGGGTAAACACACAGGGAAGGAAAGCCGATAAGATAAGGGCTGACAAATCTAGGTCACCAGGCTGCTGCCAGGCACCTGTATGACTGGTCACCTTGAAACTGACAGGGGGGAGGATGGACACAGACAGGCTGACCTCCCATTCCTTTGTTGATTTATTTAAAAAACATTTCCTAAGCACCATTATATGTTAGGCCATGTGCTAGGTGTTTCAGGCCCCTCCGTGTCTCTGTCAGGCAAAATCTCCTGAATCCCAGGCCTGTAACCAGTGCTAAAAAAAGAAATGACATCATGCAAAAGCCACTTGGTCCACTACCTTCCAGGGTGGGGGCAACCAGTCTCTTGGTAGAAGGGAGGGGCCTCTTTGGAGTCTTCATTCCCTCTTCCTGCAGCTAAATGGTTGGCAAAATTTTCTGCAGAGGCCAGATAGTAAATTTTTAGGTGCTGCTGGCCATATGGTCTCAACCATCCAACTCTGCAGCCATAGAGAATACATAAACAAATGAGCATAGCCGTGTTCCAGTTAAATACTTCTGAAACAGGTAAGGAGCTCAGTTTGGCCCTTGCACATTTGCTGATTCCTAGGCTACAAGATGGGAACCAGTTGTGAAATGTATGTTGGAGAAATATGTTTATGTGATTTCAGGAGGAATCTAAAGCCAACACAGTGGTTACATTTGCTATAGATAGTGTAGGAGCTGACACACTGTGTTCATTGACTAGTTCCGTTTGACACTGTGTTGTCAACTGCATAGGCCAAACTTCAGCCCAGCCATCTAGCACCCATAGGTTCCCACCAAAGGTTACAAGCTGACCAAGCCAGACAGAGCACATATTTTCACGTAACGTCATCACTGTAATGGGAACACAATGTGGGGCCCTGCAGACAGAGTCAGTGGCATCACTTTAAAGTCCTGGATGAAGGGTCAAGCCACCTCTGTTCTAGGCCTGGCTCTACCACTAACTCTTCAGCGTGGCATTGAGTAAGTCGCATAACCTCTCTGACCACTCAGCACATATTGAATATGAGGCACTGGGAAAACTGCAATGGACACATGAAAATGTTTGCCCTTAAGTAGCTCGTGATCTAGTGGGGAAGACCAACAGGTAAATTATTATAAGATGTAGTGAAATACAGGCTTTGGGGAGTGGTTATTCAGGATGCTTTAGGGGCAAAGAGCAGGATGAATTTTTTCTAAGTGAACAGGAAAAGTCGGTGGAGGGGGCAAGTCCATTCTGAGCAGAGGCAGAGAAATCCTCTAGAGGAGATCAAGCCTAAGGAATCACAGGAAGAGATGGAGAGGGTGAGAGAGGGAAGCAGGAGGTCAGGAGGTGTGGATTGCACAAGGCTCAGAAGGCCCAGCTAAGGAATTTAGATTCAGTTTTGTATGTGTAGGGAGCCATTGAAAGCACTTTTTAAGCAAGGGAATGATAGCATTTGATTGAGATTGGACTAGAATATTATAATATAGCCTAGTTCATAAAGTCAACTCCTCCAGCTTCTATAAACTGTATATCCATGAGCTCTGTGTGAAACAGGAATGTTGATATTGTATAAAGTTAATAAACCCTGATAATTAAGCCAGTGCTGTAATTCACAGCCAGGCTCATTTCCTCCTTGTGATGCCTTCAGTTAATCAGAAGACAGATAAATCATTGGCGGACACCAAACCTTCATAACTCTGAGAAGAGGGCCTTTCAAAGTTCCCTGGTTTGCTGGGCCAGGTACTCCCTTTAGCTCGACTTTCTTGTATGGCTTCTTGAAGCTCACTGAGTCATTATAAGCTGGCAATTGCACCCCCACGTTTATGAGTTTTTCTGTTATGTTAAAGTGAGAACTGAGTTTCAGAATTCATGTGGCTTTTGGTGTAGTCACGGGGTTTGGGACAGAGCAAAGTGAAGGGGAGAAATAGATGGCTTCTGTACTTTCCAGTGTTTTAGCATATGCCTGAATGTAGTTGAAACTGGCCTTAGAAAATGGGGATTCTGAGCAGAGATCCCCAAATCTGACAGCACATCAGAATAACCTGGGATAAAAAGACTGATCTTCAGGACCTACTTCCAGAAATTCCTATTCTGTAGGTCTGAATGTGACTGGGAATGAAGGCCCTGCCTAAGGGAAGGAAACAAGTCACCTAGATACAGGACTTGAAAAGCATTCACTCTTGGGGCTGTACAAAGGCAGCACCTCAGAGCAAGGGCCTCCTTAAAGATGCTAGGTGCTGGCTTCCTGGCTTGCCTCACCCTAGTCCCAGCCTTCTCCTTGCTTTGAAGGTAGCCAGACATGCTGGCCCTAGTGTTCACTGTCTACCTTCTAGCACTTTCCACTCCCTGAAGGCACAATTGGTGGTTTTGACTAACATTTGTTTGAAAAAGAAGAGAACTCTTTGGAGATCTTCCTCTAATAATGATGACAGTAGTTATCATTTTACTGAGTGTTAACTAAATACCAGTGCAGTGCTGGTATTTACATCTTTTGTCTCACATCTTTTGTCTCATACCGACCCAGAGAGAGATGTACTACCATTGTTACCATTTTGGGATGAAGAAAGTGAGGCTTAGACAAATTGAATTGATCAAGGGGAACCAGTTAGGAAAGGGTGGAACCAGAATTGGAATTCAGGCATGACTCCCAGTTCATACCCTTCAGTGCACACTGTTTCTTGCTCTAAATTAGCAGAGAAACCCAGCCCAGCCTACTCTCTTGGTGCTTCCCAGGCTGTCTGCCTGGCTCAGAAATCTCCAGGTAAACCCCCTATTCCTGGGGTCTTGAACTTGAACCAAACATGACACCCTATGGAACATCATACCCTATGGTCTCTGTTGTTGTTTTTTTTTTCTTTTTTTAATGTTTATTTATTTTTGAGACAGAGAGAGAGCACGAGCACACACACAAGTGGGGGAGGGGCAGAGAGAGAGAGAGAGAGAGAGAGATGTGGGGGAGACACAGAATCTGAAGCAGGCTCGAGGTTCTGAGCTGTCAGCACAGAGCCCAATGTAGGACTCAAACTCATGAACCATGAGATCATGACCTGAGCCAAAGTCGGCTGCTTAACTGACTGAGCCACCCCCAGGTGCCCCTCTGGATTTTTTAAAATAGAGTTTTTTGACCCATAGAGCCATGGCAAGCAGGGGAAGGGATGAAGGAAGAGCACAGGTGATTCTCAGCAGGGGAAGGAGTTATTGTTTCTTAAGCTGTTTACTAATTAGCTCCTTTTGCTCCTGAAACCAAAAAGAAGAACTCAAGAGTCAGCACGGCTCAGAAGCCCTAATTAATTTGTGGTCCAACTGGGTCAGGGAGAGTGACCCTGTGCAGTGGCTTTTTTCTTTTCAGGGACATGTGTGCCCCAGCTCACCAGGGCAGAGTTCCATAGCACTGAGGGGAGGGATTCCACCCCCCACCCCCCACCCCTGGGAGTTAGATCTCCTGTGAAGCACATGTCTGCCTATTCAGTCCCTTCCTCCCTGACCCTCTGGCTGGGCTCCTGCTGGTGTTAAGTTGCCCCAAATACTCAGTCTCTTATTTCACATCGCCAGGCAAAGATCCCACAGCCAAGGTGCCCTTTCGGCTTAGCTTTCCCATTGGCTGCTCACTGACAGATAAGCTCCTAAGAGGAGGCAAGGGGGAGGGAGGAGAGGTGGGTAACACCTGGAGCAGACCCCTTTGTCCTTTTGTCATTCTGCACAAAGCATGGGTGCTACGGCTCCCTGCTATTGTGTTTGATGGGGCAGGCCCTGGGTGGTGGCTCGCTGCCTAGCTTTCATCTTTTATTGGTACAACTGTACATATGCTTAGGCTTTACCTAAGGGTGGAAATTGGAGGCTGAAAGTTTTTAAGTGTCAAGAGACAAGGAAACTCTGTATTCAGTGTGTGGGCTGGAAGAATGCAGGAGCTTCTGAGCCAGGCTCCGTTTCTGCATAATCTGCTATGGCCACGGCCTGCAGACTCCCTGTCCAGACCTTGCAGAGATGTTTCATTCCTTGGGCTGGGTGGAACTGAGACGTGAGTACTGCTCCTAGTCAGGAGGGGGATGAAGCCAGCGGACAAAATGTTCCTGTGCCTGGACGACCAGCCACAGCACAGCCTGGGTCCCTGGGAATTAAGATGAAACCTTTCCTCTTTCTTTAGCCAACTCATATCTTGAGTAACAGATGAGTTACTGCCAGACGAACTGGTTTTAATTTACCTTTTTGAAGAGATAGATGCACTTAAAATAAAAATGAGCAGGAAGTTTGCACAGTTAGCATTGCCAGTCTCACTGCTGTCGGGAGTGAACATGTGCTCCTGGACTTCCACAACTTCTCTCTTCTCTCTGTCACTTGCAACCAGAGCAAATCCCTGGAACCTGGTTATAGGGATTGTTATGTTATGTGGAGTTGCTCTATCAGTCAGGAAATTTCCTCAAGAAGAGGTCCTCAACTGGGGCCTCCAAATACAACCCTGTAGGTAGGTGCCAGCATGACAGAACCCAAGAACTGGGCATCTATGTATAAGTTGGTCTTGAGTATCCAGAGACTATTTAAGAATGTGTACAGAAAGGTAGCAATTAAATGTTTGTCTTGGAATAAGCCTGGCTTCTGCATTCTCCCAGGAGCCCTCGCCTAGGGAAGATGATTAAAAATAGATCTGAGTAGCACTTCCTGCCTGGCAGATGGCTGATAGCAAGTGCTAGGGCTTGCAGCTAGCTGACCTTTCCTTTCTGAAATCTGCTCTGTGTTTCCATGATGCTAATTGAGTCCCTCTCTAGACCTAAGCAAAGAGCTGGCTGCAAAAAAAAAAAAAAACAAAAAAAACCCCAACAAGGTTTGCTGTCCTGGCTGGGCTCAGTTCATGGAGCAACTTGAAAGTGCTGGAATTCGCATGGAAACACCCACTCTGAGGTCCAACTGGCTGGTCCTTGTTTAAAAACTAACAAGTTCTGCTTTCAAATTTGCTGCCCAATGCTGTTAAGGATCCCACACCCTCTCCACCCCCATCAATAAGAAAAAATTAGTGGAAAGGGGAGTGGTAAGAATGTCCTATGTTAGATGTGTACACAATAGACAATGCTTACACTCACTTCAAAACAAAGTAGATGCCCAAAAGAGAGGCAGGGACTTCTTGAGATCTGGCTTTCAGGAGTGGTTCTATCCCCCTCAGCTATCTTTCCTCACTTATAAAACACTGATAGTACTTGAGACAGTGCCCTTAGGTGGTATCAAACTATGGAAGACACAAGATATGATTGCAAACATCTAGGGACCACTGCTGGCTTCTCAAGGAGTTATTACCCTCTTCTAGGAAGGGGATGGGGATATATGTAGATGGGTTGTGCTGAGGCTGTGCTAAGTGCTCATGTTTCTTCAAATCTTACTTCCTCTCCAAGGAATGCCCCTGCTAAATCTCCCCCCCCCCCAAATGATCTCATCTTCTTCAGTTCCATTCATGTTCTCAAAAACTCCTTTAATGTCCATAATGTGTCACAAGGATACACATTGTTTTATACATATTTTGTGTATTTTAGTCCTGTTTTCTAGTTAGCTAGATTATAAGCACCTTCAGGGCAGATCTAGCTTGCTACATTCTTCTTTGTGCCCAGCCAGGTCTGGGGCACAGCTGCTCATTAAATATTTGTTGATTTATAATTATGGAGGCACAGTATTCCTCATTAGGATCATATCACAAGATTCTAAGCCATACCCTTACTATTGGACATTTAGATTTCCCCCCAGTTTTTATTTTAATTTATTTTTTAATGCTTTTATTTATTTTTGAGAGAGAGAGAGACGCAGCACGAGCAGGGAAGAGGCAGAGAGAGAGAGAGATGCAGAATTTGAAGCAGGCTCTAAGCTCCAAGCTGTCAGCACAGAGCCCAGCGCAGGGCTCGAACTCACAGACTGTGAGATCATGACCTGAGCCAAAGTCAGATGCTTAACTGACTGAGCTAGCCAGGTGCCCCTAGATTTCCCCCCAGTTTTTAAATCATAGACTACATTCATGCGACACAAAACTGTTTTGCCCAGGAGATGATTTTCCAATGCCTGATATCTCACAATGTGTCTGGGGCTTTGGTTTTGGCCAGGGAAGAAGGTTGAGCACCAGAGTATGTGAAAAGGTTTTAAGTTTCTATGTCTTGAGGATGAGAGTCCTAAAATAGGAATTGTCAGATAAGATAGGCCAGCTGATGAACAGAAAAGACTTTTTATGCAGATAAACAGGAAGTTTAAAAACATGAGAGAAGAGGTCTAACTCTGAGTCAGAAATGCTCATTTAATATGTGAGGCGTTTACTCTCTTGAGAAAGTGGATTCACACAATGTTCACCCTCGAAAGAGACCTTACTCAACCCCCTCATTTCACAGATGATGCAACTCCCAGTTCAGAGGATCAGGGATCTGCCCAAGGACATCATGCAGTTGGAGGCAGATGATCTAGCCTTGCCTGACAAGGGCATGAGTGTGTAGGATGGTTGTTGTGACCCAGTGTCGTGTTCTGTTTCTAGAAGGAATACCTAGAATCACCAGTGCCCGGCATTAACACTTTGACCAGCACCCTATCCTCATTTATATGCTCGTCTCTTTCGTAAGAGCCCTTTGGCTGTGATTTCTTCAAGCCCACCATGATTGTCTCTTCCTTTGTAACTATTTCTTATAACTCTACTCCTAAACCTAGTCCGTGTGTGTGTGTGTGTGAACATAGGGATTAAATGTAGATGCATGCTACTGTGCTCACTGGAGGAAAGCCTGACGTTGGACAGGGTTCCTGCCACAGTGGGAAGAACACGTTAGTCTACTTTATAGTGTATGCAACCTGAAGTCCAATTGTTTAAAGCCTTGCGCTATGATTAACATTTCCAGGAGAGCAAAGTGTTGAAGGTATTTAGAGAACAACTAGGATGGAATGAAAAATGAGGTTTAGAAGATAGTGGAAAACTTGGTGAGGGTTAAAACCACACCACATACAGAAATTTGAAGGAACTAGTAGAAGGAAGGGTACTGCCATTTATAGAAAGCCTGTTCTGTGCCAGGCGTTTCACTGTCTGTGAGGTGGGTATTGTTCGGCCATTTGGCAGATGAGGAACATGAGACCAGAGAGGTGAACATATCCAAGAGCACATGGTAAAGAAAGTGCCAGAACTGGGAATTGAATCTAGTTCATACAACTATATAATTCTTCCATTATACCAGGCTACTAAGCTGGGAGAAGTTCAGCCCATACAAAGAAACCTTGATGCAAGCAAGATTATAGCTTTAAAGATATCACTCCAAGTGTTATTTGGCACCAGAAGATATAAAGATGGAGCATTCTGGGAACTCTCAGGAGATAAGAGTTCAGCTCATACGAGGAATTAGGGACAGGCAGAGTGACTGGCAGTAGAATGGGCTTCCTGGGGAGGTAAAGAGTTCCCTATCCCTGGACAAGGTTTGATAGAAACGTGGGTGACAGCCATGCATCAGATGAGTGGCTGACCTTTGGAGATCCTTCATATCCCAATGGTCTATGAAATTAAAACTGGATACGGTCATGTGTATATTTTGTTTTGTTTTGAGATCTTTTGCTATACCAAAACTGCAATCCACTGCAGGAGATTCCTATAGAATGCTATTAGTTAAGTCTTTCTTTCTCATTCTTTTTTTTTAGCTAACTCCCCAAGCATTTTTCTGGGTTCTCTGCTCTTTCCTTGTTGTGAAGTCCAGGTGCCAAAGAAAGGATTTTAATGGGCCTCTTTGCTTTTAATTATTTGTTCTCACAGCTTATGAAATGAGAATCATTCACTCAGTAGTGAGTGCGGAAGGCTGTTTTCATGTTGGGTTGCAAAGAACATTCCTTTGGTGGTCTTCAGTCAGCCTTAAGCATTGTAGGTTTACACATTTAATTTTACCTATGTACTGAAGAATGGCCAAGTTGTGGTGAAGCAGTTCATCTAGCACAACTCACAGGAAGCTAATTGGTAGACCAAAATTCTGATTTGTTAATTTACAGTGGAACAGATAATCCTGAAAGCTCAGACTATGTGTTATCTTCCTTGAAGGTAAACCCACTTGAGCGAGAGAATTAAATTTAGGCAGTTGCTAAGTAAATATGGAATCGGAGCAGAGGAAGTTGAATAGCCTAAGAGATTTTCATCAATTCTGACAACTTGATCCATCCTTCTTCATCAAAGAGACAGATTTTCCAGGTGAACACACTCTAGAAAAATCTTGGGACTTGGAATCAAAAGCTGTAGATTTATGTTCTGACCTTGACTTACAAGCTTTGTGAAACTGGGAAAGTCACTTGAACAGCCCTGGGTTTCAGTTTCCTCTGCTATTTTACAGATTGAATTAGTTAATGTGTGTGAAAGTGCTTTGTGCATTCTGATGTCAGTATTAGTCTAATTCTGTTAGGCTCCTTTCTTTTAGTGAGTCACCTGGACAACACCCTTGTTATCCCATCTTCATTCTCCCTTAGACTTTGGAACCAGACTCCCTGGTCTCTGTCATCTATTTGTTGTTTGACCATGGACTTAATTTTCTCATCTGTAAAATGGGGACAACGATTGTACCTACTTCATCAGATCAGTAGCAGATTAAGTTACTTGGTTTATGTAAAACAATTTGAATCTTGCCTGGCATATGGTAAGCACTATATACATAGTAAGCACTGTATACAACTGTACTGTTATTATTTCACAATTTCCAATTGAATGAGCCTGCTTAATTTCTTCTATAAACTCTCCAGTTTCACTACAGTGATTGCTTGTTAGAAAAGGTTTTTAGAGCACCCCCACCATAGTGTGTGGCTTCAGTTTCTGAAGCCTTTTCTGGTCTTTTTGCCTGGATTGGTTGCAGGGGAAGACTTACCTTGAGAGTCTGAGGTTTTACCCACTGACATCAGATATCTTTTGTAGTGTGAGGACATTTCATTTTCTGGTGTCTAGTTGGCTTTGGAAACAGAAGTGTAGATTGAAACATAAATCCAAAAATTGGTATTTGTCCTTCCTAGGTATATTAACTTGCATTATCATCTTCTTCTTCTGCTTTTAATGTTTGTTTATTTTTGAGAGATGGAGACAGAGCATGAGCAGGGAAGGGGCAGAGAGAGAGAGAGAGAGAGACACAGAATCCGAAGCAGGCTTCAGGCTCCAAGCTGTCAGCACAGAGCCCAACGCGGGGCTCAAACTGACAAACCACGAGATCATGACCTGAGCCAAAGTCGGATGCTCAACCGACTGAGCCACCCAGGCACCCCCAACTTGCATTATCTTCTTAATTTTAGCAGCTCATAGTGAATTATTTTCAGAGACCTGATGGTTTTGAGAGAAATTTAAGTTCCATTATTTCAGCCCCCTTAAAAGTTTTAGTTTTATATTTGAAGTGAACTGCAGAGGCCCCAGTATTAATGACTGCCTGCTATTACATTCTGATTCCACTACCTCTAGTCTCTTAACTCAGAGGCCAGTCTCCCCAAACAGACCTAGTGAGGGTGACATGTCCAGCTTTCTTCTGTAGAGAATGGAGTTTGTCTGATTATGGGAATCCCCTGCTCTTTGTCTTTCTGAAGAATGCATGTTTTCTGTGACTTCTCTATGGAGAGCAAGGAGCCAATGCAGGATGTTGAGAGCTGGCGGCATCTGTTTTCCCACTGGCTGCATGTTTATATTGGCATCTACTGTCCTAACCCTTTGCCACAAACTAGGGAGTCTTATCTGCTCTTGGTTCAACAAAGAACAGCCCCACGGCCCCAAACCACATCTGAGGGCCTTAGAACAACTTGGAGAGGTGTGGGAGAGGAGCTGTGGGGGTCTGTGGCTGTAGGGGGTTTGGTAGAGAGTCTGGGGAAGCACTGGTGAGACAGCCCAGCTCTTCCAGACTGGTCCAGCAAATCCCGTTTTACATCCAGAAGGCCTGTGGTGGTGTGAAAGGAAACAAACATTTATTAAATGCTGTTTCATGAGCCAGGCACTGTGCTTTACGTACAGGCATTCATTTAATACAACATCCTTTTGGAATAGGGCGTTGTGTTTCTCCCTTTTGTGGATGGGGCCCTGAGGCTCAGAATGACTTGCTCAAGGTTACACAGCTTGCTCCCAAGCCTGCATCCTTTCCACTGAACATCAGGCAGACATGACACCATGAGGGAGCTGACTTTGCAGGCTCTTTATGCCATTCTGTTTCCATTCCATTTCCATTCCATTTCTCTATTCTAGGTCCATCCCTAAAAGCAGTCTGTTTCATATAGGCCAACAGGAAGGTGAATGTAAATGGTCTGATCGTTAAATGACTTAGATCCCAGAATATCCCCCGTTAAACAATAAAACGTGGCGCCCAGACCGCTCAGCACCTTTTGTGTCTGCCGTTCGTTGCTTGCATCATTTGCATCATGTATGCTCCCATGCCCTTGGAATTTTATGACTCCACACAGCAGATATTTCCTCCTTTAGAGCCAGTCCTTTCCCAACCCCTCCCTCCATCTGTTTAGGGAATGTGAGAGTGAACGGAGACCTACAAAACTTAGAGCCAGGGGAGGAGGCCTGTAGGAGGCCATGCTTCTGCCCCTAGTCAGTGCACATGACTTTCTACCCCATGTCAACGTTTCTAGACAGATATGTGAAAGCTTTTGGTAAACGATAAACACATATAAATGGCTTTGTTCTTTCCTCATCTTTCCTAGTGACCTGTGTCCTAGTGTTGAAATCATACAGAGTCAGGAAATTCTTCCCTTATAATTAACCCAAGTCTCTCTTATTTCCATCTACGTCCATTTCCTTGTCTGTTTCTTTCAGAGAAAATGGAAGAAATCCCCTTTAATCTTCTTCCCTCTTAGCTAAACTCTCCTAATCTCTTTAAGTTGCACTTGGGTTCTAATTCTGGAAGTTTTCATCATTTTCATTATTCTTTATTATGTGCTTTCTCCATGTGCTTCCTCAAGAGTGAAATCCAAACAGGACCCAGTATTATTTGCCATGGGTTTCAGCTCTTTGGAATGGAGCCTATGGCTTACCCTGACCCTAACTGGTAAGCTCCACTGGGCTTGAAGATGGATGGAAAAAGAATGAGAGAGGAGAAAAGACTGACCTGGCCTTCCCCAGCAGAGTGTCAGACCTGCCGAGGTGGGATGTTTAACCAACACCCCAAGGGCAGGGGGTTTGCTAACCCTCCTTTGTATCTCTACCTAATACTTCTGCTACCTTCTTGCTGAGATAGTATATAGTGTGGTATATAGTGCCTTCAGCAAATACGTGGAGACAGAGGGTAGATTTGTGGTTGTCAGGGTTGGGGCAGGGGACATGGAAGTTGACTGGTACAATATGAGATTTCTTTTTGGAGTGTGGAAATGTTCTGGAATTAGATAGTGGTGACGATTGCACAACCTTATGAATATATCAAGAGCCACTGAATCATATAAAAAGGATGACTTTTATGGTAATGTGAATTATATTTCAGTTAAAATGAACTCAACTTTATGTTTGTACTAATAAGTTCTTTTATAGCTATATAATAAAAAGAAATTGTAACAGCAACAACGAAATATATATAAAGCCTTGAAGTTTATGGAGAACTTTTTTTCATACACAGTATCATTTATTTCTCATAGAAAGCTGGTGTGAGTGTGAATACGATTTTATTGTGCCCATTTTACAGATTAGGAAATCTGGTCTCAGAGTAGTTAATTGGCTTGCTCAAGTTAGTGGCCGTAGCTGGTACATGGCAAAGCCAGGGTTCAAACTCTAGCACTCTACTTCTTTGAAGCCCATGTAATTCGCACTGCCTGTGGATGGTAGGATGGAGAAGCAAGCGCTAAGTGCTTTAAAGAATTCACAGAACATGACTGGAAAGGATCATGGGGAGCTTCAGTCTTATCCCTCCATTTTTATGGAGACATTGAGTTGCAAAGAGTGGAACATTTGCCTTTTGTCATAATAGAGAAAGGGGGAGATCATAGTTACCAAAGAAAAGGATTTTCTAAACACAAGTAGATTAGAATCGGCCTTTTCATCTCTCTTTTCTAGGCTTCTGAACAGGCCAAAGAGGAAAGATAGAGAACTGAACTTCCTTTTACTCTGGACTTCATTTACCTTGTTTTACTTATTACCCTCAGAACCCTTATGAAATAGGCATTGTTTCCATCCACTGATGTAAAAGATGTGGAAGTTGAGAGAGGCTGAATAATTCTCCCAAGGTCAAGTAGCTAATAAGTTGTAGTTGTAAAACCAAGATTTGATCCTGATTTTCTGATGCCAGGACTAGATCCTCTTACGAATGCACATTTGCTCCTCACTCCCAGATATTGCAGTTGGGTGGACATCTGTGTCCTTCATCTCCTGAGACAACACATGCTCAGTTGAAAACGGTTGGCCTTCCCAGTGAGAGAAGAGGGCCTATGTTGGAGAGGCTCTGCTTCATGCTAGGAGGACTTCATGCTTGAGTCTGCTCAAGCATGAGGACTTGTGCCTGTACCAAGGGGAAGGAACCCACATGTTTGCTCTTTTGCCATTCCTGCTCCCCCTCCAAAAGTATTCATTTTCAATGGTCCTCCTACTTTTGGAAGGAATTGCTGCCTTCCAGACTTTCAAAGGGGCCAGAAATCAGTGGTTATGGATACTAAACAGGAAACTCAAAGCGCTTTCCGTTCCTTTGAGCTGGCTGGAAGGGCTGGGCCTAGAACTATTACTTTCCTTTAAAGGACAGAAGAAAAGCGTTGTGTAATTTAAACACACACACACACACACGCGCACACACACCACCACCACCACCACCACCACCACCACGAACAACAACAACAACAACAACAACAACAACAACAACAGAAAACCTTTCCTGGAGTCCTGAACACCAGCCTTGGTTGATACACAACATGGAAAAGAGCTGTCTTGTTGCCTAGCAGTAATGACAGCAAACAAATGTGTCTGACAGTCTGTTTGGGATCTCCTGGGCTGAAATTCTGTTTGCTTCATTCTAATTGCTTCCTTAACTTCCTTTCAGTCTCCCCACCTTTGGTACCACCCTCCCTCAAGAGAGTGCCAGGCTGTGCCTGGTTATGCCAGGCTGGGCTGGGCCCCACAGGATACAGTGACCCAGCCGGGGCTATTCTTGTCTCTGTCTATTTGCAAGATGCCTGTTGTTCTCAATGGCTGTTTTTCCCATCATAAATGTTGACTTGGCAGAGGCCCAGAGTGGAAGCCATGGTAGAAGAGCTTCCCAAGTCTTGCCCCAGGAAATTCAGCTGGTCCTGAGTACCAGGCTGAGGAAACAGGTGCGCAGTTATTCAAGGGGTACCTGAGTAGATATTGCATCCAAGACAGCTCATTGCAGAGTGTGGGCCTCTGCAAGCTGACTTTCGTAGAACAGGCCTGGAGGAACCAGAATGGCCCTGAGAGGCACCTCTGGGCCTGGCTGTCATTCTTTTCTATGCCCTGTGTCCTCTCCCACCCCTACTCTCTAGGACTTCTAAGCTATGCCAGGCTAGAGGAAATTACTCGTAGGTCCTGCCCTGAAGTAGACAGAAACCCCCGGAGCAGTGGTCTCCAAACTTTAAAAAAAGTTTTTTTTTAATGTTTATTTATTTTTGAGAGAGAGAGAGAGAGAGAGAGGGAGAGAGAGAGAGTGAGAGAGAGAGAGAGAGAGAGAGAGAGAGAGAGAGAGACAGAATGCAAGCAGGGGAGGGGCAGAGAGCGAGGAGACAGAATTCGAAGCAGGCTCCAGACTCCGAGCTGTCAGCATAGAGCCCGACGCGGGGGACTCGAACCCACAAACAGTGAGATCATGACCTGACCCAAAGTCAGACGCTTAACCGACTGAGCCACCCAGGCACCCCCAAAACTTTAAAAATCACATACCACTATTAGTAAGATGTTTGAGTATATACTCCTAATATATGGATATTTAGCTTATAAGTGGTATCATGTACTTCTATGTAATATATACATTAGAAACATATATTCAAAGACATTTTAAATAATTAATATAATTTAAAAGGAAGAAAAAACAATTACAAATATGTTTTCAAATCTTATTTATTGAAGGTATGGTTTAACATGCTCTTTTTTAAAAAAAATTACCGTTAATCACTTTCTGATACAGTTAATTCTAAGGTATGTCTTAATGAGAGTATATTTCAGTGCTTCAGTTAAACAATTTCCCTTGTCAAAAAGTCCCTTATAAAGAAAGGTAGATTCAAATGCAACATGAGCATGTCTGTGCTTATGAAAATCATGATTCCTGCAATCCAACCCATTTTATCCAGTCACACAAAGGTTTTTGCTGAACTTCGTGCTTGCTCTTGCAAACTTGCAGAAAAATATTTTTTAACAAGGCTTCAAACCCCTCTGAGACTCTTTGTTTGGAATACTTTTAAGTAGAGTATTAGGAAATTGTTTATAATTCCTAATTGTACAAATATAGAAACAGTGTAGGGGCGCCTGGGTGGCTCAGTCGGTTAAGCTTCCGACTTCGGCTCAGGTCATGATCTCACAGTTCGTGGGTTTGAGCCCCGCGTTGGGCTCTGTGCTGACAGCTCGGAGCCTGGAGCCTGTTTCAGTTTCTGTGTCTCCCTCTCTCTCTCTGCCCCTCCCCTGTTCATGCTCTGTCTCTGTCTCAAAAATAAATAAACACTAAAAAAAGAAACAGTGTACAGATGGGAGATTTCAGAGACGACTTACTTTTATTGGCTTAATTTTTTTTTTTTTTAATTTTGCAAAGTAAAGTTCACTCTTTGGTATAGAGTCTTATGACTTTTGACAAATATATGGTCTTGTAACCCCCATAATGAAGATCACAATTCCATCTCCCATGTTACTCCTTATAGTGAAACTCTCCCTTTACCCATAACCTTTGGCAACCACTGATCTTAGTCTGATACATTTCAAATTCATCCATGTTGTTATGTGTATCAACAGGTTGTCCCCTTTTATTACAGACTACTATTAAATGGGAGGTATCAGTTTATCCATTCACCAACTGAGAGACATTTAGGTTGTTTCCAGTTTGGGACAATTATGAATAAAGCTGCTCTGAAAAAATTCTCCTCCAGGTTTTTACATGAACATAGATTTTCTTTTTTTTTTTTTTTTTTCAACGTTTTTTATTTATTTTTGGGACAGAGAGAGACAGAGCATGAACGGGGGAGGGGCAGAGAGAGAGGGAGACACAGAATCGGAAGCAGGCTCCAGGCTCCGAGCCATCGGCCCAGAGCCCGACGCGGGGCTCGAACTCACGGACCGCGAGATCGTGACCTGGCTGAAGTCGGACGCTTAACCGACTGTGCCACCCAGGCGCCCCATGAACATAGATTTTCAATTAACCTGGGTAAATGAAACCACAAAATTCTTGTCCACAGTGGCTATGCTGTTTTGCAATGGATAAAAGAATTCCAGTTGCTACACATTCTTTTTTTTTTTTTTTTTTTTGGATGTTTATTTATTTTTGAAGGAGAGAGAGACAGAGTGTGAGCAGATGAGGGGCAGAAAGAGAGGGAAACACAGAATCTGAAGCAGGTTCCAGGCTCTGAGCTGTCAGCACAGACACGGGGCTTGAACCCACCCACAAAAGTAAGATCATGACCTGAGCTGAAGTCATCCTCTTAACCAACTGGGCCACACAGGCGCCCCTACACATTTTTGACAGCACTTGTTTTTGTCAGCTTAAAAAGTTTTAACCATTCTAATAGGTGTGTGGTGATTTCTCATTGTATTTTTAATTTGCACTTTCCCCAATGACTAATGATGCTGAGCATCTTTTCATGTGACTGTTTGCTATCTGTTTATTTTGGGGGAATTCTGTTCAGATCTTTTGCTCATTTTATATTTTATTTAAAAAATTAAAAAAAATTTTTTTAAATGTTTATTTTTGGGAGACAGAGTGGGGGAGGGGCAGAAACAGATGGAGACACAGAATCTGAAGCAGGCTCCAAGCTCTGAGCTGTCAACACAGAGCCTGACGTGGGGCTTGAACCCACGAAGCATGGGATCATAACCTGGGCCGAAGTCGGACGCTCAACCAACTGAGCCACCCATGCGCCCCTTATTTAAAATTTTTAAAACGTTTAATATTTTTGACTAGGTACAGTATACTTTATTGATGATATACGATAAAGTAGGGCTCTCCAAGTCCCTCCCCTTTTTCAGAGGGTCTGGGATGGAAACTGGAAGTCAGGAGATTCTCAAGTGTGTTGGGGGATGAGTTGGGGCAAGGACTCCTCAGCAGCTGAGGGCCTCTCTCTACTTCTTCCTCTTGCTGGGTCTGGTGGTCCAGTGGGCTCTTACTCCTTGGAGGCCTTGTGGACCATAAGGCCCACCATCTGGTGGCTATAGCCAAATTCATTTTCATACCAGGAAATGAGATTGACACAGTGGTCATTAAGGGAAATGCCAGCCCCAGCATCAAAGATGGAAGGGTGGGTGTCACTGTTAAAGTTTCAGGAGACAACCTGTTCCTCACTGTAACCCAGAATACCCTTGAGGGAGCCCTCTGATGCCTGCTTTACCACCTTCTTGATGTCATCATATTTGGCAGCTTTCTCCAGGTAGCAGGTCAAATCCATTATTGACATGTTGTAAGTGGGGATAGGAAGTCCATGCCAGTGAGCTTCTCGTTTAGCATAAGGATGACCTTGCCTACAGCCTTGGCAGTACCACTGGAAGCAAAGATGATGTTCTGGGCAACCTTTTGGCCATCACGCCACTGCTTCCCAGAGGGGCTGTCCATAGTTTTCTGGTTGGAAGTGATGGCATGGACTGGTCATGAGTCCCTCCACAATGCCAAAGTTGTCATGGATGACCTTGGCCAGAGAGGCCAAGCCTTTGGTGGTGCAGGGGGCATTGCTGACAAGGTTGAGGGAGTTGTCATACTTCTTATGGTTCATATCCATCAGACATGGGGCATTAGCAGAAGGGGCAGAGATGATGACCCTCTTGGCCCCAGCCTTCTTCATGGTGGTGAAGACCCCAGTGGACTCCACAACATACTCAGCATCAGCATCACCATCTTTGATACTGGCTGGGTCTTGCTCCTGGAAGATGGAGGTGGGCTTTCCATTCATGACAAGTTTCCTATTCTCAGCTTTGACTGTGCCAGGGAATTTGCCATGGGTGGAATCATACTAGAACATGTAGACCATGTAGTCGAGATCAATGAAAGGGGCATTGATGGTGACAGTATCCACTTTGCCAGAGGTAAAAGCAGCCCTGGTGACCAGGCACCCAATATGGCCAAATCTATGTATTCCAGCCTTCACCATCCTGTCTCGAATGTTGCTGGCACTGTACCAGAAGATGCCAATGTCTGGTACATTGGGGAGAATGGGGAGAAGCAGAGAGTTTCTTTTGCTCATTAAAAAAAAAAAAATTTGACATTCATTTTTTTTTCAACGTTTTTTTATTTATTTTTGGACAGAGAGAGACACAGCATGAACGGGGGAGGGGCAGAGAGAGAGGGAGACACAGAATCGGAAACAGGCTCCAGGCTCCGAGCCATCAGCCCAGAGCCTGACGCGGGGCTCGAACTCACGGACCGCGAGATCGTGACCTGGCTGAAGTCGGACGCTTAACCGACTGCGCCATCCAGGCGCATCCAGGCCGACATTCATTTTTGAGAGACAGAGAGAGAGAGAGAGAGAGAGAGAGAGAGAGAGAGAGAAACAAAGCATGAGCGGGGGAGGGGCAGAGAGTGAGGGAGACACAGGATCTGAAGCAAGCTCTAGTCTCTGAGCTGTCAGCACAGAGCCCGACAAAGAGCTTGAACTCACTAACTGTGAGATCATGACCTGAGCCCAAGTTGGACACTTAACCAAGTGAGCCAGCCAGGCATGTCCTCTTTTGCTCATTTTAAAAATTGGGTTTTTTTTTCTTATTGTTGAGTTTTAAGAGTTCTTTATATATTTCAGATACAAACGCTTTGTCGTATATGTGATTTCCGGATATTTTCTCCCAGTCTATGGCTTAACTTTTCCTCTTTAACTATTTTTCAGAGTAAAAGTTTAAAAATTTTGATGAAGTTCGTTTAGCAGTCTTTTTCTTTTATAAATTGTTTCTGGGGTAGCATCTTTTCTAACACAAAGATTTCCACCTGCATTTTCTTCTCAATATCATTCGTTTTGAATCAATTTTTATATAATCATATCAATTCTAAACTACAAAGAGCATATTAAATGAAAACATTGCCAAATACCAGTTCTCTCCATAGCACAAATTCCCTTTGAAAACAAGTTACATTCCCATTCCCTGTTAAAATGTCACCTTTACTTTGAAGGGGCAGATTTAGCCAATTTATTCTTTGGAAAATATCGCAGAGTACCGTACTACTGGCAGCTACTTTTTACTGCAAAGCCCAGCTTGGAATGCTCATCTTTTTGCAGAAGAAAAAGGCATAACTTATCTTTACATTTTTAAGTACTTTGATATAAGCGTGAACCTCTTTGTGGTGCTCTATCCTATTACAAAAAAAATTGCAAGGATCCTACTGTTCAAATATCCTGTTTTTACAAGCTAAGTCTCACTATTGTCATCCTATTGCACAGAAACAACAGTATTCACAATATGCTAAAAGCACAGGCTGAAGGGTACCATTGTCAGTGCCACACACACATTCAGTGAGAGCCCCACACCTCCTTGTAGATTTCTGTACACAGATGGCACATACTAGCCCAGGGAAGATCCCAGTGGCATTCTCTATGGCTGTTTGTTGAAACTCTGGTTTTGTTTGTTTGCTTGTTTTTAGAGATAAAAATAGTTTAAAAATTTAGTGTTTTTTCCCTACCCTGATTGTCTTGTATATGTTCTGGGAATACTACTACCCTGGAAAGTCTTACAATGCTGCCTCTCTCCCTGCATTCCTGCCTATGCCTAGACATAGTAGATAATCTATATTTCTTTGATAAACAAATTTGATAAATTTGATAAACAAATTTGATAAACAGATTTCTTTGATAAACAAATCCATCCGTCTGGTTACAGATGGTGGAGCTGTGTTGCTTTGTGTTGTCATTTTCCTGTCTGCTTTCTTCTAGCATTTGTTTTCCCATAGCCCCATTTTTCTAAGCACTGAACTTGAAGTTCATAACAAATGTTTCTTAGAGGATGATTCTCCTGATTATCCATAACTTAGAACCATGGAATCATAAGAAGTATAATTTTGGAGCTGTGAGGGGACTTGGAGGTGGACTAGTCTAAATCCTTTATCAAAAACCAAATATAAAGGAATTTTGTAAATCTATAGAATGGAATAACTCAGCAATAAAAAGGGAAGCATCTTTTGATAAAATGCAACAACATGGATGAATATTAAAAGAATTATGCTGCATGAGAGAAGCCAGACCAAAAAACCCTACAAAGGGTGTGATTTTCATTTATAAGAAAACAGAAAATACAAACTGTAGTGACAGCAGCAGCTGCCTGTGGCTGAGTGGGGAAAGGGACAAGGAGGGGAGGAAAAGGCTATATACGATGAAGACAGACAAGAGGAA
This sequence comes from Neofelis nebulosa, assembly GCF_028018385.1. Lineage (NCBI taxonomy): Eukaryota > Metazoa > Chordata > Mammalia > Carnivora > Felidae > Neofelis > Neofelis nebulosa. The sequence continues at coordinate 48,244,683 of NC_080797.1, forward strand.
ACTTTTGGGTCCATATTCTTGATTGTGGTGATGTTTTCACAGGTACATACAGATAGTACACATTAAATATGTACAGTTTAGGGATGCCTGGGTGGCTCAGTAGGTTGAGTCCTATTTTGACTCAGATCATGATCTCATGATTCATGAGTTTGAGCTCCACATTGGGCTCTGTGCTGTCAGCCAAGAGCCTGGAGCCTGCTTCAGATTCCGTGTCTCCCTCTCTCTCTGTCCTTCCCTTGCTCATGCTCTGTCTCTCTCTCTCAAAAATAAATAAATATTTTAAAAAATATGCACACTTTATTATGTCAGTTATACATCAATAAAACTGTTTAAAGAAAAAAAGGCAAACAGAGGCAATTTAGCTGTGGGATAAATAATAAAACCTACAGTATGTCAGATCATGTGCTGTGTGGTAGGGATTCAGAGAGACAGTGAAGAAGACATGGCCTGTACCTTCAGGCAGCTCATGATCTAGTGAAGGAGTTAGAAAATAAGCGGATAAATTAGATCCAGTATGTGAAGGACTAAGAAAGAGGAACAGACAAGGAGCAAGAGGTGTCCAGTACATGGGTGCCAACACGTGCGTCTTCTGGGGGGAGGGGTCGGGGAAAGCCTTACGAAAGAGAGGAAGCTGAGCCCAGGCCTAGCATAGGTCAGGTGGAAGAGCCTCCCCATCTGAAGGAATATCGTGGGCAAAGTTGTTGAAACGCAAAATTCCAGGAATTGCACGTGGTTCGGCCTGACTAGAGCAAAGGACACTCCAGCAAGAGAAGAGACCGCAGAGGTTGGTGGGGCCAGATTGTGAGGCTTTTGCTACCCTGGCAGTGCTTGGGTGCCTAGTGCTCCAAGGTTGAACTAACAGGTTGTGCAAATCCATAATCTGTGTCACAGGGACATGTCTCTTCCAAACACGTGGCACAGACCTCCAGATTTTGAGGCTGGGACACTCATTCATGTTCAGTTCCAGTCTGGAGCTCTTATGTTCCTCAGGAATGTTCCAAAACCCAAAGGAAAGAAAGCTGGTTTGGGTCTGAGCAGCAGCTGGGGAACATCTGCATGCTTCTTGGAGCTCCACCTGAGAGCAAAGGCTTCTGGTACATTTTTCTGTTGGGCAACCAGCAATCTAGCTGCCCCAAAGGCAGTTTTTCCACAAGTCAAAAATTTTGTCTTTCTTTCTGGCTGGCAGCACTGATCCCTAAAGTCCTGCATTTCTGACAATGGCTGTCTGGTGTGCAGTGATCTGTGTCCTGTCTGGTTCTCTCCTACCCTCTGGTCATCTATTAACCAGCCACCACCGGATTTCTCCAGCCACTGAGCAGTAGAGGTCATGAGAGAGTCCCTTATTTGTTTGTTTTTAGAGTGGTTTTCACAGAAGACTGGGATGTTTGATGCAGAGTACGATTGTCAGACCGCATTAAAAATGCAGGCAGCAATGCAGAACACGGATGGCTCATGTCAGCCAGACATTTCAATGTAACCAGAGGAGGAAAACACAGATAGGGCCTGTGTTAATGGAAGTAGATGCCAAACTGTGTGGCAAGTTCTGGCTCATGTTTCCCCTATTGCCTGCTACCCCTTCAGTTGGAAGAAAGAAGCTCATATTTAAGCTAGAATTTAAAATGGGATTGCTGCTTGATGAGCATTCCTGTGACCTAGAGATCAAATTGCTTACACATCAAAAGGAATTTAGGAGGATTGTAACTGTCATAGCAGTTAGAATCTCCCAGAAGTGAGGAGTGAAGGTTTAGTGGTTTATTCTTTCTTGCCTTGGGGATTCTTTGCTGTCTTCTGCAGGGTTAGACCAAGAGGGCAAGCAAGAGCGCACACACTGATTTCCCTAGCCAACTCAGAGGAAAGCTGTGGCCAGCACAGATGCCTGAAACCAAGATCCAGGAAAGGCCAATGTGGATTATCTCGGGGGTATTAATAAAACAGATGGTGTCAGGAGGGAAGAAGTTTTCAATTCTATTGTGGAGTTTGGTTTTTGTATCTCCTCACCTGGGCTAGTGAAAACAGTCCAAGTGTGAGCTGGCCCAAACTCTTAGCTCTGTTTATTCTGCCCTCATGTCCTCCCCCATGCTGTCTGCCAGCTGGACTATTAAATGGCTCAGTGCTCTTTTTTTGCTGTGTCAATCCTGGAAGGTCATGATTGTTGTGATTTGAGGCTGGTTTTCCAAATGGGTGGGTGAAATGGATACCTAACTATCGATTTGTTTTCTTGCATTTCAGTCGTTCCAAGGAAGTCAAGGACGAGCATACCTCTTTAACTCAGTGTAAGTGTCTCTGAATGGTACATCCGTTGTTTGATGCAAATTTTGCAGGGTGGGGGAAAAGCAGCCCTCAGTGTTAATTCAACACTGGTCCTTGCCTTCTCTGCCACAATAAAAGCCCTGTGGAACATTATTCTCTACAATTGGAAGCCAGTTATCTTTGTGGATATATATATATATATATTTTTTTTTTTTTTTGCAGCATCTTTGGCTAAAAAGTATACATTTACTACCCATAGTAAGAACATAAGAGGATCGGAGGGCTATATAGTCTCACAGAGAAGAAGTTGAAGTGATTCTGAGAGCCTCATCATGGAGGCTTCATAACCAGGTCTAACTGTGGTCATAACCGGGTCATAACCATGAGTCATTGGAGAAGAGGGGAGGTCAAACAACAGACCCCGATGTCTGCTGCAGGAGCTCAGGCTAGAGGAAAGGCCCAGTTAGTGAAGAGTCTCCCTGACTGCAGCCTGTAGGGCCTTCCATCATTCCTGGGCACATCATTCATAGCCTCTTACTTGGGAAAGGAGGATGAAGCTCGCACAAGCGTGATAAACTGTGAGAATGGAAATCTAGCATGTTCAGCTTGAGATAATATGGGGCTCGTTCATCCTTGTAATTGGGACAACATGGTGCTGATGTCATGTTGCCATGTTTGGCTGCATTCAGTCCTCAGTAAGCTCTGAGCTGAGGACTCAGCTCATGGTCTTCACAGTGTGGCCGTCTGTTTGTCCCCTTGGGTTAGAAGCATTAGTTAGAAACATTCCAAGCAAAGTCTCAACCATGAAGACTATTTTTCATAGACTCACTGAATCAGAACTTGCAGATCTCAAAATCATTTCAATGGTGATGTTTCCACGTGGTTACCTTTTCAGGGTTGTTACCACTCTCAGTCTTAAATGATGCCCTTCTTGGTGTTGGCTTCTCTTGAGGCATCTGTGCTCAGTTGTTTTTTTTCTTTTTTTGCTGCAAGCTCAGCTTGAATGACTGATGATGAATGTGTGACTAACTACCCGTTCTCTCTGTCCCTTGGCACAGAGTTAATGTGGGCTGCGGGCCTGCAGAAGAGCGAGTGTTGCTAACAGGATTGCATGCAGTTGCAGACATTTACTGTGAAAACTGCAAAACCACTCTGGGCTGGAAATATGTAAGTACTGAGGAGTCTGGTTGGCAGTGAGAGGGAGGAAGGGAGAGCCTCATGCTAAAAGATTTCTTTCTTCCACTGTCTTCCTACAGCCTTGTGGGATTATCTTAGGCCAGGACAGGAAACTGGGCCCAAAGAGCAACTCCTGGCACGCTCTTGTTTACCACACTCTTCTTCCCTTTTCTCTGATAGTCCCCTTCTACTCATTCCTTCACACCTGCCCCTGAGACAGACAGACAGACACACACACACACACACACACACACACACACACACACACCTGCTTTTCAATTTAATTAATAATAATAATAATAGTAGCGTATACCATTTCCTGACAGCTTACTGTGTTCCAGACATACATTATTCTATTTATATTCACAGCATCCTTAGAAAGTAGTTCATATTTTAATCCCTATTTTATGGATGAGGAAACTGAGGCTTAGAGAAGTTAATGGTATATCTAATGTTACCTAGCCGTTACGTGGCCAAACCAGGATATAGGTGTCCAGGAGTCTGACTGTGGAGCCCATACTCTTTGCTCCAGTAAATGTTCTCAGAACATGTTACCCAGGCTCTAGGCTCTATGCTAGGTATCCTCAAACGTTAATTAATGTCCACTGTCAAATATAGTCATGGATGGACTTTTCCTACTAGACGTTCATTCCTTTGCTGTTTAACTCAACAAGTATTTTTTTAAATATGTATTTTTGAGAGAGAGAGAGAGAGTGCAAGTCAGGGAGGGACAGAGTTGGAGTGGGGGGTGCAGACAGAAGATCTGAAGCAGGCTCCCTGCTGACAGGAGTGTACCCAATATGGGACTCGAACTCATGAACCATGAACTCATGATCTGAGCCAGAGTGGTGGGGCTTGAACTAATGAACCATGAGATCATGACCTGAGCTGAAATCAGATGATGCTCAACTGACTGAGCCACCCAGGTGCCCCTGAGCAAATATTTTTAACGTCTTGTTGGTACTTCGGATGAGCACTTCACCGGGGTGAGAGGAGGTATAGATGTTCAATGAAAATAAACTTGTGTTATTGCTATTTTTGGCAGATGTTTTTATTATTGGCAAATATGTTCATGTGCTTTTTTCTGCCCTATCATTGTGGGAATATTGAGAAATGAGTCTTCCTGTCTTTGGGAGGATGATTTATTCCATGTAAAATGCCATAAATTCCCTGTACTGTCAATTGCACAGGGTCAGTGTGAAGCTGGCTCATATGACCTGCAGTTAGTTAGACAATAGTTAGCTTTGGAAGAGCCTGGAGGAGTGGTCAGAAGTTCCTGCAGAGTGCAGTTGTAGGTTGCAGGACTTTGGGGAAGGCTGTGCATTAGGGGGAGCCGGGAATACAGGGAAAGCCTCCTTGCCTTCTCCGGTGAATCTAAAACTGCTCTAAAAATATGAAGTCTATTTACTTTAAAAAAAATTTTTTTAAAGTTTATTTTGAGAGAGAGAGCATGAGCAGGGGAGAGGTGGGGGGTGGGGGTGTAGAGAGAATCCTAAGCAGGCTCCACACTGTCAGTACAGAGCCTGACTCAGGGCTTGATCTCACCAATTGTGAGATCATGACCTGAGCCAAAATGAAGAGTCAGACACTTAACTGACTGAGCCACCCAGGCACCCCTAGATTCCATCTTTCACATCTCCCTTGAAATGTTCAGAATTAGAAAGAAAGATCCTAGATGGTATGTTTCATGATGGCAAGATGGTCACAGATCCCTACAGTTGCCTTGATTTGCTCCTTGTGGGAAAAACTGGTCCTGGCTATTCTGTTACCCCTGCATGGCCACTGGCCCTCTCTGGGTGATCTGGGAGCCACAGTTCTGGTTTTGAGGATCTAGAAATTTTCTGCCCTTCTGTTTTCCCAACCTTTTTTGTCATCTTATTCCATTAAAGATGTGCAGGATTATAGACAGAAGACAAATCTGAGTTAGTTGGTTTTGCTCTTTACTTCGCATAAAATGATTCACTCCTTTGACAAAGGTTTATTAAAAGCCTTTGTGTTGGATACAAAAGTAAATGAGATCTAATCCTTACCCTCAGGGGTGTTTACAGTCATCATAAGAGAGAGGAAAGCTACAGGTAGACATAAAACAGCTTGACAAGTATCGTGATATCACAGGACGATATAGAGAAGCATTCATCTCCCCAAGTATTTATTGATTACCTCTCATGTCCCAGGCTGGTGCTCCAAGCTTTCATTCCATTATTTCTTCTCACCCTCACAGTAATCCTGTGAAGTACTTTCACTTATCCCAGTCTTATAAATGGAAAGTTCTCAGTCATAAACAAAAGTGGTTAAGTGATGCTTCTGGTGCTAGGAAACAGAAATGGGGTTAGGTCTGGGGGTTTCTGTAGACTTCAGTCAGATCTAGTACTCTGTCCCCTGGAATCCAGTTATGACATTTTGCAAGTGCCCTGTGGCTTGGGGGCTATTAAATGTTTTTTTCTTTTGGCTTTTTTGTTGTTGTTCAATAGAGATATAGTCTTACTTTCCTAGTTTTCTTTCTACCTCCCGCCTACCCTGAACATGCTACCATGGAACAATAGGTCGTATTCTCGAACCACATTCCTCTATTGTGTACACATCACACAGCGTGCGCACGCGCACACACACACACACACACACACATACACACACACACGGAGTCAAGGAATAATGAAGTGTCAGGGAAATTACTGCTGAGCCCACAGCTCTTGCATGTGTGTGATGTGTTTGCACTTTCTCTCTCAGGGCCTCTCCCCTCTCCACTTTGTGGAATGATTCCTCTCTCAGCAAGAGACTCAAGTCTGAGCTCTCATTCTGGGACCCAAATCCCTGGAGCTCTAGGACAGAAGATATAGTTCATACACATGCTGCCCAGAACCTATGGACAGTAGGGTTTAGCTACTTACTAATTTGGAATACTCAGAACAGCAGCTGATATCCACTGTTTCTGCACACCAAACTTAGCCATAATGACCGTGATGACCAGTGTTTTTCTGATAATACGTTGAGATATTTTTATTCATCTATGCCTGTGAATAAAATATCTCTTTGATCCTATACCTATGCAGGGCTTTTTTTTTCTTCCTATGGGACTTACTAGCCTGAGAGCCCACCCACAGTGCCGTAAATTTAGGATGGTAATTGGCCAGGTGGTTTATATTGAGTTTTTCCTCCGGAAGCCTGGCAGCTGGGGTGGGGGGTGGGGTGGGAGTGGGGGCTTGAGGGCTGCTGGGTTCTTCAACCTGGAGTTCACATAGCTCCTTTCTCCCTAGAGAAAGGCAGTGAAGGAAAAACAGACTTAACACACATGACACAGAAACAGAAAGATAAATAAAAAAGAGACCTATTTGACTTCACCATACTTTGGTCTCTCCCTGAGTGTCTTTTCTCTAAGTGTAACAAAGTACAATTGAGAATTGTAACACATAAACTTCATAGATACATCATCCTTAGAGCAGATTTCCGATTAGCATCTGAAACCAAGTTCCCCTAAGATTTTACACACACACACACACACACACACACACACACACCACACACTCCATAGTTACTTACTGAAGACCTATTATATGGCAAGCAGTCTTCTAAACACAAGGGACACAGCATTGAACAAAATAAATGAAAATATCTGCCTTCCATGTAATTTATGTTGTAGTAATGGGAGATAATATGTAAAATAGACCTGGAGGTTATATTGTATATTTGAGAATGGTAAGTGCTATAGAGAAAAATGAAACAGGAAGAGAGGGGGAAGAGAGAGTTCTGGGGTGGAAGTTGTGCTTTTAAAGTAGAATATTCAGGAAAGATTTTACTAAGATGGTGACATTTGGGCAAAGACTTTTTTTTTTTAAGTTTATTTATTTAGTTTGAGAGAGAGAGAGAGAGAGTGCGAGCAGGGGAGGGGCAGAGAGAGAGAATCCCAAGCAGCCTCCTCACTGTCACTGTGGAGCCCAACACAGGGCTTGATCTCATGACCTGAACCAGAATCAGGAGTCAAGTAACCGACTGAGCCACCCAGGTGCCCCTGGGCAAAGACTTAAATGAGCAAAGATCTTGAAGAAATTCTATGGTAAATATTGAGAAAATACTTACAACATTTAAATTGCAAAATATTTAAACTCCATTGTAAATGTTGAGAAGGTCCTGGTGCTGCCTCAGAACTGTATTAAGTGAAGGCGACCTGGCATGTTTGCATGGTGAGAATTCTCCCAGTGAGTCTGGCTGAAGCGCGTCCTGATCCCTGTCATTGACCTGCCTTTGCTCCTGTGCTACAAAAAAAAAAAAAGTTACCTACTTGTCTTTGGTCATTTGGTGTGTTTTCTCTTCCTTTGTGTCTCCTAGGAACATGCCTTTGAAAGCAGCCAGAAATATAAAGAAGGCAAATACATCATTGAGCTAGCACACATGATCAAGGACAATGGCTGGGACTGATTGGAGGGTATCCACCTACCCCAGTGTCCACGTGAACGCCATCCAACCAAACATTCTACCCAAGCGTGAGAGAGTGACTGAACACTTGGTTCCATCCATTTAGGGGCCTTGCCATCTGGGGCATTCTCCCACCCTGAAGCCGTCTTTCTGGTGACCGGCCTCTAAATCGCTGTCTCTCTGTCTCTTTGCTTTGTATCTGTTTGTGAGTTGATCCTGGCTTCTCTCTGTTCTAGTGTTGGCTGAAAACAAAACAACGAAAGGAACAGATGCCTGACCGCATGGGGCAGCCCACCTTGATAAGGGCCCTGGGGCTCATTAAGAGCTGCTTGATGGCCTCTTGTCAGGAGAGCAGTGGCACAGCACGGGGGGTGCAAGGAAGAAGGAAATGGGGAGCCGTGAGGGTCCCAGGGCTGGTCAGGGGACGGGACGTTAGAGGTAGGAACAAAATTGTGCTGCTCCTGGAGTCCTGGTAACTTAGGCTTGAAATAATCGACTTGTCTAAAAGGACAAAGAAAAAAAATACCTCATGACTACATTCTCTCTGATCAGAAGCTCTGTTCCTGAACCAGCTGTGTCCGGTTAGCATGTGAGCACAAGAATGCGCCCTAACTAGTGGGACAGGGGCCTGGTCCTCCTAGGTCCAGCTGGGGGTGTCCTGGCAGCAGAGAGTGCAAAGCCCAGATGGTTTTGATAACTCTGATGCCTCAGTGCCCCTTCAGGTAATCTTCTTTGCCTCTTCAGCCATTGTTGGTGAGAGGATGGGAGACTGCCTTTTGCAATGGGTGCAAGATCCAAACATCCCAAAGGCTTTGACCACCAACCAAGTAAAATCAGTAATTGAGAACAGGGAACAAAGGGGGCTGTAGTTTGGGAGCTCCTACAGAAATGGCTCAGATATTGGGCCAGAAAAAAAAAAAAAAAGTAGAACCAGCTAGCAGTTCTGTCTGACCTTTTTTTCCTGACCCTTAATAAGAGAAGAGCATTGTGGCAAGGAAGGGGGTAGGGTGGGGAAATGCTGGGAATAGTTTAGATTTGAGCCATTACAGGTTAGTGTATATTTCCACTTTGGTATACAATGGCTTCAGTGAGATCAGCAATTCTTTGTACATAGAGTTTTGGTTGTTTTTCTCCAGTTCTATCATTGTAGATTGTGGAAAACAAAGTCCCAAGGCTTTGAGCTTAGTGATAACCCAGCCAGTAGATTCCTCATGCCCCTAGCTATTCTCCTCGGACTTGAATGCTTTGTGTGGAGAGAAATTGTCAGAGTGGTCCAGCAGTGGGGAGGGCTTAGATATGATGTCAAACATCAAGTTATAAATTCTGATATTAGCCCCCACCTCCCATCTCCCAAACCAAAGTTGATTATATTAGGAAAGTGGGGAACAAATCCCTATAAGGCTCATGAGAGAAAGGAGTTTGTTACAGTTAACCGACACTATGAAGTGTTTTCTACAACACTTCAGCCAGTACATGGTGCATGACCGAAACTCATTTAACGGAGTTAATTTTATTGCTTAGACTGAAAATGTAATTATTGTTAAGATATGTACAGGTTATGTTAGAGTATCTCATTCTTGAAAGGGGGCTGATCCTATAGAAAAAATTCACCTAAAAAGTCACAAAAAGAATGAGTTCATAGAGGCAAGAATCTATAAAATTGAATAATCAAGATTCAAGCAGCCAACCCAGAACATTTCCAGAATTCAAACAAATTCCTCTAGGGAGTGATCCATGGTGGAAATGCTTTTTTCTGTCTCTGTGTGCTGATTGCAGAAGGGGGACCCGAGAAAGGCGTGGTCATGCCCTGGAGGTAGTGAACTGTGGGACTGACAGGAAACCAGGTGGCTCCAGGTTTAGCTGTAGACCACCTCTGTAAGACAATTAAAAAAAAAAAAAAAAAAAAGGATTCTTAGAAATTGAATCTTGTTCCCAAAGGCTTTTAGTCCACATGTTTCAGTATTTTAGTATCCTGGGGAGGTTAAGTTTTCCCCACATTGCTAAAAAGCAGAATGATGTTCAGAAGGAGTATTTCATTTCCACTCCCAGAGAAAAAGGTCTTCTGGCTCCCAGGGCCAAGGTCTCAATAAAAAGCATTTTCTACTTTCACATTCCTAAGCTGGCTTGCCAGCACAAAAATTATAGATCCCTCTTTCTGTCTCCCTTGAAGGTAGTGGCCTTCATTTATGGATTTTGATAAGCCCCTTTGCTCGGGGAAAGTCCTGACTATTGATACTCCTTTTCATAGAAAGAAAATGGGGGTTAAACATGGGTAGGTGTTTTGTCTGTGAAACTAAAAATGGAGTGTGGTGATATAGAAACCAGACATGGGGTGCCCTAGAATTTTCAACAGGGAGAAGAGACCCATGTGCCACTGTTGCTCCTTGGGGATGAGGCCTCTGACTGTTGCATGGATCAGAGCAGGCTTCAGTTAGACCCAGGTTCTGGCCTTTCTTTCTTTCTTTCTTTCTTTCTTTCTTTCTTTCTTTCTTTCTTTCTTTCAGCTATTACCCATTGAGCATCCAGTGGGTGCATGGCGCCGTACTTGGTGCGAAAGATCTGAGTAGAATGTTGGTTTTTCCATAACTACAGGGGAAAAAAACACAACTCATTAGGCTATCCCTTTGTGTCAATGAAACCAAAAGTGCTTCTTATAACTTTATCTCCATTCATGGCTTGTCTACCTAATGTCTAGCAGTATTGGAGAGACCGCAGCTGAGTGATGGGGACACATCAACTCATGGCCTCAGTCAGTTCATTCTTTAATTTCCTCACCAAATTATTGACTCAGAGCATAACCAAAGACCTCATCCATTCACCCCTGGCAGGTTCAGGGAATTGGAGTTTGATGGTAAAGCCTAGGCAGGGTGCAGGGAGTAGCAGGGCAGGGAGAGGAGGAGTGAGAAAGGAAAGGCATGAAGTTCTATACCTCAGCCAGCAGCTGCCTTCATTTGCAACTGAAATCTAGCCAGCAGACCCTCTAGTTCCATCTCCCCTATGCTGCCCTAGGTCATGTGGCATTGGCAGCCCTGGGTTACACCCAAACCCCCAGGATGTTAGTCTCAGGCTGCTGATGGGTTGATTTGATACGAATCAAATACAGCCAAACTTGATGGCCACAGATTGTCAGCTGGGCCTGACTGAGTGCTGCCCCAACTCCTATGACAGCAAGATCATGGAGATAGGATAGAGTAAATCTTTACTGGTGGGTCATTGTGTGAAAAAGAGGTGTCCCCTTTATAAAAAGATTTTCAAGTGGATATATATATTTAAAAAGTTGCTTGTGAAATATACTTTTGTAAATAATATTTAATTTTTTAAATAATATATTTGGTGCTGTTTTCTCAGATCCCCTGAGAGCACTTTTTATTTTCATTTTTAAATTCTATGGTTTCCTCTGCATTTCTTGAAGTATATTTTAAGGGAAATAGTGATCATCAATATACTCTTTTTAAAAAAAGATCTGTATCACGTTAGTCTGGACTGAGGCAGTAAAGCAATGCCTCTCTGCATTTCTTTCCCAAAGGAACAGACTCTGCACTACATTACCAGGTTGAGAATTGAAGTATTTTCTTGTACCAATATTGGCTAGAAAAGTAAATAAATAAAATCAAATTTAGTAACAACTTAGTGATTCCTTTTGTTAGAAGAATTTCCAACAAATTGGGATCTTGTTTTTAATGTGTGTGTGTGTGTGTGTGTGTGCGCACACGCGCACACTCACGCACACGTGTGTGTAAAAAGCACTTTGGATTGTGCCTCCTGTTTTTTTTTCTTTTTTTTTTTTTAATTGGGGACGCTATATCTACAGTTTACACCTTCGCCACATAAGACTTTTCTTCTCTTTCTCTCTGGTGGTTTTGTTTCTGAGTGGACCAACAGTGCAAACCATGAGGATTTTGTTTTTCTGAGCATGGAGCTATTGCCAGTTTGCTCCTCTTTCGTTGTGTGCTCAACTTTCACAGATTGTAAAGGAAATCTGTTGTTTTGTGAAGATCAGAGTCAAATCTGTATTTCTGAGATGTGAGTGTACTCTTTATGTACCGTAGGGTTCCCTTTGTTGTAAAAGCCACCTCATTAACTGGTTTGGGTTAAAAGAACATCAGTAAAATCATACACGATACCTTGTAGGTAAACAGCTTATTTTATTTTAAGATCAGATTGCCTCAGGTTCAGGAAGAGTCTAGGAAATCTTAAACCCAATCAACTTATATATTTTAAGAGTCTGACTCTTAACAGAAAACGTACTAGTGGTCAAGGTGGAGGAAAGAGATGTTTAATCTTTTTAAGCAAAATACAGTCATGAAATCTGCCATCAGTGAAAGGTAAAGCCAAGAAGAAACAAGCTATAATCATCACCAAATTGGATCTGCCCATATGTTTTTATATAACATTTTGGTGAAAGTGAGAGTCGGTTCCCTTTTCCAACCTGCAGAGACGATCTTTCGATAGAATAGAATCTGTCTATTTATGCTTGTGTTTACAAACTGTATTTGTTGGGTTTGGGTTTTGTTATTTTCTTTATCTTTTTTTTTTTTTTTTGGTGGCATTTTTCAGGTCACTTTGCTTCAATAACAAAGATAATTATTTTCAAATAATTTGTCCTCACTTTTTCCTGTATTTGTACATAGTTATTCAGTATTAGAGAAAAGTGCATTGTTTCTGTCATATTTCAATCTGTGTTGGTGCTCATTTGAGAAAATAAAGTTTTCAAATATTTGGAAGGCTCATCTAGTCTTAATTGACCCAGCAAGTTTTATCTTGACTTTTAACATTTAAAGTAACTGAAAAGCCTGCAGGAGGTCATCTGTCTAACCCCATTCACAGAGCTGTCAACTGAGACCCTGTGGGATTGTTTTCTCCAAGGATATTTGGCCAGTTAATGAATAAAAATCAGGTCTCCTGCTTATCTACAAATGTTTCTCTTATCTTTGGTATCAGAAATGCATGAGTGACCTTTAGGATTTCTGTCTACTAACCCCCATATTAGACTCTCCAAACTTTTCTGCTTATACAAATTTCTTTGGGGGAAATTGGATTGCATTAAATGAAGAGATAAAAGAATTGTAAAAAAACAAAATTATGTCACAAAGAGGCAGCATTATCTCTGAATAACTGGCTAACAAAGGAAAATGAGTATTCAGTTATAGTATACGGAGAATCAAGTCTTCTCACTCACTGAACAACTATGAAACATATATTAGATTCTAGGCGCTGGGTGACGGTTCAACCATTCTAATAAATCAGCTGTTTTTGTTTGCCTCCAGGATCATCTACATGCATAGCTTTGCATAACCAGTCAGTGTAAGTAATTTTGTATTCTGGTGCCTTCATTTAACACAGTAAATATTTTTGCCTACACTTGATTTTATACCATAACTTTTCCAAAAGCTTTTCTCCATGGCTTAGAGAGTTCTCACCTTGGTTGAGCAATTTAAATAGTGAAGAAAGAAGATATTAAAACCACACAAGTGTGTACACATTCGTGTGTTTTCGTATTGGTGAAATTATTTTAAAAGTCTGTTCTGTATAAAATAAGAAATACCTTATCTACTTCCCATGAATTTTTACTTATGCATTCTGGGCTGAGCTGCAATTGACTTTTATTTGTCCTTGAGTATATTATCTTATTCCTGTGACCTGTTTTGCTTCAGTGGATGTGTCTGTTATCATTTCATTCTTGTTTGCCTTTGGCAGACCAGGAGGAGAGAAAAGATAATGTGTGCTAGATACAACCAGCTTCAAACCAGCAATCCTCACACTTCAAGCTCTTACACCTCAGGGGCTGTCCAGGAGATCAGGCTGGGGAAAGTGAGGGGAGATCACTGATGTTCATGGAGTGCTTGGCTTGCACCACACCTTCAATTGGGCACTTTGCCTACGTGACCTCATTTAAGATCCTCGCAGTGAGGCATTTCCTCACATCATCCCAGGAGTCCTCACCATCCTATGGGAAAGTAATGACAAATGCTGATTATTCCCATTTTATAGATGATGAAATTGAGGTTAGGAAGTTTTCATGGGAATGACAGGGTCAGGAATCATAGCCTGGCTTCCTAGCCCTATGGTCTTTCCCTACACTGTGTTCCAAATTTTAGCACCTCTTTTCCTTCAGCCTTCTTAATTCTTGTATGGCTTCTTCACAGGATGCTTTCTTAGCCTGCCTGTCATGACTGCTTAATAAGTAGGGGTTCAGGGAATGTGAATTAAAAATTAATTTAAGCAAAGCCACGAAGGTCACTGCTGCCTGAAAGGTATTGTGTATCCCATAGCTGAGTGTAAGCTAGGCTTTGTTGTTTTCTAATACCCTGCAATAGATCCCATGTGTAATCCCTGGCCCCTTGATTAATAGTACGTACTTAATAACTGGTTGGTGAACATTGAATTAATGTGGACGGTGGAGAACTAACAGCTTTCAAAATCTGTTTAATATGTTAGTATCCCTACGAGGAGAATGGAGAGGAGGTTGGCATTAAATGCTTCCTACACAAGGTAGGTAAATGGTTAAATCAGGAGCAATCAGTTTACTATTTGCATTTATTTATTCAACAAGCATTTTTTGGACATCTATTATGTGCCTAGTTTAGTCAGGGAACTAATCCTTGGGAGCAGAAAATCAGTGGTACTAATTATGCAGAGTGGGAGAACAAAGGGTTATGCATGGCTCTCCCTAGTTGGCCAAATATCCAGCCACATCAACCACCACCCTCATGGGCAGCTGTTTCCTGCAGAAATAATTGCTCATAAATCCTTTAATCTGAACCTAGAGCAGGGCACAGGGCATTCTCTGGAGTCAGTGAACCTGGTTTCAAATACTGGTTTCACTTAGTAAAAAGATAATCTATGTGCCCAGTGCCTGGCACATAGTAAGGACTCAGTAATAAAATGGCTGTTATGATTACGGATTGGTATTTGAATTGGGAGTGAAATGAAGAGGACTGCTGTGTTTTATTTTTATGTACATTATTTGCTTAATTTTGCAACAATCCTATGAAGCAAATACTCCATTTTACAGAGGAATAAACTAAGGTTCAGAGCATAAATAACATGCTCATGGAAGAGCTAGGATTTGTAAATTCTTGTTCTGATTCGAAGCCCCCCACCCCCTCCCAATCTGTGGCCCCAGCCTGCCATTCAGGAAACAGGAATAACTACCAAATAGGAAACTTACTGGCAGATCAGACCAAGCACACACCCAAACTATCATGGAGGTTTTGTTTTCTCCTCTTGTATTCTCCCCTCCTTTTTTTTATGAAATAGAAATTCTGTCTTTTCCATTGGAAGTCAAGAGTTCAAACCTCAGGAAGAATTGTTATACCTTTATTTTATATGATTTCAGGCCTGTTGATTGTAGGGCTGTGATTTTAAGGAAAAAAGTTGTTGCGTTCAGTTGTTCAGACTGATAGAAATGATGAAAGTAAAAAACTTGCCTACGTAGAAGTGACTAAAGTACCCTAACATACCACACCATCTCTGTGGGGCCATTCAGGGCTAACTCTCCAGGCCAGCTTGGAACAAGCCAAAGATTAAAAGTTTGCGTGTCATGAAGAGACTTCTAATTCCCCTCTAGGTGATACAGGATCTTTTTTCCCCCTAATGTTTATTTTTTGAGAAAGCGCACAAGCGGGGGAGGGGCAGAGACAGGGGGACAGAGGATCCAAGCGGGCTCTGTGCTAACAGCAGAGAGCCCAACATGGGGCTCAAACTCATAGACCATCAGACCATGACCTGAGCTGAAGTTGGACACTTAACCACTTAACCGACTGAGCCACCCAGGTGCCCCATGGGATCATTTTAATGAGAGACAGGATAGCTGGGAAAGCTGAATTTTTTAAGGCATCAGAAAATTATTTGAAAACTATGACAGAACTGTTAAGTTATATTTATATTGAATTAAAATCATGCTAATGGTTTATTCCAAGCTCAGAAATAAGCAGGATAAAGTAGAAAGAAGGTTGGCTTTGGAGTTGGACAGATGGGGATTTGAAGCCTGACTGCATGCTTATGTATTGATCACTCTGAGGAAGTAACTGCAATTCTAGGGACTATTTTCCATCATCCATGAATTTAAGGATACCAGCAACCATACTCAAGTTATTGTTAGGATCAAATAGTAGCCATAATGTGTCCAGCACATTGACTCAATCAAATAGGACTTAGCAAGTGTCACCTTTTTTTTTTTTTTTTTGGCTGAGTATTGCTAGCACTATAGTGCTAGTTAGGATCTAATATTCATCTCTCCACACCACCTCTACAAAGGAAGAGAGGAAGTTAAGTCACCAACACTTGGTCATGAGTTTTATGAGCAGACAAACTAGAACACAGCACCTAGGTGATCAGGCACGTAGTTGGTCCCTGCACCATGCACTTGCTTTTACTTCCAGAGTATGTACATTTATGGAAAGAAAAAAGGAAGGATATCAGCTAGAAAAAAACATCCTTGAATTTTAGAATCCTGTTTGATAATTTTCATGGTAACCATCTTTATTGGTCTTCAATAAAGCATAATTTGCTTTTTATTCTTGCATCCTGGTCTGATATGCAGGCAGCATGCAGAAGAAGCAGAATGGTCTCAAATCTTGCTCACCTCCCCAGCCTCCCCTGGACTGCCTGCTTCTCATTCTGAGCTCATTCTCCAGAGCAAGGCCATGCAGGCACAGCAACCAAGCAGGGATATTTTATTTATGGCTTTAATAATGGAGTCTCTTGGGAAAATTTTGGTTTCCCATTCCGAGAAACAAAAATTCAGTCACAGTATGTTCTTAAAATTTATTACTGTTTGTTTTTTTCCTACCATATTCTTTGAGCCACCTTAATAGACTTTAAAATGTCCCTTCACAAAAGTAAGATAATTTGACCTGTCGTTCATTTGGTTGGTACGTTCTGTACCAGGCCAGCACAGTGTCAAAGATTAGGAATATAGGTTGATAATGTTGCTGCTGATGACATAATCCAATGTGGAACATGCCATGTGTATTACCGAAACTGCTGCCAGCCCAGCAGGAGCTTGTTTTGGCTTTGTCTAGTTCCCCGTCCCTTTTTTCAAATGCTATTGGAAGAACAGCACCCACTTTTCCTGGAGGCACCCAGGTTTGAAGTTGTTTCCATGGTGACAGGACATACCCAAGACTCAGGTTTCATTTCATTTTTTTTTTTTAATTTTTTTTTAACGTTTTATTTATTTTTGAGACAAAGAGAGACAGAGCATGAATGGGGGAGGGGCAGAGAGAGAGGGAGACACAGAATCGGAAGCAGGCTCCAGGCTCTGAGCCGTCAGCCCAGAGCCTGACGCGGGGCTCGAACTCACGGACCGCGAGATGGTGACCTGAGCTGAAGTCGGCCGCTTAACCGACTGAGCCACCCAGGCGCCCCTCATTTCATTTTATATCTCCATGATATTATAAAGAAATAGCACCAGTGAGAATGCCAGCCATCTGAGGGAGGAGGATTGAGGAAAGGAAGAGCCACTGACCTTCTGGGGCCCTACCTATAGGAAGGACCTGTGGGAGTTTCTGTTTAACAAGGAGGTGTGGGTAGCCATCTTGCAAAGGAAAGGCCAAAGTTACCACAGAGATAACTGGTTTGGACCTGTTGTGTCCAATGCATCACATATTTCATCTTGCCTTGGGTAGACCCAGGTGTAGCCTATGGGTGATTTGCCCTAATAAGCTATGCCATGAGGCAGGCAGAACTCAACATGAGCATGCCTGTAAAGATCCTTTCTGTAGGCAGGAGACTAACTGGCATGTGGGACTAAAAAGCAGTCTTCCAGGCTAGATTTAGCTGTGTGACCTCGGATAGGTTGGTTACCTTTTGAGGCTCAGCTGACTGATCTCTAAAAGAAAGTTGTGGTAAGAACTAAGTGTGATAATGTACATCAAGAGCTGAGATGGAGCCTGGCACCCCAGAGCTGAAGAAATGTTGGTTATTGTTGCTATCGTAGTGGTGAAGGCAAGGCAGGGATGTGTGGTTTTCAAAGTGGAAAAATGCATGTGAATCACTAGACAAATAAGAAGAATTAGAATAGGATGTTTTATAATGATTCTTTTTCTTTGCATGCATTTTCTAAGCATATTTTATTTTATATTTCTTTACATGTGTCTTGATATTTGGCAAATAGTAAATATCCCCCAAAACTTACACATTCTTTCAACAAGTATTTCTGAGCCAGACATTGTGCTAGAGATAAATAGACAGGGTCCGTGCCCTCAGGAAGTTTCTTCAATCCCTTCAGGGAGTACTTATTTAACAAAGGGGAGTGGGTGGTTGCCCAAAGAAGAAAAGATCAGAGCTACCATTGCAATTACTGGTTTGAACTGGAAAGTATAGTTATAGAAAGGCTTCCCAGAGACCTCTTGCTGCCTGTCTAACACTGGGTCCCTCTAGTTCTTGACCTAGGCCTGTGCTATGGTCCTTACCAGATTGTCTGTCTCCTTCCCCAGGACTCTTCCCAGAGTCCAGGTACCCGGACTCATTACAGTTGAAAAACTAGCAGCTCAGTGATGTTGGATGAACAAATATTCATGTGGATGTAAGGATGGTCATCTAATAAAATAATTATTCCTTTCAACCTCGACATAAGAGGAGACTAGTGATATTTATGGACTGTTGTGGGAGAAAGGAAAGATTGTTTTAGCTTTTACCTTCATTCCATTGGAAACAATAAGGTAAATGAGACAGAACTTTAGAAGATAGAAAAGGTAACTAAAGCAGGCATGTGTTTCACATCTCATGGTGGGAGTGAAGGTTCTCAATGGTTTCATTCAGTCAAACCAAAGTACAAGGGGTGGGGAGCATGGGGGCTGGCAGTCACTCATGTAATAGCAAGGAAAAGGGTTTCTCCACATGGGGTATGTTGGACAAAGAGCTGAGCAACGTTTCAGGCACAA
This sequence comes from Neofelis nebulosa, assembly GCF_028018385.1. Classification (NCBI taxonomy): domain Eukaryota; kingdom Metazoa; phylum Chordata; class Mammalia; order Carnivora; family Felidae; genus Neofelis; species Neofelis nebulosa. The sequence goes on from NC_080797.1 coordinate 48,263,408, forward strand.
ACATGGATCATTTCAGCTGGTTGGTCAGAGAGTGATGTGCTATCTGCTGCCCAAGGAAAGTCCTCAGCACTATGGCCTGGTGAGGCCACATGTGAGCTAATTCAGTCATAGGTTGGGCAGTCAATGAACATGAACTCTAATTCTTTCCATGGGGTCTCTTTAGGTTTAACCTTTTTACCTCCAGACCTCACTAATCTCTCTGACTACTTTCTTTCCCCCTCTCTCACCCCTAATCTCTTTGGGTGAGGGAATTGTTTTCAAGTGAGAGAGGTGGGGAAATCTTGCTTTCATTTATGGTATTTTCTCCCAAATGCTTTGTTCTTCCCTGGAATCTTTTTTTCTTACTTTTGATGGCCTAGGATTTCGAAACTCAAAAGCCAAAGAAATACAAATAGCTTTTCAAGTCAGATATAGTTTACAGATTGCAGAATTCACCTTCTTGAGGTGTACCTGAGTTTTAACAAATGAGTACAGTCGTGTAACTAACCATCACAATTAAGATATAGAATATTTAAATCACCTCTAAAAGTTCCTTCATGTCCCTTTTATAGTGATCCCCCTCCTATCTCTAGCCCCCGACAACCACTGATCTATTTTCTGTTCCTGTAGTTTTGCCTGTTCAGAACACCTTATAGTATGTAGCCTATTGAATCTGTCATAATACTTTAACATAATGCTTTAGAGATTCATCTGTTATTGCATGCATGAGTAGGTCATTCCTTATTTTTAAAAAAATTTTTTTAATGTTTATTTATTTTTGAGAGAGAGACAGAGTATGAGTGGGGGAGGGGCAAAGAGAGAGGGAGACAAAGAATCCGAAGCAGTCTCCAGGCTCTGAGCTTGTCAGCTCAGAGCCCCATGCAGGGCTCGAACTCACGACCCATGAGATCATGCCCTGAGCCGAAGTTGGACACGTAACTGACTGAGCCACCCAGGAACCCCAGTAGGTCATTTTTTCTTATTGCTGAATAGTATTCCCTTGTATGGATATACTGCAGTATATTTATCCATAATGGGCACTTGTATTGTTGCCAGTTTCTGGCTATTATGGAAAAAGCTGCTATAAACATTTGTGGATAGGTTTTTGTGCATATTATGTATATATTTTTACCATTCTTGGGGAAATCCCTCAAAGTCAAATTGTTGAGTTATATGGCAAGTGGTTGTTTGTATTTAGAAGGAACAAACTTTTTCCAAAATGTTTGTGCCATTTTGCATTTCTACCAGCAGTCCATGACAGTTCCGGTTTCTCCACATGCTTCTCAGCATTTGGAATTGTCTGTTTGTTTGTTTATATTTCAATTGAGTCATTCTGAGAGACATAGATTCTCTCTCTTTTTTTTTTTTTCCTGATTTCTGCTGCCACATTCCTCCCATGGGATAAATGTACAAAAATTCTTTTCTGACCAAACAAGGTAAAGAGTGGGAAAGAATTTAAAAGTGACTTTGCATTATAAGAACAAACATACCTTTTGCTTCATAAGAAAACATGAATGAATTGAAGATGTGAGAAAGCAGGTACTGGGAAGAGGGACCAGGTATAGGAGCTCAGAAGCTCTCCAAAATGATTGCTTTCTGATTAATCCATTTAGAAAAACCCACTCTCTCTCTCTCTGGGCATAGATTATAAAACCAAGCGCTTTCTATTAATTCTTGTTTTCTAACCTAGTATCCTTTAAACCAGAAAGGTGAGCTTTGCAGAAGGATGGCTGCGATGACAGCATTGCTAAAATAGCTACATGTAAAATAATTATAAAAGATTGCACATTCAAAAGAAAACTTCACCCTTAACCCCAAATTATGTTCTTTCTTTCTTTCTTTCTTTCTTTCTTTCTTTCTTTCTTTCTTTCTTTCTTTCTTTCTTTCTTTCTTTCTAGAAAGTGATTTGCCATGAAGCCTTTGAAACCTTTTGAGGAATTATCTTGTTCTTTTCCTTGTCACTCCTCATTCACTTCATTGGCACACAATGAATACAATTTATAATCTTGGCCATTTAGTTCAAGATCCCTGAGATACTCTTATGACATCTAAAAGAGGCTGCTAGGGGCGCCAGGGTGGCTCAGTCAGTTAAATGGCCAACTTCAGCTCAGGTCATGATTTCGCGGTCCGTGAGTTTGAGCCCCGCGTCGGGCTCTGTGCTGACAGCTCAGAGCCTGGAGCCTGTTTCAGATTCTGTGTCTCCCTCTCTCTGAACCTCCCCCGTTCATGCTCTGTCTCTCTCTGTCTCAAAAATAAATAAACGTTAAAAAAAAAAAAATTTAAAAGAGGCTGCTAGAATCAGCATCTAGGAAACTCAGGTCTGAAACAGAGACTACAACCCCTTCTTTCTGCATGAGAATTGAAAGGAAGGCATTTCTTCCAACCATGTGTGGGATACACACCGGGGGGATCTGTTTATCCAGGTTGCTTCTTGTACACCCCTGTGTGGCCAACAGGAGGAACAAAACAGCCTGTAGTCTACCCTGAAAGTCTCTATATCCCACTTCTTTTCCTCCTTCCTTCTTTTGCTGTTTGTATCCAGGCTGCCTACACCAATCACCTTTTTCCAAATGCAAGGGAGAGCAAAGGGGTAGAAGGGTGGGAGTTTTGAAGAATTCAGGTAATCTGCTGATTGGTTGGCAATGCTTACTTTTGGTTTCTAGGCAATAAATCATGACTTAGAAGCAGAAAGCCACTCCCAGTTTCCGCTACCATCTGGGTCCATATTCCCCAAGGTCCTGTGTCCAAGGTGACCCAGTACTATGGTAAATGCAAAACCTGCTAAAATTGAGTGTCTGTGTTTGAGAACCAGACTGTAGACATTTGGTTCCATGAGTGATGGTGACATAATGGGGTCAAGTGAAGCTGTCAGGAAAATAGTTACTAATAATAGCTCATATGGATTGAGCACTAGCTCTGTGCCAGTCATCAAATGGCTCCATATGTTCCTTTTTCATTAGCCTTCACATTAACCCTATAATGTAGGCCCTATTATTAATTCAGTTTTAAAGTAAAAACAAACAAAAACACAACAACCCCCCCCCCCAAAAAAAAAACCCTTAGGCTTAGTGAGATGGTGACTTCCTACATGCCCACAGCTAGCAGATGGTAGACCCGAGTTTTAAACCTAGATAACGTGACTCCAAAGTCTCCATTCTTAACCACTCTATAACTATAATCCGAGCCCCACTGCAGTAAAAATCCCCAGGTAGATAAGTCTAACAATGGGAAAGTGTGAGAAAAAAACGTTTCCCAGGTTTTGAAATCTACTTCTACTTCGAAAATCAATTCATTTCAACAAGTCACTCATTTATTCACTTAACACTGACTTTTTAACATGTACAGATGCTGGAGATACAGCAGTAACAAGGTAACTATGGTTCCTGCCCTCGTGGACCTTACAATCATAAAGAGAGACAGTTTGTAAAGAGAAAATTGCAATGAAAAAAATGGTATGTTTCATCAGAGTTATGAAGGGGCAATGCCAAAGAAGAGGAAGAGGTTTCTAAATTTGGTTATGAGAGTGAGAAAATGCTTCATAGAGGAGGCATCTTAGGAGCTGAGTCTCAAAGAATATAGAGGGATCTCCGATAGACAAGGTATGTGCGCAGACATGCACATATGTAAGGGAAAGTGTGGTGTTGCACCAATGAGATAAGAAGGAAGCATTGTGGGCAGAGAGGGCAACCCAACCCCAGTATTCACATTTGAGAGAGCACACGTTTGGTGATGCCTGTAACAGGGTTCAAGGTAAACAGCAGGAGAAGAGGAAGAGGCTGCATAAGGTGGGTGGAGCCACGTCTTGAAATGCCTTTTAAAGAGTTTGGGTGTTTTGTTTTGTTTTGTTTCTGTTTGTTTGTTTATATTTTTTAATGTTTATTTTGTGTGTGTGAGAGAGAGAGAGACAGCACGAGTGGGGGAGGGTCAGAGAGAGAGGGAGACACAGAATCTGAAGCAGGCTCCAGGCTCTGAGCTGTCAGCACAGAACCTGATACGGGGCTCAAACTCATGAGCCACCATATCATGACCTGAGCCAAAGGCTGAGGCTTAACCAACTGAGCCACCCATGTGCCCCAAGGAGTTGTGTTTTAACTCATGGGCAGCAAGAAGCCATTTAAAGATTTTGAACAGACACATGACATGACCGGATGGGCATCAAATTCCAACTTGGTCAGTTATGGAAGGAAGGAGTAGAGAAAGGCAGAGAGGGAGATACTTTAGGAGAATGTGGTAATATTGCAGATGAGAAAAGATGCAATGTCTAACCTAGGGAGGTAACCATGGAGACAGAGAGGAAGAGCTGAATGAGAGTATGATTAATAAGGCAGAATCCACAGGACTTGATTGTTCAGTGAGGTGGCATAAGGGCTACCTACACAGGCTATGTGGTTTCAGATTGCATTGATCCCATACACTTCCTAGCAGTGTGACTTGGCCAAGTTACTTAAGCCATCTGCCTCAGCCTCCTCATCTGTAAAATGAGGATAATAATAGGATTTGCAGCATAGGGTTGTGGTAAAGATCAAATGAGATCTATGTGCCTAGAACAGCATCTGGCACAGTAACTGCTCAACAAATTTTGTATTTTCATTATTTTAGTGATAGAAAGTGAGGGATCTAAGCTGGGTCCCAGGTTCCTGACCTGAGTCACTGTACCAACATGAGCTAGGTGTAGGATACTCTCCTTGAGAAAGCTGTAGTCTAATTGAACACCTACTAGAAACACTGTGGAACTGATTGTACCCTAGTAGGCCCCAACTAAGATTTGCTGTTCTTGTTTAGCCATGAAAGTGATACTGCTGAGTAGCTCTAGGTTCTGGGCTGCCTGATTCACAGCAATATTTTCTGCCTTTATTCTGATCAAGTTGTCCCAAAGATATTTTTCAAACATCAAAAATATTTCATGTGATCCTAATGCTTTGAAAGTAATCCCAGATCATTGAAAAAAGTACTAGAAAATACTCCCTGGAAAGGTAATTTCTTCAAATATATATATATATATATATATATATATATATATATATATTTGTATATATGTATATATATGTGTATATATGCACATATATGTATATATGTATATATGTATACGTGTATATATATGTATATATGTATACATATATATACAAATATGTATATATGTGTGTGTGTATGTGTGTGTATATCTTAAAGCTTTCTAGAACTTACTATATGTTTTTCCTCTAGTCACTTTATTATAAATGATTTTCAGTAAGTATATTGCCTCCAATCCATACATCCATTGATCCATCTATCCACCCACGAACCCTCCATCCACCCACCCATCCATCTATATCCACCCACACACCATGTGGTATGCATAGAATTTGGAGCCAGAGGGCACCTGGGTGGCTCAGTTGGTTAAACATCGACTTTTGATCTCAGCTCAGGTCTTGATTTCAGGGTTGTGAATTTGAGTCCCGTGCTGGGCTCCACGCTGGGTGTGGAATCTACTTTAAAAGAGAGAGAGAGAGAGAGAGAGAGAGAGAGAGAGAAGAATTTGGAGCCAGACACATCACTGTTAAGTATTACTACTTAGTAAGAGTGATGCCTTGAGGCTGTTATGTCAGTTCTCTGAACCCAGTTCCTTGTTTGTAAAATAAGGATTCAAACAAGTATCTCCTCACAGTTCTCCTGTGAGGATTCAATGAGACAATGACTATAAAGTATGGAGCACAGCACTGTGCATGTACTAACACTCTACTACTGGTAGCTGCTTTTATTACTTTGCACGCCAGGCATTGCGCCAGACACTGAGCATACAGCAGGGAACATGAGAGTTAGGAACGCTGCCCGCCTAGAACTTTCAGTCTAGAGGAAAAGAAAGATATGAAATAAGTAATTTTTCCCAGACAATCCCATCTCATTATATAGCACTACTATCTTCCCAGCTTACTAGGTTCAAAATCAAGACATCTTTGATTCCCCTCTATCAATCCCCACCCCCATATCTAACCCATAGGGAAGTCTTTTTAGCTCTACCCCTAAAATATATCTCAAATCTGGCCAGATTGCACCATCTCCAATGCTACAACCTGGTTCAAGCATTCATCTACCTTTCCTGGAGTCCTGCAACAACTTCCATAACTGGTCTCCTTACTTTCACTCATGCCCCTTATAACACATTTCCAAGAATAGCCACAGGAATCCTTACATAGCATAAATCAGATCTTGCTGGTCCTCTGCTTAAATGCTGCAATTAGAATAAAATTCAACCTTCAAGGCCCTACATACTCTGGCACCTGCAGCTTCACTACCCACAACCATGTGGAAATTCTTTCTGTACCTTGAATGCATCCAGCTTGTTTCTGCTTAGGGACTTTACACTGAGGTCTCCACTGCTTAGGACGCTCTTCTCTATATCTTACCATGTCTGGCTCCTTGTGCATCAGGTCTCTAGTCAGATGTCATCTCAGAGAGGCGTCCTCTGGCAACACTACCTCATTACCCCTGCCCCTCATCACTCTATTCTCTTACCTTGTTTTATTTTCTTTATATCATTTCTCTGTCTATCCTTCCTTCCTTCCTTCCTTCCTTCCTTCCTTCCTTCCTTCCTTCCTTCCTCTTCCTCCCTCCATCCCTTTTTTTCTCTTTCCTTCCTCCTTCCCTCTCTCCCTCCATCCCTCTTCTTGCTATTTTTCTTTCTTTTTCAATCTCTACATATAGCTGGTCTCATGAGGGGCAGGACTTTGTCTTCTTGCCTCCATATCTATGTGCCTTGAATAGTACTCAGCACATAGTAGGTGCTCCATAAATATTGTTTAAATCAATGATTAAATGACTGATTGAGGTAATTCCAGCAACGTGTGTGATCACAGGAACAATACTACTGGGGCAGCAGGGTGACAGTTGCTCAACTATGTATTGGAAAAGATTTCCATCTGTCTGAGAGTTAAATTCAGTCCTGCCTGATAGAAAGAACTTGGACTAGAATTTTCTCAGGATTTCTTCCAATCTGAGATTCTGGGATCCATGCCCTTCACCATGTCCTGAAGTATCCTTTCACCTGGTTTTTAGCAATACACAGATTAAAAAGCCACGGTGGCCAAGTGGTTGGTGAAATGGAGATCTGGACACCATTCTTAACAGGGCAATCAGTTCCTTTCCTGAAAGAGGCACTGCCAAGATTCTACACAGGTTATTTTATAGCTGATATAGTAACAAAAACCCCTATTTGTAGTGCATCTACTGTAACATTCCATTCATCTGGCATACTTCTTGACTAATTCTTATAACAACTCTTCAGAGTAGGTGTTATCCTCCTTCTCACCTTGCATATGTGGAACCTGAGGCCCAGAGAAGAATCCTTACTTGTCTACGGTCACAAAGCTGGTAAAAGGGGGAGCTGGGATTCAAACCCAGGTCTTCTGGCTCTGATATCTAGGCTGGTTCCACAACAGTCTAGAGAGCCAACTCCTTAAAGTGGGGAGTAGATGGTGTTGATACAGAACTAGCTAATGCTAATTTAGGAAAAACAATCCTGAGATAAATAGAGTTATAGAAAGAAGACTTCTTAATTAGCCTGCTGGCCCAGCAAGAATGGTGAGTTTTAGCTCCTGTAGGTCAGAGCTATTTGGCATCTGGGGATTCAAGGGCAGGACTATAGGGACCAAGGAGAAAACTGTTTTCAAAAACAAAGAAGGGCTTCTGTGAGCTGCGTCAGGGAGGGCAGTATGCTCATAGTGATGAGAACATGCTGGGGGACAGGAACAAGGAAGAGGTTGTAGGGAAGAAAAAAATGTACCAGAAAGGTTCTGGACAGAAGACAGATGGGTGTGGGGGTGGGGGAGAAAGGGTAGAGAAGCAAATTCATCCACAGCAGGAGATCTAGAAGAACCGTTTTGTAGCCCCTGACCTTCTCCCAGAATGTTCTTCACTGCATCCCTGGCTGAGGTACACTTTCATTCTTCTTAGAGCCTTTCATTAAAAGACAAGGAAACTTAGCTGAGCAGTGAGGGAAGATCTTCATGGGCAACTGCCATGGAAATCCCAAGTCCTTAAATGTCACCTCCTAGAGATGCCTTCCCTCATCTAAATGAGACCCCCCCCCCCATAATTCTCTATTACTGTACCTGATACTTCTCTCAATAGCATTTCTCACAATTTATAATTACATAGTTAGTAATTTTCATGGACATTGTCTGTCTCGCCCCGTAGGGCAGAGACCATCTTTGTTTTATTTGCCAACGTGTATAGAACAGCACCTAGAATGGTGCTGCTGTTCTAGAACGGTGAGGTAAATGTTCAAGAATTATTTGTTAAGCAACTGAAGGAGTGAATGGTGTCTGGGCGTCTGATCCTTAGATCGAGTGGTCTCTGTGGCATGTGAATAAATTATGGTTTACTCATCCCCTCAACATTGTACCTATAGATAAAATCAGGTTAGAATTAATACCAAGGATAGATTCAAAGAGGAATTAAGGATCATTATCCAAGAGATATCAGGGGAAGCCCTGCTCGTCTGCCTACTGAAGTGAAGGGAATTCTGGGCTGCTTTTATGGAAATGAGCCTTAGTCAATTTAGCCCCAGCTCTCTCCTCCCCTACACCTGTCCCCTGTCAGTGCCCACTTGGGGGCAGATCATGGGGGCAGGTCATGCTAGGGCTTGCCCCACTTTGCACTGCCAGGAGCTCTGGCTGTTTCCCATCAGATATATGCTGGTTGTTGGCAAGAAAGAAGGAAGCAAGCTGTAGCAGGAACAAAGTCCGCCAGCCTCCCCACCCCCACAGACTTGAAGTAGTTGGTTGAAGGAAGCCAGCTGGTACCAGGTTAAAGAGACCATTATTTGCCATCTAGTAAGCAAGTGTTTTTTGCAGGGAGGGGTGAAGTTTATTTCTCAGCAGGTTGGAAAACGGCATGCATGATATTTTGTTTCTCCTTTGGCCTTGCTGATAGCAGAGTTCACTCTTGAGGTTTGGTTGACCTGGTTCTTTTAAGGGAGACCCTGAAATATAGATAAGCACATGTTAGTGGAACAGACAGATGCCCTTCCCTACCCATCGCCTACCCATTCTTCCTGATGCCATCCTTTGTTTACGAACTGTGACAAATATTACTAAGGAAGATAAATGGAGCCAGGAGACTCCTCACTGTGACCTCAGCAAGTTGCACTGTGGGCCAGACTAGGCCTCAATTTGGGACTTCTGAGTGGTATGAATCTAGAGAAGGGAAACAAAGTTCTAGTTGTTCTTGTGAGCCTTCATTATCAGAGATGTTTACGTCATGAGTCCGCACATTTAGAGATGCTGGTCTTTTTATTCCACTAGTGTGAGAGGCTTGGACAGTCTTGGTGTGCCCTCATGCTTCCTGCCTTTTATCTTCTGGAAAGAAAATTAAGAGTTTATTAATCACCTTCTGTATTCTAGGTACTATACTAGGCATATTTTCCACAGTTGTCTCAGTTCATTTGCATTAAAACCATTTCGGGAGAGATTATTATTATTCCCTTTGTGAGAAGTTGGAGGTTCAGAAAAGTAGAATACATTTACTAAGCCCTCTTAGCCAAGAGGCTGAGTCATAATTTGAACCCAGGGTGTCTCACTCCTAAACTTGTGTGTTCTTCCAATTTAGGGTTCTCAAAGAACAAAAATGCTGGAACACATTACAGGATGACCTGACTACGTTGCTTAATAGTATCAATCTATCACTAAAGGTTGTTCAGTGTGTCTGCTTTTCCTGGGGAGAGACAGAGGAGGAGGGAGAGGAGAGTGGAATGAAAACAATTTTTTTTTGCTGGCGTTCAGTCTGCTCTCAGCACCTTGTCCCATCCAGACAATCAGAGCCTCTCTAAATAGGCCACCTTATTATTATAGTGTTGGAGGAAAGGTGACCTGGGTGAGGACAAACCCCAACTTGGACCAGAACTTCCATTCAGGGTAACTGACTACTCTTATTGCATAAAAGCCGCAGTTTTGCCGCCCTGTCCAAGGCTCCAATAAAATGAAAGTTATTCTGAATGCTTGCCTCCCACCCTAAATTGGGGGCAGCTCAGCAAGACAGAAACCCCAAAGCAGTGACTTGTCCTGGAGGCCAATGACTTAGTTACCCCAACCTGTATCCAGCTGCTCCTTCTGCAGAAATCAAGCCCCCAACTCTGCCTTCTGGGACCAAGTGTGAGCTCTTACCGGCCCTCGGCAACACAACTCCAGGAAGTTTGCTGCTTCCTTATTTGAGATGTATTATTAAACTGTAATCATACTGTGAGTGAAGCCAGCCAAAGCAGTGGCTATTAATAGGGAGGCGAAGAAAGCTGACTCAGGAGGAGGCTGACTTAGGCTGGACGGGAGAGCCTGGCCACCTTGGCCTACAATCCTCAGTGAGAGGTCAGCAAGAGAGAGAGAGAGACCTGTGCTCATTTTGTTCCTGGGCCGGAGTCAGCACTATCTGGGTTTCTCAACTTTGGCAATAGAAAACCAAGTGGTCCTGATCAAAGGGCTATGTAGCCATCTTTCCCAGGTCCTTGGGGAGTCTCAGGGCCCTGAGCACAAATAGCTGAAATAGCTAAGCCGCAACAGAGCTGTAACTCATCCCTCACAATGTGACTTGGAGCAGGGCCGTGGAGGGCTACCTTCTGAGGCCTCCCTCAACCGAGAAGCCAGTGCTGACCCAGCCCTGCACTGGCTAGAGCTCCCCATTGGCAGAGATGTCAGAGTAGGGAGATTCTATTTCTGGCTTCTCGATAAGGCTTGGGGAAGTGGCTGTTACAGAAAGGTGGAAGCAGGGAGGTGAAGATCCACAGTGAATGAAGGGCATGGTCCAGAAAGGCCTGATAATGTGGCAGAAAGTTTTCAACAGTTTCTGTAAATGCAGTGCATTTCTCAGGGAGTTAGGGCTTCAGCCATTTGGTAGACTCACCATCACCTGGCAGCTGGAAACAGGATAGATTCTAAAATCTGGCGCATGCTATGCCATAGGAAAAATAGAACTGCTCCCAGATGCTGGGTTCATAGTATCCCTTACTCTCTACCAGGCACGGAACACCTGCTCTCTATGCTGCTACAGTGAGTCCCACCAGCCCCATCAGGTGGCTATTATTATCCGTCTTCTCAGAGGGAAAAAGTGAGATTCAAAGAGGTAAAGTGACAGTCACAGAGCTAGAAGGTGACAAAGATAGGACCGAAATCTAGGTCTGTCGGTGGTCTAAGGAAAGGCCAGGCTGTAGCAAGCTGCCTTTGTGCCTGGGCACGTAGACCCAGTTGTCCCTCCCTCTGCTGCCACTCCAGTGCCCTCACTGAGTCAGGGTGATGGCAGTCTGTGTGTGGGTTGCTGGGAGGTACTGTGATCTCCTCACCATTCTTTTGGCTGCTTAGGTATGTCTATGGGTGTGTTTCCTCCAGATGGAAGATTCATCTTGGTTCCTGATCTCTGAAGAAAGAGGGTCAGATGGAGATAGGATATGGAAGATTTTTCCTGTCCCTCCTAAAAATATTTACGAAGCACCTATTAGGCTCAGCTCTGGGTGGCTTGGCCACTTTCAGACTACAGAACAATTCAATGTTGATCTGGTATTTTTCTCACATGTACTAGGAACCATCCGCATGTGTATAATAATAGACACCTTAGACACTTAGATCTATAAAATACTTTTTTTACTGATAGGGTGGACTTTCCTTCCACTGATTGACTTTTAAAAATTTTTTTTAATGTTTATTTATTTTTGAGAGAGAGAAAGAGACAGAATATGAGCCAAGGAGGGGCAGAGAGGGAGGGAGACAGAATCTGAAGCAGGCTCCAGGCCCGACGCAGGGCTCGAACTCATGAAGTATGAGATCATGACCTGAGCTGAAGTCAGACGCTTAACTGACTGAGCCACCCAGGCGCCCCTCCACTGATTGTCATATGGGTCACTTCCTGAAACTGAAAGAGATCTCCAGGATCCCAGACACCAGCTCCTAAGCTCTATCAAGTTCATGAGGGAAGAGTTTCAACTTCCAGTTGTCAGGGAGCCCTAAACACAGAAGTGGACCAGACCAGGCTTACAGGAATTTGTTCATCATTTTATAGCACATCTTGAGGGGGTTGAAGAGTAATTTCCAAGCCCTCCTGCAGTAGATATTCTAGGCTATTGTTTGGGGGTCTTAGGTACTCTTTTGGTCAATTCCTTTTTCTTCCTTTTTCAAAAGGTAAACAAATAGCCTAACAGTAATAACAGTCAACAGGATGGTGGCGTATATCCAGGTTCAGGCTACTTACTGTAGTCAAAGTTAATTAATTCCCACTGTACTTTGAACTAGGTCACCTGCAGGTCTGTGCTGAGGCCTGACCTGGCTGACAGGGGAAGGCATTTCTAATCTGTCTCTTGGTGTGCTGTCTTGGGCAGGCAGGTGGAGAAGGGGGTATTTTTCACCTTTGCGTGGGATTGTCTCTCCTCTTCTCCTCCCGGGAGGTGACCATTTTCAGATCTGTGGGTGGGGAGGAAAATCTTCTCTTCCAAAAATAATCTCTTTCTGCAGTGGGGTTTGAAGCTGGACCGAGCTGCCTAGCGCTATTTTTACCCAGCTTGCAATTCAGGGTGTAAATAGCAACTCTGGCTGTTTTTTCCCACAGCTGACAACAGAGCCAACCTCTTCAAGGCAGAGGCATCCTAGCATTTTGCACAAAGGAAACAGAACAAAGGTTGCTCTCGGGCCCAGGGAATGACCCTTGACCGTTAGGTCAGCGTGCAAACAGGGGTGGCATCTCCATGGTTGTGTGATCTCTGTCACTGCTGTAAATACCAGGCCCCATGATACCTCCTCGGCGGAGGCTGATTTAAAGAAGCACAATGTAGAGTCACGAGGGAATGGCAGGCCTGGAAATCTCTCTGCCTGAGCACCCTGAGGGTTCCAGGCGCTTGAGCAGCTCTAGGCCACAGCAGCTCTTGCCCTTGCTCTCCCTCTTGCATTAGCAAGCACTTCTTAAAAGGTTGCTGCCCTTGGAGGGTTTCTTACCCCAGACCCAACAGATCAGGGGCTGAGGAAAGACAGAAAAAAAACACCTACAAGGCTGTCCAGATGACAGACTGTCTCTAAACATATGTGCCTCCCATTTCTCAAGTGATTGGAGGCCTCGCTGTCTTCAGTATAAGAAAGTGTCATTTAGAGGTCATGGTAACGGGACTCACTACCTCCGTGCTGCATGTGAGCAGTAGCTGTGAGAAACTAACCAGAGCCTTGGGTTATGGTTCCAGCTGGCCTGGATGAGGTAAGAAGCTCAGCTTCCCAGGCGCCCCCTCATTGGTACTGTTGATGAGTGGGATAAAACAACAAAGACAGAGGTGAGCCCATCACAGTTGGCAATTCTCAACTGATTCTCTTCTGGGAAACAAACAGACTTCACTGGCTTTTTCCTGAGGCCAACTTTTTTACCCACATCTTTCCCTGGGCCTTTTTGGACTGAAATTAGAAAAGAGTTATGGGTCAGCAGGAATGCCCTTCATTATGAATTACACAGCAGTTCTTCATGGAAATGCTCATTCCCTTCCTCTGGGTACACACCAATCAATCATTAATCAATAAGAGACTTTCTCAAATATCTACTGCATACTCGGAACTGGGCATTTAGAGACATGTTTCAAGTTTCAGATTCTTCCCGCAGATGATGTCTGGGGTAAGAAAGGGATTAGAGGACAGGTAAGCAGCTGAATAACCCCCAAATCTGCTTTCTTGGAAGTGGTTTCTGTGCAGCTGCTTGGAATTGATTCTGGGCAGCTGTTAAATTGCAAAACTCACTGCCAATTATCAATAGCTAAAGTGGCATTGGAGAGCTTTTGATGGTAAAAATAGGGGCAGGTAATAGAGGAGAAAATAGCTTTGCCTTTGAGAAGAGAAGATGGGAACATATTGTCTCAATCTGCTGTGTTGTGGGTTTCCACTGTTAGCTTGGGTTCTGTCCCAGAACTGGCCAGCAAAACCTACTTAGTGACCTCCAGCAAAAAGTCCACCAGGGAGCTGTGCAGGATGAGATCAAAGCTTTGTCTTAGCAGCCAGAAGAGATTCGTGCTGGGTTCAGGGCATCCTGGTTCTCACTGCTCAGAGTGGCATTAAACAGCCAACAGCACAGTTTTCAGTAAAACTTGTTGAATTTTAAATATTTATGTACCAAATGTACCCTATGTGCCAAATATCTAGTTGATCTGGTAATTCTTTTGTCCACCAAACTTCAGATTTACAAACGATGGTTTTGGGGAAATCCCCTTGGAGCCTTGATGGTAAATGTTTACCTTAAAAAAATAAAAAAAACCCCAAAACACTAAAGCAGGAAAAATGCCCTGGTGGGTGAAACCAAAAGCCTGAGGCACACAGTCACATTTGCAAGACTGACCATTTGTTTTGAAAAATGCTCCCAGCCCCACCCTTGACATTGGGGAAATTTGGAAGGTGGTAACAGACTTCCTGTCTAGTATTTCCCTAGATTTCCTGGAATCCACTTTGAAGGACTGTTTCCCTTGTGTCACCAAAGAGTTAAATGTTGGCTCTGCTCTCCTGGTGACTAATAGGCACCATGTGGCTCTGAGATCAGCAGAAAGAAACTGACAGTCGGTGTGGGAAGTGTGTGAGGTTTCAGTGCTCTTGAAATGCCTTTGATGGGCATGGGGAGTGCACACAAGGGTTGTTGCCACCTAGTGCCCCTGATTGTGTCATTTTAACATGAATTCTTATTTCTTCCTATGAATTTTGCATGATTTAAAATGAAGATTTCTAACCCCTGCTAGAGCTTGGTATTACTGTGGTGAGAGTTATTCCATGGAGTAGCTAATTCTGCTACTTTGAAAAATAACCCGTTTTGATTAAAAACAAGGCAGAATCCACTGACCTGACCAAATCATAGTTGACATGTGTTAGGGAGACTTCCTACTCTTGCTGTTTTCATCCTTGTGTGAGGAGCCCAATTAGCATAACACTCCTGGCTCCTCTCCACCCCCTCATTCTTCCCTGGGAAGGAGGAGTGGTTTCATATGACTGGTGAGTTTGCAAGGAGAAACTGTGTCTTATACTCTCTTCTCTTTCTTTTTTACTGCGGGTCAGCGCTGCTCCCCCAGGGTGCAAAGGGGAGACGGTTCTGGCCCAGCTATCACTGAGTGGCCAAGTCTGTCTAGTTCTGAGGATGAGTATTGGGAAGCTCATTTGTTTGACAATATAAGCCACGTTCTCTAATATCAGCTTTATTAGTAATAAAGGTTATTTTTGGTCCTCACCTAGCTTACAACAGTCCTCTAATTCAGTTCAAAACTCACGGAGAAGTGGGGAGACTGCTCTGTTGTGGGCTCTACACAGATCCCAGCATATTTTCTGGGAGATTTGCTGGTAGCTAGAAATAGCTTTGTGTTGAGGTGAGATCCTGGCTCCTAGTTCCATGTCACTACTTTCCTGTTGAACGCCGGGTTCCTTCGTAGTCAAATGAGTAAAGGGAGTTTATAGAAGGTGTTCCTCCCAGCTGTACTTATTGAACACCTACTATATGCCAGGGGGTACAATGATCAAGATAGATAGGGTCTCTCCTGTCACATAGTTTATAATGTAACTAGGGTATATCAATGAGAAAGTTTAATGTTCCAGGTGAAATAAGACAACTTCAAACAGGCTTAAGCAATAAAGAGAATTTATTGGCTCACATGATTTGATCCAGGACTCCAACAACAGGGATCCATTTCTTGGCTCTGCTTCCTCTGGGTGGATTCATTCTCTTGTCATCACATGATGCACCCGCTCCTCTCTCCTGCCAGCATTAAGCTTTTCACTATGGCTGCAGCAGAAATAAGACATACCATTTACCAGGCTGAAAAGAGTCCAAGTCCCAACATTCCCTGCAAACTCCCGAGGCCCACTCTGATTATACCATTTTAAATCACAGGCCATCCCTAAAGCTGCGACTGGGCTCAGTGTGATAGGATACACAGATGAGCTTATAGCCGGTAGAACTCATCCCTAAAAGAAAGAAAGTTGGGCCCTTCCCACATGGCACAGAAATTTGGAGACCTATTAGGAAAAGAGAAGGGGCAGCAACTGATAATTGCCCATGATAGAAGGAAAAGACAATAAATAGTAGATAATTCTGCTCTGAAGGAACAATTCAGCCTGCAGAAAACATTCATTACTACCTGGTAAGTCAAGCACAGGTCTGGGAATCCAGAAATTTGTGTTCCAGTTCTGTGTAGGATCCCAATATACAACAGACCCATAGGGAAGTTCTGGAGGTTAGTAGACTTTGCTTCTTTTGTTAATATTATTTTTTTTAATGTTTATTTATTTTTGAGAGAGAGAGAGAGAGAGAGAGAGAGCACGAGCATGCACACGAGTGGGGGAGGGGCAGAGAGAGAGGGAGACAGAATGTGAAGCAGGCTCCAGGCTCTGAGCTGTCAGCACAGAGCCTGATGTGGGGCTTGAATTCATGAACCACGAGATCATGACCTGAGCCAAAGTTGGCTGCTTAACCGACTGAGCCACCCAGGCACCCCTAGACTTTGCTTCTTGATCAGGTGCCTCAGGAATTGCCCTTGTGTTGGGTTCTCCTGCTCTGTGTGTCCTTTTCACTTTTTGGAAAGGAGGATGACATGTGCCTGAGAGGGATGCTAAAAGGATAACTGAGGTGCTGTTCACAAAGCACCTGTCAGTAAATAAACCCAAGATATCCATTAGCATGTGTTTGTTATTCTTTTAGACTTAAGGACATTCAAGCAATGGTTTAGGGGCTAAACATTAACCACACTGGGGCAGATCAGCACTACAGAGCTATGAGCCATGACGATACACAGGTCTTCAGTGTTCTAAGTTCAAAAGATCTGTGTGAAAAAAGATATAACCCCAGTGAATTGAAATGGACAGAAATGCAGTCGGACATGCAGGATAGGGATGGTTGCTTCAGCTAAGTACCACAGCTAGTTCTCTAAAGGTATGAGAGTTTGCCCAGCAAGTCAAAAGTATCAGTGGGGCCTGAGCAATCCTTTACATCTTCATTTGGCAAACATTTAGGTACCTTCTATACAAGAAGCTACAGTAGGAACACATAAGCCATTAGGAGGTTGTCGCTTAAATCCTTTTTAGAAAAAAAGAAGGGATCTCTATTTACAAATAGGGAAATTATTATGAATCCAGATTCTTATGTGAAATATCATATATTTTATATGAACTAAAGGTCTATTACACCAGAGACAGAAGGTAAAATTAGTGTCATTTTGTGGGGTACATGGTTGGCTCAGTCGGTCAAGCATCCAACTCCTAGTTTTGGCTCAGGTCTTGATTGTGGGATCAAGCCCCGAGTCAGGCTCTGCTCTGGGCATGGTGCCTGCTTAAGATTCTCTCTCTCTCCCTTTGCTCCTCTCCTACTTATGCTCTCTCTCTCTCTTTCTCTCTCTCTCTCTCTCTCTTAAAAATTAGTGTCGTTTTGGGATGAAATTTGGAGGAGTGGGCCATGGGTGAATCTTGCATTAAGGCATAAACAAATATATAGGATTAAATTGAAAGATTGCAATCAATTATATAGTCTTATTTTGGTCTCCCAAATAAATATGACTCAGTCCTCTGAACACTATGGCAGAGTGTTGCACCTTTATTTGCACCTCTCTCTCTTTTTTTTTAATGTTTATTTATTTATTTATTTTTTTTTTTAAATATTTTTATTTTTTTAATTTTTTTTTATTTTTGGGACAGAGAGAGACAGAGCATGAACGGGGGAGGGGCAGAGAGAGAGGGAGACACAGAATCGGAAACAGGCTCCAGGCTCCGAGCCATCAGCCCAGAGCCTGACGCGGGGCTCGAACTCATGGACCGTGAGATCGTGACCTGGCTGAAGTCGGACGCTTAACTGACTGCGCCACCCAGGCACCCCTGTTTATTTATTTTTTGAAATAGAGAGAGAGAGAAACAGAGTGTGAACAGGGGAGGGCAGAGAGAGACAGGGAGACACAGAATTCAAAGTAGGCTTCAGGCTCTGAGCTGTTGGCACAGAGCCTGACAAAGGGTTTGAAGTCAAGAACCATGAGATCATGACCTGAGCCAAAGCCCGACACTTAACTGACTGAGCCACCCAGGAGGCCCTATTTTCACCTTTCTTACTGCTCTTATTCTGACTCCTATCACAGTCAATCATTTATTCATTCAATTATTCAGTTAGTCATTCATTGAACATTTATGGTAGGTTTTTAAAAAAAATATTTATTTATTTTGAGAGAAAGTGTGTGAGTGGGGGAGGGACAGAGAGAGAGAGAAAGAGAGAGAGAATCCCCAGCAGGCTCCATGCCCTCAGTGCAGAGCCTGACATAGGGCTCAACCCCACCAACTATGTGATCATGACCTGAGCCAAAATCAAGAGTTGGACGCTTAACCTACTGAGCCGCCCAGGCGTCCCCATGGTAGGCTTGAAATGCACTAAGTACTGTGTCAAAGACCAAGATACAAAACAGTGTGAGACATGGCCACTATATTCTAGGAGCTCAGTTCCTAGAGGAACTAGACGGGAGGAGGCATATAAAAAATAATTATAATATAACATGAGAAGTGCTATAATAGAAGCATGTACCAAGTGCTTTGAGGTGAAGTCTTCACAAAGGAGATGATATTGGAATTGATCTAAAGATAACAGGAGTTTTCTGGGCTGAAACTGTAGAGCATCTGGAAAGTCCCTACAGGAGGAGCCAACATTGTATACTGAGGAAACGGTAAGGAGTTTGGAGGGATCTTAAGGTATGTAGGGAGAGCGTCAGAAGAGAAATGGGGTAAAAGGTAAGTCACATAGAGCTGTGTAGCTCTCGATGTGGGCTTTGGACTTTATTTTACAGATAAAAGGGATTTGTTGAAGGACTAAGTAATGGAAGGGCAATATTAGGTTTGGGTTTTAGAAAGATGCTCTAGCAGTAGTCTGCAGGAAGGGTTATCCTGGGGAGGGATTGGAGACAAAGAAATCAGCAGAAAGGTTATTTCAATAACCTAGATGAGAAGTGATAAGGTCTTGATAGTTGAAAAAGAGGGAACAGAATGGGTTCAAGGAAGACTAAAAAAAAAAAAGAATGGGTTCAAGGAAGACTTGAGAGATTGAACAGGAAGACTTGAGAATTGATTGATGGGAGATGATGTGGGAAAGGAAGCAGTTAAGAATGACTTAGAAATCAATAGTCTGGGTAGATGAGGAAATGAGGGTTCCATTAACCAGAGTAGTGAGTAAAAGAACTGGTTTGGGAGGAGGGATGATGACATTGTACATGTAAGATGTGTGCATGACATTCAGGTGTGAGAGCCCTGCTGGCTGGTAGAAACATCTGTCTAGAGCTGACAGGAGAGATGGAGGCTAGAGGTTGACCAGGGGATAGGTAGGTGCTGAGGCCATGAAATAAAATAGCACAGACCACTAAAGGGCAAAGATTTTGAGGGCATTAGGAGTTTGATAATCCCCACAGGCCCTGGCATTGTACTTTGCACAAAGCAGGCGGGATCTATGTAAAAATCTACAGATACATTGGGGCGCCTGGGTGGCGCAGTCGGTTAAGCGTCCGACTTCAGCCAGGTCACGATCTCGCGGTCCGTGAGTTCGAGCCCCGCGTCAGGCTCTGGGCTGATGGCTCAGAGCCTGGAGCCTGTTTCCGCTTCTGTGCCTCCCTCTCTCTCTGCCCCTCCCCCGTTCATGCTCTGTCTCTCTCTGTCCCAAAAATAAATAAAAAACGTTGAAAAAAAAAAAATCTACAGATACATTATAAATATACCAATTTGGTGGTTGCCAGTAACAGCTAGATGTCCTGAGACCTCCAATTTGGAGGCTCTGCAATTCTAAAGACTTATTTTAGGGTCACACTGGCAATAAGAAGAATGCAACTAGCATACTAATATTCAAAGAGATTCTAGCCTTCCACTAAATTCCATTTTAAAAATTACTGTTATCATCTTGTGTATTTCTTTGCATTTGGTCTTCTAGAGAAGATGCTATAAAATGAGGAAGCTGGGGTAATACAGCTTAACAGAATAAGGGAGCTCAGTTGCAGTTGCTGGAACATCGAAATTGGTGTCAATGTGTTTGACCTTTAGAAAAGTCATTCTGAGGGCAGCTTCATGGTGTTTTAGGAACTAAGCAATGTCTTCCTCAAACGTCACACAAGGTTACAGTTCTTTTGCACTTGCTCATTCTTTCAACAAACATTGAATTGTTTGAGTTTGTTCTAGACATTGTTCTACGGACGAAAGACATCCTTCCACCTCTCAAAGAGCTCACAGTCCAATACAATTAAAATATATTGTGAAGTACGGGACACCTGGGTGGCTCAGTCAGTTAAGTGTCTGACTTCGGCTGAGGTCATGATCTTGCAGTTTGTGGGTTTGAGCCCCGTGTTGGGCTCTGTGCTGACAGCTCAGAGCCTGGAGCCTGCTTCGGATTCTGTGTGTCGCTTTCCATCTGCTCCTCCCCTGCTCATGCTGTGTCTGTCTCTCTCAAAAATATATTTAAAAAATTTAAAAGTGTATATATATATATATATATATATATATATATATATATATGTATATAGTGAAGTATTGTGACAGAGGTAAGCACTGAGTGCAGCTGAAGACAGAGAGGGGAGGAAATGAGGGTGGCAAACATGGTTAGAGAAGTCTTTGCAGAAGAGACAGTGCCTCAGCCAGGTGATACAAGGAGGGGGATGAGGTTCCAGATCAGGAAGAGAATAACTGTAAAGGCAAGGAAAAATAGACTTCCTAATGGCTGAACATGGAGGGGAATGGCAAGAGATGATCTGGGAGAGGTGGACAGGGACCTCACCAGGCCCTGATAAGCCCTTCTGTGGAGTCTGAATTTTTAGCCTGAAAACAATGGACAGACACTGAAGGATTCTTATAAAGGACTTCCGAAGTCTTTTGCTTTTGGTTTTTGTCTTATTTCCCACTCTCCCTCTGTCTCTCTCTGTTTTGACTGCTTCTCTTCCTTCCTTTCTTCCTTCATCCTTCCTGCAAGCATGATTTTGGAAATTGCAGGTGATCTGGCCTATACTTAAAGATTTATTTATGTTTTGTCCATGCTTGAGCTGAAGAAAAAGAAGGAGTTGTAGTTCTCTAAGACCTGAATTTTGATGGCAGTAAGAAGAAAAGTAAGAGGATCCCAGAAGTAATTAATAACACCCAGAAACTCTTCTTTTATTCAAACTTGGACATGCCAATGTTCAGTTTTAAGGAGGGGGCTATTATCTCCAAGGTGTGGCCAGGAATCTTAACTGAAGAGAGATCTACACTCTTGCTACTTAAAATGGGTCCCTGGACCAGCAGAATCAGCAGCACCTGGAGCTGTTTAGACAAACGGAATTTTAAACCTCAGCCCAAGCCTACTAAATCAGAATCTGCGTTTTTAACAAGATGCCTCCGTGATTCCCATTCACATTCAAGTTTGAAAACCCCTGAGTTACAAAAACTGAAAAACTGCTTAGCTGGTAAATCTTATGTCACCATGTTGCAATCTGTGTTGTTTTAAATGGCTGTTTGATATGTAATCAGTTTGTCAACCTCTATGATTATAAATTTATGTCCAAAAGTAAACTCAATCAGGGGTTAAACTATTTGTACTCCATTGAACATTTCCAAGAAATCTCCTTGGAACCAATGATGTTGAGATTCCTTTAAATAAAGGGCTTGCCATATGAGACTCTTAAAAACTGAGAACAACCTGAGGGTTGATGGGGGGTGGGAAGGAGGGGAGGGTGGGTGATGGGTATTGAGGAGGGCATCTTTTGGGATGAGCACTGGGTGTTGTATGGAAACCAATTTGACAATAAATTTCGTATATTGAAAAAAAATGCAGGCTATAAACGAAAAAAAGTAAATAAATAAAGGGCTTGCTCTCTAACTGATGGATGAAAATTTCATTTCCCCCCCCATTGTGACAAAATATGCATAACGTAAATTTACCATCTTAACCATTTTTAAGTGTACAGTTCAGTAACAATAAGTCCGTTCACATTGTTGTGCAACCATCACCACCAGCCATCTCCAGAGCTTTCTCATCTTCTTAAACTGAAACTCCGTGTCCACTAATAACTCCCATTGCCCCTCACCTGAGACCCTGGAAACCACCATTCTACTTTCTGTTTCTACGAACATAACTACGCTAGGTGCTTCATGTAAATGCAATCATATAATATTCGTCCTTTTGTGACTGGTTTATTTCACTTAATATAATGTCTTCAACATTCATCCATATTGTGGCTCATATCAAGGTTTCCTTCCTTTAAAAAGGCTGAATGACATTTCATTGTATGTATCTACCACATTTTTTGTTTTTGTTTTTGTTTTACCATTCATCTATCCATGAACACTTGGGTTACTTCTGTTTTAGCTATTGCACATAATGCTGCCGTGAACATGGGTGTAGAAAGATTCGTTTCCATAATCAGCATTCACATCAGGCATGCAGCTCCCCTCTCCCAGCATCTCCACATTGTTTCCTAGAGGTGTGCCACAATAAACATAAAATTCACAGTTAATGGATGTTCTCAATGAATTTTCTTTAACATATCAGGTCTCTAGTTGACTCCTCATTAAGGAAAGGGAATTTGCTCTTGTTGGGAACGAAATGTCTGTTCCGTTTAGCGTCTCTGTCTGGGAGCAGTGGCCTCCTGAATATAAACTCAGAGCCAGAGCAAGACATTAATTTGTGAAGCTCAAGTATTGATTTGGTGACGCCATTCTCTTCCCCTGATGCTATTCCTATCAACTCAAATTATCTCTGTGAATACAGGAACCTTTTTTTTTTTTTTTTTTTTTTTTTTTTTTCTGGGTGTACTGGGCAGCTGGTGACAAGCTGCTTGCTGGTAGGCGGTGACGGAGCTGCTCCTGGGCAATTGAGGCCCTTCCTACTAGAGTGGTGCTGGTCAAAGGAATTTGCAGCCCTGAAGCCAAAGGTGACACCCACTTGGACAGATTCAGCGCTCCATCCTCAGGTCAGTGACCCACAACGGTGCTCAGAGAAGGGGCATCTGGACCCCAGGCGCGTGGTGTTGTCAGACGTTGGCATGGGGTCCCCATGGGGAGGGAGCCTTAGCTAGGGTTAGGGTTCGGTCCAGGGACGTCGCCAGGGCTGAATCGACTCCAGACTCGTGATCTCCCTCGAGGGCTTTTATACAATTCTAAAGAATTGTATAAAAGGTGTTATTTCCTCAAATTGATCATATTTCATTTCTGGAATCTCCAGTTTACCTGTGCTGCTTCAGAAAGGCCTGACAGGCTCTCCTAATGTGCTTTCCCTCAGGCATCCAGTGGGGGCGCTCTTACACTCTCCATTTCAAACCCACTGTTTCACCCTGGGGTCAACTCTGGGTTATCAAATACGTGTATGAAGAGGAGAGGGTTGCTATCACAGCAGCTCATTTGGAAAATAAACACTGAAACTCTGGATTTCATTTCCTGTGCAATCACTTTTGCTTTGCAAACTAAACCTAGACATAAAGACAGGAACGCCACAAGTTTCCAGTTTTCATGTTAATTCTTGGCCCTCCAGGATGATTAACTTTATCTAGAAACTGAAAACACATTTGGGCTAATCTTTTATGAGATCTGATTAAGAGCTTTACAGGGAAGATTTGCACCACATTAGAAAGGCTCAAGCAATTTATGAGAGTGCACATGTAAGGAATTTCCTTTTACCGGATTATAAAAGAAGAGCTAGAAATCACAGCCAACTGTACAAGAAAGGAAAGGGTAAGGACCTGCCTGTTTGAATCCAAAGGAAAAAAGTTTGCATGTTGGTGAATGCTTTTGAAGAATTCCCACAAGAACCACTGACTAAACCAAAACACCTAACATGTGTTGAGGTCATATGCATGTGCAGCCACAGCAGAAAGCAATATGTAATAAGGACCCCATGAAAGTCTGGGGACATGCATAAGTTAATAAAACATATGTAGGCCACTGTCCTGCCTAGAATTTCATTTGCCTCCTCCCAGGTTTTATCCTGATCTCTCCACTTGAAATGCCTTCCCCTGTCCTTTCCCTCTCCATTAATACATGCTTATCAGAATCTCACCACCTGACACCTCACAGACACCTCTTAACCATAATAGTTCTTTTGTACCCTTTCAAAATGTGTGTGTTCTATATGTTCTAGAGCACCCTACATGGTGTTAATGACACATTTCTTACTGGTCATTCTCAAGACATTTTTCACATATGTGGTTTGTGCTCTTAAGCTAGTCCGTAAGTTCTTTGAGGTTGGGACCATTTAAGGGTGTATTTCTCTAGGGTGTTCTAAAGCAGTGCTTCTCAAGCTTTACTGTGCATGGGCATTGATAGGGGATCTTGATAAAATGGAAATGCTGATTCAGCAGGAATGGGTTGGGCCTGAGATTCTGTATTTTTTTCTTTTTTTTTTTTTTAATGTTTATTTATTTTTGAGGGAGACA
This sequence comes from Neofelis nebulosa, assembly GCF_028018385.1. Classification (NCBI taxonomy): domain Eukaryota; kingdom Metazoa; phylum Chordata; class Mammalia; order Carnivora; family Felidae; genus Neofelis; species Neofelis nebulosa. The sequence continues at coordinate 48,287,745 of NC_080797.1, forward strand.
AAGCATGAGTGGCAGAGGGGCAGAAAGAGAGGGAGACACAGAATCTGAAGCAGGCTCCAGCCTCTGAGCTGTCAGCACAGAACTCAATGTGGGGCTTGAACTCACAAACTGTGAGATCATGACCTGAGCCAAAGTTGGGTGCTCAACCAACTGGGCCACCCAGGCATCACATGAAATTCTGTATTTCTAACCAGCTCCCAGGTATTGCTGCTGGTCAGAAGACCACAACTTGAGTAGCAAGGCCCTACAACACTCAGAATTGTGCAATATAAGCAAGTAAGACTATATTGGTGGTGGTAGTTTCCAACAAAATTCTTCTTCTGAGATCTGACCCCTTCAAGCAAATGCTATCTCACAGTAAGACCTCTTCCCCTCTGGCCATGAGATAGTCCTCTAAGCTAATCGAAGCCTGAGGACATGATTTTATTATAAAGCAGTTGTTTGAATCTGTGTTTAAATTCTAGGAGTATGAGTGGATTTTACTAATGTAATTTAAGAGGATTGGTGAATTATTTGGATGTGCCTGGCCTAGCCTTGATATGCTAGGCCACCCTTGTTAAGAGCCACATTGATACTAGCTGGTCCCATAAAGGTGAGCACACACTAGCCTGTATAGAGTGTTGAGAGCCATAACTCCCTTTCTGGATAAGGGGCCCTCACTTTTCTCTCAGATGGGTTAAGTCAGTTGAGACACAACCAAAGCTTACTTTTGTTTACCTGTGTCTAGTGAAGTCTCTGTTTCTAATAAAAAGCCCTGCTCTGTCAGAGGCAAAGGACCCCATCTTAGTTTCACCTTTAAAACTAGAAAAATTAGTCTTTAACTATACGAAGCAGACTTTTAACCAGAAGGGACAGACCAGAGAGGTCTAGTGAAACTGCAAGAATGTTTGACTAGTCTCATGGCCTGGAACCAACAGAAGGACAGTCAAGCCTCTGTCTATAAAATCAAGGTGTCAGACTTGAAGATTTCTTAACATATCAGGGTAAGGCACAGAGGAGACAAGAAATCCACACTTGGCTACCTGACAGCACAATGTGACTGGGAGCCTCTTAGTAGGCTCTTATCCTCTTGCTGGTTTCAGCTCAAATGCTTGACCTGATATGGTACTAAGTTATCCTTTCCTAGACAATTTGGTGCCTCACATCCACCAGCCTGATACAGAAAGACTTGCAAAGATACGCCCTGTGCTGCCACCTAATGGTTCCAGTTCCATCAAGGCGATTCTTCAGCACCATTTGGATATACAGAATCTCTCGGCCCTTTGTAAAAAAATATAATGCACCAGCAATGAGAACCTAACAGGACAGAATAAAAACAGGATACTTCCAGGTGCCACCTCATCAAGAGAATCAGGGACTATGACTGTAAGGGTTTTTTTAAATTTTGTAATTTCCTCCTTTGTTATTTCCTGTCTGTTTCCCTGTAATGATTAACAGTAAAACTCTAAAAACAAAAAAGGCCAAGGTGTTTGTGTTCAAGGGCAGCAAGGAAGCAGGGAACTGGGGAGACAGCACTCCAGGGGTTGAGGTAAACAACTCCAGGGGATGGAGTGGGTGGAAGGACCTGAATAGCTGGAAGGGAAGCAGGTTGAGTCCTCAGGCTTGTTTGAAAAAGGAAAGAGGGGGTGGAATCAAGTTATGTTCTAGTTGGAATGAAGGCAACGGTCTTTTTTTTTTATATATATATATTTTTACATTTTATTTATTTTTGAGAGAGAGAGAGACAGAGATAGAGCACAAGCAGGGGAGAGGCAGAGAGAGAAGGAGACACAGAATCCAAAGCAGGCTCCAGGCTCTGAGCTGTGAGCACAGAGCCCAACCTGGGGTTCAAACTCACAAACCGTGAGATCATGACCTGGACCAAAGTCGGACGCTTAACTTACTGAGCCACCCAGGTGCCCCGAAGGTAACGGTCTTAACATTGTCAATATTTCCTGTTTTGTCTTCAGATGTACCAGTCTATTTTCAATCCAAGAGAATGAAGCAAATGTATAGCTGTCAACTTGTGTGATAGTTGAGGGGCCTTTGTAGCTAATGATACTCCTAGAGTAATGATCCTAAGTACAATTGTCTACAGAAGGGCCAGGCAGATAAGGTACCTGGCTGGGATCAGCCGTAAGACTATAGTGAGTGGTTGGAACTGTGGTGAACTGGAGAGCATTTACCCCATCTGGGGAGGCAACAGCTACTTGGCCCCAGGTGGTTATGGCCCTATCCATTTGTGTACCCCCCATTGTCTGCCTGATCTTTCAAATCTTCAAGAGAAGCTGGAAATTTCGATTATTATGTAAAGTCTCCTTATTTTTAAATGTTGGCAGCTAATGCTACTTTAAAAACAAACAACAGTAACATCATGTGGGCCAAATAAAACATGTCAATGAGACATATTTAGCCCAAAGACCAACTCTGAAAACTTGGACCTAGAGCAGTTTGCATTCTGGAATCTCAAAGCATTAATATGTTCTTTGTGAGGCATATGGTCTGTCAACAGAAGCAAGCTACCATCAAACAAGCAAATATTAGATAAATTGGGGATGTATAAAATGCTTTGTGTTTAGATTTGTTGGTTTCTTGATTTATCATATCCAACTAAAAAGCCTTGAATATAGTCATTCAATAAAGGAAGAAGCATTTATTGAGCACCTAATATATGCTAAGTCATGATAAATAAAACTTTTTCTGTAAAGGGCCAGGTAGCAAATATTTTAGGCTTTAAGGGCCAAACAGTCTCTATCACAACTACTCAGCACTGCCAGCTGTAGTTACAAAGCAGCTTTAGACAATACATAAACACATGGGTATGTCTGTGTTCCAATAAAACTTTATTTAAAACAGACAGTCCAGAATTGGCCCATGGGCTATAGTATGCCTATCTCTGATCTAGAAAATCTAAGCAAATTTGAAGCCTAATGCGACAGCTTTTTTAAGGAAATCTACATGTTTATGCTTTGCCTATTCAGACAAGAAATTAGGGTGATAGCGCTAGGATTTTTAAGTTGCATTTGTAGGTAGGTTACCCCAAATAGATCTCTATTATCATTTAGTATAATACAAGCTATCATATTTGTCCTATAAACATATACAAGTTGCTATAAACATTGCAAATAATGCTGGTTCAACCAAGCTCAGTTAGTTTGCCAAGACTGTCTGAATACGAATGTAATTTAGGGTAATTTTTCAGAAAGGGAACTGTTCACATGACAGAACATTGAATAGTTGACTGAGCTGGTTAACTCAATGGAGTGATTCAATTCCTGTTTTGATTGGGTTTGAAACTGATACGAAGAAGCAACATAAAGCTGAGCACACCTGTTTGTCCCCTGAGTGCTGGGACTGCTACCTGAAACTTTCAAAATGATGTTATAAAGAGAACAAATGAAGTCGTATATTGCCTTTAGCTTTATATTCTCAAAGAAATAATGGTACATAGAAGATGCTCAAAAATTTTTTTGCTTTAAAACTTCTTTGACCTCGGCCACAGCAACTTCTTACTCAACATGTCTCCAAAGGCACAGGAAACAAAAGCAAAAGTGAACTATTGGGACCTCATCACGATAAAAAGCTTCTGCACGGCAAAGGAAACAATCAGCAAGAATAAAAGGCAACTGACAGAACCGGAGAAGATATTTGCAAACAACATATCAGATACAGGGTGAGTATCCAAAATCTATAAAGAACTTATCAAACTCTACACCCAAAAAAACAAATAGTCTAGTGAAGAAATGGGCAAAAGACATGAATGGACACTTTTCCAAAGAAGACATCCAGCTGGCTAACAGACACATGAAAAAGTGCTCCACATCACTCATCATCAGGGAAATACAAATCAAAATCACAATGAGATACTACCTCACACCTGTCAGAATGGCTAAAATGAACAACTCAGACAACAACAGATGTTGGAGGATGCAGAGAAAGAGGATCTCTTCTGCATTCCTGGTGGGAATGCAAACTAGTGCAGCCACTCTGGAAAACAGTGTGGAGGTTCCTCAAAAACTTAAAAATAGACCTACCCTATGACCCAGCAATTTCACTACTAGGTATTTATCCAAAGGATACAGGTGTGCTGTCTCAAAAGCGCAATGTTTATAGCAGCGCTATCGACAATAGCCAAAGTATGGAAAGAGTCCAACTGTCCATGAACAGATGAATGGATAAAGAAGATTTGGTATATACATATACATATGTGTATATATATATATATATATATATATATACACACACACGCACCAATATATATATACCATATATATATATATATATATACCCTATATATATACACACCATATATATATCATATATACACCATGTATACCATATATATACCAAATATATAGACCATATATCACATATACATACACACACACAATGGAGTATTACTTGGCAATCAAAAAGAATGAAATCTTGCCATTTGCAACAATGTGGATGGAACTAGAGTACATTATGCTAAGCGAAATTAGGGAAAGACAAATATCATGACTCAACTCATGTGAAATTTAAGATACAAAACAGATGAACATAAGGGAAGGGAAGCAAAAATAATATAAAAAACAGGGAGGGGAAAAAAACATAAGGGACTCTTAAATATAGAGAACAAACTGAGAGTTGCTGGAGGGGTTATGGGTGGGGCCATGGGCTAAACAGGCAAGGGGCATTAAGGAAGACACTTGTTGGGTTGAGCACTGGGTGTTATATAAAGGGGATGAATCACTGGATTCTACTCCTGAACTCATTATTGCACTATATGCTAACTAACTTGGATGTAAATTTAAAAAAAATAATAAAAAATGTTTTGTTTTATGAATGGAAGGCAACAGAATTTGGCCATGTTAACATCTTTAGATGTCACTTTTATGAAATATAACTAAAGATGCCTAGCTATTTACATGCTTGTAGATACTGTGTACTGAGTACCAAAATCTATTTGTAGCTTCCTTCTCTGCTTTCTTCTACTGTAGACTCCCTTGCAGGGAAGGGGACCATGTGTTCCAATTCTGGCCAAGATATAAACACAAGTATCTGGTTGGGGCTTCTGAGAACGTTCCTTCATTCAGTTTGGCCTCCTATCCCTTCCCTCTTCTTCCTGACCTAGGACACAAATGCAACAACCTAGAGGTTCAGTAGTCATCTTTTAACATGGGACAAAAGTGACAGACTAAGGATAGTGGAATAGAAAGAAGGAGGAAAGCTTGATGATATCATTGAGCAGCTTCATTAGCCCTGAACTGACCACCTTGGCTTTTTTATCATATGAGGAGAAATATAGTCCCCATGGGGTAAAGCCATTGTCTGTCTTTCTATAACTTGCAATCCGACTCAATTCTATCTATTTGGGTGCTACTTAGAGTTTCCTTCTATTTTTATACTCCATCAACATTGCTCAGGAAATGAAATTTCCAGCACCCAAAGCAGTTGTATTAATTTTCCAGCTCTTCATGTGCCACTTTGAAAAGTTGGTTTGAAGATATTTAAAATCTTGTCACAAGCTCAAAAATATATATAAAGATAAAAATTCATGGGGCGCCTGGGTGGCGCAGTCGGTTAAGCGTCCGACTTCAGCCAGGTCACAATCTCGCGGTCCGTGAGTTCGAGCCCCGCGTCAGGCTCTGGGCTGATGGCTCGGAGCCTGGAGCCTGTTTCCGATTCTGTGTCTCCCTCTCTCTCTGCCCCTCCCCCGTTCATGCTCTGTCTCTCTCTGTCCCAAAAATAAATAAAAAACGTTGAAAAAAAATTTAAAAAGATAAAAATTCATTGGTATTCTTAGGAAGAAGTCCTATTACAATACATCAAGTTTAAAGAAAACATTCTACAACATAGCTTCTAAGAATATCAAAGGTATTGTCAACAGATTCTTTCTATACTTGTTTTAGGTAGCAAACACTTTGTGCCAACAAACTATCCAGAAAGCATTTAATAATATATGAATATGGTCTCTATTTTTTTTGCATTTCGTGGCCCCCAAATCATTATATTTTGTGACACATACATTAGCTAATATTATAAAGCTTGGGTTTTAGGAGCACTCAGTTGCCAAATTTGGGGCAATTTGGGCTTCAAAAAAATTAATGATGGTAGGGGTGCCTGGGTGACTCAGTCAGTTAAGCATCCAACTCTTTTTTTTTTTTTTAATGTTTATTTATTTATTTTGAGAGAGAGCGAGAGCAGGGAAGAGGCAGAGAGAGAAGGAGAGAGAGAGAGAATCCCAAGCAAGCTCCATGCTTTCAGTGCGGAGCCTGATGCAGGGCGTGAACCCATGAACTGTGAGATCATGACCTGGGCCGAAACCAAAAGTTAGATGCTTAACAACTGAACCACCTGAATGCCCCAAGCGTCCAACTCTTTTTTTTTTTTTTTTTTTTTAATTTTTTTTTCAACGTTTTTTATTTATTTTTGGGACAGAGAGAGACAGAGCATGACCGGGGGAGGGGCAGAGAGAGAGGGAGACACAGAATCGGAAACAGGCTCCAGGCTCCGAGCCATCAGCCCAGAGCCTGACGCGGGGCTCGAACTCACGGACCGTGAGATCGTGACCTGGCTGAAGTCGGACGCTTAACCGACTGCGCCACCCAGGCGCCCCTCCAAGCGTCCAACTCTTGATCTCGGCTCAGGTCATGATCTCATTTTTCGTGAGTTAGAGTCCTGTGTTGGGCTCTGCACTGACAACACAGAGCCTGCTTGGGATTCTCTCTCCTTCCCTCTCTCTCTGCCCCTCCCCACTCGCACTGTCCCTCAAAATAAATAAATAAATAAATAAAGTTAAAAAAAATTAATGATGGTAGTGGATTATAACACACTAAATGAAATGTAGAAAAACCTGTGTTCACAGTGATTCAAAAGCATGCCAGCTTATAAATGTAGATGAATATTAGAGTTTGCAGCTGCCAGTATAATAATTGTGTCAGGGTACCATCATTAACAGATGCTAAAGCTATTGAGTGAAAGGATATTGGGGAACAAGATAATCATGTGGCTTCAAAGTAGCATCTCAGAGATCAGTTAATAATTCCAAAAGGAAAATGTATCTTTACCATTGCACAATCTGGTAGACATCACCTTAACCAAGCAATCAAACTTTGGCATCACCAATAGTTAGACAATGTGCAGCTTCTGATCTTACGCAGTAAGAGGTACACAACACCCCTTATGCAGAATTCTTGTCTGAATCTAAACATAAGGAAATAGGAAAATCCAGCATTTGGAAAAGACTTGTAAGACAACTAGCTTAGTTTCTTAAAAAAGTTCAATGTCACAAAAACCACAAAAAGGCAGAGATTTTTCTAGACTAACAGGGAGTAAGCGGATAACAACCAAATGCACTGTGTAAGTCTTCTGCATCAGAGGAGAAAAAAGCCTGCTTATAAATGACATTTTTAAAACCATTGGAGAAATTTGAATATAGACATATATTATATTAAATTATATCATTGAGCTAATGTTAATTTTCTGAGGTGTGATAGTAGTGGTATTGTGGTTATTTAGTAGAATTTCCTTTTTCAAGAAGATCCATATTTTAGGCATTTAGGGTTTATACAACTTCATCCTACTTTTTTTTTTTTTAAAGATTTCATTTTTGGGGCGTCTGGGTGGCTCAGTCGGTTAAGCATCCGACTTCGGCTCAGGTCATGATCTCGTGGTCCGTGGGTTCAAACCCCGCGTCGGGCTCTGTGCTGACAGCTCAGAGCCTGGAGCCTGTTTCGGATTCTGTGTCTCCCTCTTTCTCTGACCCTCCCCTGTTCATGCTCTCTCTCTGTCTCAAAAATAAATAAATGTTAAAAAAAAATTTTTTTTTAAATAAAAAAAAATTAAAAAAGAAAAAAAAAGATTTCATTTTTAAGTAATCTCTACACCCAACGTGGGGTTTGAACTTACAACCCTGGGATCAAGAATTGTGTGCTCTACTGAGTATGTATAGTGTGTGTGTGTGTGTGTGTGTGTGTGTGTATGTGTGTAGACGCAATTGTGGCAAAATGTTAATAATTAGTAAATCTATGTAAGGATTTAGGATGTTTATTTAGCTATTCTTTCAACTTCTTTGGAGGTTTAAGACTTATCAAAAAAAGAGAGAGGAAAAGTCTTGGACTTTCATACTATACCTAGGAATTTTAAGAGTATTATCATGACCAATTGTCATAGTCACCTTCTGGTAGATATTAAAATAGGCTTGCTAGACATCCTAATGCAAGGTCTAGGTGTCAGATAAGGATTATTCGGTAAAATACAAGCCAGACACTATTTTAGGCAACCGAGATACTTAAATGAACAAAACAGCAATCTCCTGTTCCCGTGAAGCTTATATTCAAGGAGAGGAGTGGTGGAGACAGACAGAAACAATAATAATAAGTAATAATAATAAGTAATCAGTGAATTGTGTAGTGCTATGGAAAAAAATAGTGGAGGAGGGGTGGGGGAAGTTGGGGAATATTAAAATGGAAACTTAGATAAATAAATGAAAGGAGCACAAAAATTGACTTAAGGGATATTGAGATAATGTCCAAATTTCCTACTATTCTAGGATACGCTGGCTTGGTTTCACCTGAAGAGTCCTGCTGTTCTTTCTCACACAAAGCCATTCAATTGTACTGCAGGCAGACTAGGCTGAGTCCTGCCTGGGGTGATCACCTGGTTTGAGTAGGACTAAGGAATTTCCCAAGAATGGGACATTCGCTGCTAAAATTGAGACGGTCCTGGGTAAACTGGTATGGTTGTTCACCCTGATATTGCTACTTTTCACTTGTGTGAGCTTGAGCAAATCATTTAGCTTCCCAGAGTCTTGGTTTCTGCATCTGTAAATAGGAGATTATACATGTGCTACAAAATGGGTGAACCTTGAAAATATTATGCTAAGTGAAAGAAGCCAGACACCGACACCATATATTATATAACAATTCCGTTTTATATGAAATTTCCAGGATAGGCAAATCCATGGAGACAGAAGGCATATTAGTGGCTGCTAGGACCTGCAGGGAGGGGGAAATAGGGAATGACTGCTAAGGGGTATGAGATTTCTTTTTGGGGTGATGAGAATGTTCTAGCTTTAGATAGTAGCAATTGTATAGCTCTGTAAATACACAAAAAACCACTGAGTTGCACATTTTAAGAGGGTAAATTTTATGGTATATGAATTACATCTCAATAAAGCTGTTATTTAAAAAAAGCAAAACAGGAACACAGAGTTACCATATAACCAACAATTCCATTCCTAGGAATAGGCAGATCTATAGTGACAGAAACAAAATTACTGGTTACCTAGGGCTGGGAGGAGTGGAGGAAACTGGGGAGTGACTATTAATGCGAATAGAGTTTCTTTTTGGAGGGATGAAAATGTTCTAAAATTGATTGTGGTAATGGTTACACATCTCTATCAATATACTAAAAACCATTGAATTCTATACTTTAAATGGGTGGATTGAATTGTATGGTATGTGACCGATACCACAATAAAGCCATTAAACAGGCAATACAGTAAAAATAGTTTAGGTTAAAAAAAAAAAAAAAAGGAGATTATAATACCTGTGTGAGGTCTAAATGAATCTTTGCTCTCATAACACTCATACCCCCTCCCCAACTCACACCTTTTATCACACCAAATCATCATTGTGTGTGCCTTTTTCTTGACCACTGAGCTGAGAACTCTTTGATAACAGAAACTTTCTAATTCACTGGGGGCCAGTTTCCTGGACATGTAACCTATGCAGTCACACAAGACCCCATACTCAAAAGATCCCCACGTTTGGTTCAATGCTCTGCTGTCACTGTCTTGAAATTCTTAATTTCTGAACAAGGTGCAGGCACCCCTCATTTCCATTTGGCACTGGACCCTGCAAATTTTGTAGCTGTCTGAATCCACCTTTGTACCCCCAACACTTAGCGTAGTACTGATGCTCAGTGGGTGTTCGATAAACGTTGATTCTTTTTCCTGGTCCCAGTACCCTGGGACGACACTCAGAACAGCACATTGACCTTCATACAGATTTATCCAAAGGCTCCTATGTGCCAGGAACTGTGTCAGCACCTGGGGACCCGGGGGGCGGGGGGGTGGGGAGCCAAAGCAGGCAGCAGGGAACTGCTCAGAAGGAAGCTGTTCACGCAGGTAGATGTGTCCACCTCACCACTTATCTCGGAGGGCAGTGACAGCATTTCACTCATTTCTACTTTTAGTTCTAGAAAAACACATCACCTTGGGACCTGATTTTGCGAATTCTGCTTTGTTACAGGTAATAGGAGACTCTGATGAATGAGGATGGGACTTCAATTCTTTTCCACAGTGTGAATAAAAAGTCAACTCTGCCTTTTTTGATATGCTTGTGGTCTATCACATTGACATCTATTTTTAAAGAGATCCGTCAGCACCTTTTAATTCAAGTCAGTTTCTATCTACAAAACACCTTGTTAGGCACTGCTGCTGATAGGAAGATGGTAGCTGGATCTTTTTCAGCTTGTCACACGAGGTCTTTGGATGATTGTGGTGAGCTACAACATCAAGGGGGGTCAGTGGAAAACAGCAGTCAAAACTCTGAAATTCCTGACAGACTTGGCTGATGCTTGCTAGATGTTCTTTATTATGGTGAATTCCGGGGGCAATTCCCTAATCTCTCTAAACTTCGGTTTTTTAATCAGTTAATACAACCCTGGTGTCAAAGGGCTATTGTAAAGATTAAATGAGATAGTGCACACATAAATTTTGGCACAGTGTCTGGCGCTTAGTAAGAAAGCTACAATAAAAACAAAGCCTCAAACATCCTGTGAAACTGTTGTTTTGCATCTTAATGGCTAAATAGTACTGTTTCTGGCAAACAGCCACACATCATAAAATAGCTCTGCCTGCAGCTGCTGTTCCTCCAGCGAGAGGTGAAGGCAAACAACTCTAACCAGTATCCACCTAATTCTTTAAAGTCATTGAGGTCTTCTTCCTCCCTCTCAGCCTTGGTGGTGACCCCATACCTGGCTCCCATGCTCCTGAGCACAGTGTCTATTTTGGGGAAGGGTTATCAAGGGGGCCAGAATGTCTGCAGCTGCTGGTGCGGGCACTAAGAGGACAGAGTTTGACCTGTCCTGGCATCTTGAGCTTCTTGAGCCCATCCTCTCCCAGCGCAGTTTGCTTACTAAGCACCTAAAAACCTCTCCCATCATTGGCCAGTCATCAGCAGTGGCTGCCACCAGGGAGAAGGGCATGACCTCAGCAAGGCAGCCTTCTTCAGTTGAGGAAGGGCAATTCTTGGAAAGATGTTTATCTGAGAGCTGTCAACCAACTCTCCTAGCAGGTGGGAGAATGAGTGCTTCTGTCCTGAAGCAGGGAATCCAGGTAGGCAGCATGCCACAGAGTTTCTGTTCTAAATCCTAGCCATTTCTAGGACTTCTGGAATGAGGATTGGTGGGGGGAGGATAGAGAATCATGAGATATGCCACCAAATCTCATTTGATTATCTAGGAAAATTCACTGAAAACTGAATATACTACAGTTATGTGTATTTAACTAAACAGAGTTGATCCAAGCAAAAAATTTCTAAACACATCTACAAAAAGTACAAAGAAGTCTTTACCATAAGATATCCAGCATTTATAAGATTGTGTTTGTTTTCTTTTAAAATCTTTACTGTTGTTTAGACATAATGTTCACATAAGCAAAAAACAGCAACAAAAAAGAGTTGGATTCTGGAAATTGACAGGACCAAGTTTGGTCCCAGATCCATGGCTTATACTCTGAGTGATGTCTATTTAGTGACCTGTGTAATCAAAATAATATTACCTACCACTCTGGATTGAGATAGTGTACCTCAGGTACCCAGCACATTCCAATTTCTTTCTTTCTTTCTTTCTTTCTTTCTTTCTTTCTTTCTTTCTTTCTTTCTTTCTTTCTTTCCTTCCTTATTTTTGAGAGAGAGAGAGAGAGAGAGAGGCAGGGAGAGAGGGAGAAAAAGAATCCCAAGCAGGATTCCTGCTGTCAGCACAGAGCCTGACATAGGGTTCGAAACCACAAACCATGAGATCATGACTTGAGCCGAAATCAAGGGTCCGATGCCTAACTGACTGAACCACCCAGGTGCCCTGTCCAATTTCTTAGTAAATATTTCTTCTTCTTTTCCTCCTCTTTCTCATTCTCATTATTTATTCTTCATTTCACTGGGCACAGGAAAAAATACTAGGCTCTTAATCTCCAACTACTATTCCAATAATCCACATGGATAGTCTATTTTCCGGCACTTAGATGTTGTTTTGCTTAGTATTTAATGAAATTCTCATCCTATGATAGGGGAAAGATAAGATAAGATAGGCAGAGAGGGAATGGTTAGGACCTGAGGTCCCTGGATGGGGAAAACACACATTTTGGAACAATGCTGGGAGTGTTGGCCACAGCAAACTTCCTCAAGCGTAAGGCTCCTCTTTTTTTTTTTTTTTTTTTTAAAATTTTTTTTTCAACGTTTTTTATTTATTTTTGGGACAGAGAGAGACAGAGCATGAACGGGGGAGGGGCAGAGAGAGAGGGAGACACAGAATCGGAAACAGGCTCCAGGCTCCGAGCCATCAGCCCAGAGCCTGACGTGGGGCTCGAACTCAAGGACCGTGAGATCGTGACCTGGCTGAAGTCGGACGCTTAACCGACTGCGCCACCCAGGCGCCCCAAGGCTCCTCTTAAGAATGTAACAGACACCACCTATGCCCCTCAGGTTCCCCTTAGGAATTTGACAATCAAAATACCTAACTAAAGTAAGTAAACCATAAAACTTATTTTTATGAGGGACAGTATGACCGTATTCTAACTCCTCACACAATGGAGTCGAGCCAATCAGGAGTGGAAAACCCAACACCTAGAGTCATCAAGCCAATAAGGATAGAACCTGAGAAGGAATGGGGGGAAGGAGGGGCCAACCAAAACCCTATAAAATGAAGACCCTTGCCTATAGTTGGGAGCATTCACTTTCAGATGCCCCCTTTCTGCAAAGAGAGCTTTCATACTATTCTTTCTAATCTTATATTCTAATAAACTTTTGCCTGCTGCTCATTTTATTCTGTGTCCACCTCTTCATTCTTCAAAGCTGTGAGACAACAAATCTCAGGTATTGAGATAAAAAAAATCATGCAACAATCCTATATCCATTTTATGATGTTCCCACCTGTGGTACTAATTTGACAATAAAGTGAGCCTCTTTGTTAACAAATCTTAATGTCATTTAAAAAATATGTTCAGGGGTGCCTGGGTGGCTGAGTCAGTTAAGCGTCTGGCTCTTGATTTTGGTTCAGGTAATGATCTCATAGTTCGTGTGATCAACCTTCACCTCCGGCTCTGCACTGACAGTCGGGAGGAGCCTGGTTGGGATTCTCTCTCTTCCTCTTTCTCTGCCCTTCCCCTACTCACACTCCCTCTTGCTCTTAAAATAAAAATAAATAAATAAATATGTTTACTCGGAAATCTTCTCTATAACTGAGCCCAATTCTGTGGGGTGTTGTATCTCCTAATATTGAGTAAACAATGGGAAGATTTAAACCACTTGGCTCACTCACCAGCAAAACTGTTTTCAAAGATCATCCCTGTTTCATTTCCCCAGTAAGTATAAACTGTGTCAGCTGAGAAGATCATAGCCCTCTTTGGGAATGTCCTTGAGGTCCTATATATGGCCAGGACTAACCAACTCTAAAGCCAACACTCACTGTTTGAGAGGCACACTGTGCAATATAAATGAATTAAAAACAGATCTTATCTAAAAGAAGTTGAAAATTTTATAAGGGAGATAAGACATGTATATAAAGAAATTAATACAACATAGAAAGCAGTAAATGTCCATTATGTACTGAATGTTTTTGTTGCCCCAAAACTCATATGTTGAAATCCTAACCCCCATTTTGATGATAGTAGGAGGTGGGTCTTTGAGAGGTGATTCAGTCATGAGGGTGGAGCTCTTATGAATGGTATTAGTGCTTAATAAAAGGGACCCTAAAGACCTCTCCCACTCCTTCTGCCATTTGAGGACACAGCGAGAAGGTGGCCATCTATGAACCAGGAAGTGGCCTCACCAGACCCTGAATCTGTTGGCATCTTGATCTTGAACTTCCCAGCCTCCAGAATCATGAGAAATAAAATTTTGTTGTTTAAGTCACCCAGTCTATTGTGTTTTTACCAGCCTGAACGGACTAAGAGAGTGTCATGAGAAAAATACAGAAACACACACACACACACACACAGGGCTGGAAGAGTAGACATGATCACTTCCCTCTGAGATCTATTGCTTTTATGATGGTGTCAGATCTTCCAGTAGGCACTAGAGATGGAGAACCCAGCCTTCCAGAGACTGTCAGCTGCAGCTGTAGGCAGATACCTGAACCTCCATCACAAACTGGAATTTGAATGACATTGTCAAGGAAAACAGAAAAGAGGGCCAAGGGCAGATCTTTGCATATATTTAATCTGTCTGCTATGCCTTTTCCTAAGTGCTTTCTGACAGATTGTTTTTTCTACCCAGGAAACTCACATTTTGAACTTTAGGTTCCTAAAATACATTAAATCACACTGTGGAGGGGCAGGAGGGGATGCACATAATGATTACTTGTGCGGTTCACGTCTCATCTGAGGAAATTATCTTTTCAAAATGATCAGGTGCTCCTGACCCTGTTAGAAAGAGTGTGGGTATTTTTGAGCTAAGTTAGGAAGTGTGTAGGATAATTGTTATCACTCAGAGGATCTACTTCTAGCCCAGTGTTGGAATCTCAGGAACCCATAGAATTTCGAGAGGAAGAAAAAGATACCTTTTACTCTTTTCCTGCTCATGCCAAGAGAGCTACTTATTATCTAAGTAGATCACAAATTGGTAGCTTCTCTTCTGGATCAATGGTCACAACCTAGCTATAGTACTGTGTAGAAATACCACAAAGAATAGCTAACATTTCCCCCCAAAGAGTTTGTGGAATTTTGTTTGGGTGAATAATTTCAAGAAGAAAGGAGCAGCAGTTCTAATCTGTCATACCCAGAAACTAGTTGTCAACCTCATGGAACTTTGTAGAAACAGTAAAATGTCTATAAATGGCCATCATGATTACCATAGCAAACATGTATTGAATGCTTAGTTGGTTTTTAAAAAATTTTTTTTAATGTTTATGTATTATTTTTGAGAGACAGAGAGACAGAGGATGAATGGGAGAGAGGCAGAGAGAGGGGGAGACATAGAATCTGAAGCAGGCTTCAGGCTCTGAGCTGTCAGCACTGAGCCCAATGCAGGGCTCGAACCCATGAACCATGAGATCATGACCTTTGCCAAAGTCGGACACTGAACTGACTGAGCCACCCAGGCGCCCCATTGAATGCTTAGTTTTTATCAGACACTGGGTTAAGGCCATTCATTCATTATTCATTTAATCACCTCAAAAATCCCATAAGATAACTTTTGTTTGTGGGTCTCATTTTATGGATGCAAAAATTAAGGCTTAGTGAGCAAAATTCATGTTCCTAACCACTGCCAGATTACTCTTGCTTTACCCTCGGGTAGGACCCATCTGCAGACCTCCATGTGGCCATAATCAGCCTATGGGCCTGGGCCATCCATTCAAGCGGCCAGTAGTAAACATCCTTAGATCTACCAAGATACACTGTAACTCTGCTTACCTAAGCGTTCTCCTACTTGGTTCTGAACTTTGGATCTAAATGTCCTCACTTTCATGAACTTCAAACACTGCTGGTTTCCCTTAGAAGGCAGCTAGGCTTGGCCCCACTATCTACAGATGCTGGGGCACAGCTAAAGAAACAGGGACCTGGATTAATCACACCCTTGAAGTGAGGCCAGTTCTAAGAAAACACTCAATTTTTGCACGCAGACAGAAAAAATAGTGGAAGATTAGAGATATAGAGGTGTATACCCAGGGGTCAGAGGGAGCTAGATTGCAGAAGGGGAGCATGTAGATGGGCAAGACTAGTGGTGTAGGGCAAAAGGCACAACCCAGAATATCGGAGGCTTGTGGATAGGAAGGTAGCCCAGTGGTGAGAAATCCCAGAAGGGTCAATATTTAAGAACCAAGACAGGTATCACGTGATTAAATTTCCCCACTTTATGTTATGGGTTGAATTGTGTCTTCAAAATCCATACATTGAAGTCCTAAGTGTTAGCACCTTAAAATATGATCTTATTTGGAAATAGGGTCCTTGCAGATGCAATTAGTTAAGATGAGGTCATTAAGGGGTGGGGGCTAATCCAATATGACTGGTGTCCTTACAAAAAGGGATAATTTGACACACACACACATACACACATACACACACACAGTATGTCATGTGACAGTGAAGGCAGAGGTCAGGGTGATGCTTCTAGAAGCCAACGAATGCCAAAGTAAGGACAGATAAGCCCCAGAAACTAGGAGAGAGTCACAGAACAGAATCTTCTTCACAGTCCTCGGAAAGCTGACACCTGAGTCTCAGACTTCTAGCTTCCAGAATTGTAAGACAATAAATTTCTGCTGTCAAAACCAGAAATTTGTGGTACTTTGGTTTTTTTTTGTTTTTTTTTTTTTAACGTTTATTCATTATTAAAAGACAGAGAGTCAGAGCGTGAGCAGGGGAGGGGCAGAGGGAGAGGGAGACACAATCTGAAGCAGGCTCCAGGCTCTGAGCTATCAGCACAGAGCCCGACGTGGGGCTTGAACTCACACGCCTCGAGATCATGACCTGAGCTGAAGTTGGACGCCCAACCGACTGAGCTACCCAGGTGCCCCTAGAAATTTGTGGTATTTTGTAACAGCAGCCCTAAAAATCTAATATGCTCCCTTTCTCTAAAATTGTAGCTCTGGGGGCGCCTAGGTGGCTCAGTCGGTTAAACGTCAGACTCTTGATTTCAGCTCAGGTCATGATCTCGAGGTTTGTGGGCTAGGGCCCTGCGTCAGGCTCTGTGCTGGCAGCAAGGAGCCTGCTTGGGATTCTCTCTCTCCCTCTCTTTGCCCCTCCCCTGCTCATGCTCTTTCTCTGTCCCTCTCTCTCTCTCAAAATAAATAAAGAAACTTTAAAATTTTTCAAAAAATAAAATTAAAAAAATAACATTGTAGATGTGTTCCATCTGCTTCTGGCCAATCTAGTCCTGGTTTCCTGAACCAAGTTCTCAGAGGAGGTTGATTGAAACCGAGAGCTTTTTAATCACAATGGCTCCTGCAGAGTTTGCAAGTTACGAACTCACTGGAAGTCAGCTGACAGAGTGGCATGGGGGCCTCCAACCCTGCCTTGCACTGTGAGTACACTCTGTCCTATGTGCACTGTGACTTAAGGGAGGGGTCCACTGAGTGGAGCTGGGTGCTAACTGTCTCTAGGGATCAAAATATTCAACTCCAAGTCAGGAGCATGGTTTTGCTTAACCTGCCTCCTAAAAGTCTTTGTTTTCAGCTTCTCTCCCCTTCACCTTCATCAGGCTGTTACCAATTTGCTTTTAGTCACCTGATGAAGGCAGCGGGTTTCCATGGTTACCTACAAGCCTGCAGCAAGGTGTCATTCCTAGGAGGCTGTAGGATAAAGTGAATAACAGGGCCTCTGGCACAATAAAAATAACCTGGATCCTATTATCAGAATGGGGTACTGGGGGCATCTGGGTCTCAGAAGCAAGTCAGAAGCCCAGGCATGAGAGCTAGGCTTAAAGGCAGAGGCAGAGCAGCAATCCTACTTCGTACTACTGTCTGCCGGATACAGAGCCTCTGCTATGACTTTGCTATGCTAAATACTTCATGTACATTATTTCCTTTTGGTCCTTGGTTACTGAAACCCTCTGTTTTATCAAAGAGGGAACTGAGTTTACATGACGTGTTAAAGATCACATAGCTGGGGGGCGCCTGGGTGGCGCAGTCGGTTAAGCGTCCGACTTCAGCCAGGTCACGATCTCGCGGTCCGTGAGTTCGAGCCCCGCGTCAGGCTCTGGGCTGATGGCTCGGAGCCTGGAGCCTGTTTCCGATTCTGTGTCTCCCTCTCTCTCTCTGCCCCTCCCCTGTTCATGCTCTGTCTCTCTCTGTCCCAAAAATAAAAATAAAAAAAAAAAACGTTGAAAAAAATAAAGATCACATAGCTGGTAGGTACAGAGAACGGATCTGAAACCAGGTGCTTAATATCTCCCTTCTATACCTCCAGATCTGCTTTCTGTTCCTCTCCACCCCATCAGCTGACCTACATGGGGTATGTCAACAGCCTCCCTTGCCCCTAACTCCAGCTGTGTCTGTTACTGGAGAGCCCTGCAGACAAGGGGAAAGAAAAAACAGGTTACTTGCCACTGGCTGTGGCACAGAACAGCTGCCTTTACAGAATCATCTTCCATTTTCCCTCCTTCTGTCTGTGAGTCTAGGGCTGCTATTCTTGGCTACCAACTGATCTATCCCTTTGGTTGCCTGGGACCACCCTTCCGTAGGAAATTCCTTTAAATTCTTCTTTGCTTTCTTCTTTCCTTCCTTCCTTCCTTCCCTCCCTCCTTCTCTGTCTCTTTCTGCCTTCCTTCCTTCCTTTCCTCCATGCCCAGTGCAGAGCCCAACCTGGGGCTTGAAACTCACAACCCTGAGATCAAGACCTGAGCTGAGATCAACAGTTGGACACTTAATCGACTGAGCCACCCAGGCCCTAGTCAACTTCTTTCTTTTTTTTTTTTTTTTTTTAAATTTTTTTTTTTTTCAACGTTTTTTAATTTATTTTTGGGACAGAGAGAGACAGAGCATGAACGGGGGAGGGGCAGAGAGAGAGGGAGACACAGAATCGGAAACAGGCTCCAGGCTCCGAGCCATCGGCCCAGAGCCTGACGCGGGGCTCGAACTCACGGGCCGCGAGATCGTGACCTGGCTGAAGTCGGACGCTTAACCGACTGCGCCACCCAGGCGCCCCTAGTCAACTTCTTTCTAACAAGACCCCAGCTGCTACACCAGGTCTGTTGATTGTTTCTCCCTGTGCTCTGACAGAGCGCTAGTGTTGAGTCCCAGAGTGTTGGGCCAGAGCTCCTTAAACACCTGTAGTCTAAGGACAGGATTGGTCTCTGAGATCTGGGGCTATAGGAAGACATGCTGAGCCTGAGGTGGTTGTCCAGTGGCTGGAGGTGTGGGGAGGGCGCTGCAGCACAGACTAGAGAAGTGAGCAGAGTCTGATACTCACTTAGAAGGACTTGCAGTTCCCACGTGGCCTTTCCTACACTGGCACCTCCCTAATGTTCAGCTACTACAATGAGTTTAGCTAAGTGTACATTTTGGGGAACAGTCCCCACATGACTTCTCTCACTTAGACACCAGTCACAAGTTTGTGGGTTCCCAGTGATGAGGGAGCATGGGCAAGCTGGGGGTAAAGTGGAGGCTAACAGCACCCCCACTCCCAGGTATGTGATATGAATGTATGTGATTTTCCTTGGATACTCCTGGCTGCCCAAGAACAAAGGAAAGGGGTTTAAATGCTTGCCATGGTGTTGTGGGAAACTGAGGCAAATGAAAAATTAAATTCCCATACTGGCTACAGCCCACTGACAAGTCCTTGAAACCAGTAGAGTGACCTCCCTCTAGGAGTTCAGCTGCCTGGATGATGACACTTTGCTAGGGGCAAAAGGGAATCTTAGCTTAACATTATCCCAACCTGGAGGATCTTGTAAGTCTACTTTAACATATAAAAATTCCTTTGGAAACTGCCTTTATCTCAACTCCTCCAAGATATATGCTGGCAATCGTACTTCAAGCTTATGGCCCCTGATATACATCTGAAGGGTCTCATGACTGAGGTTTTAGTAAACAGTAATAAATGGTGTTTCCCTAGCAACAGCTAGTCTCTCAAGGTCCTGGAAACCTTGCTTCCAAAATTCCTTGGAGACTTACTCTATCCCTGACCCCCCTCTCAATCTGAGGGTATATAATGAGTTACCCCTCACGACCCCGGTGCAGCTCTTCTTGCCCGCAGGTTCTTTCTTGGCCGCTGGCTCTGGACCACCCCAGACTTCAAAACCAGGGCCATCCTCATTTCAGACTAGCTGGCTATCAATTCAGAGGTTCCTATGACGACCCTCAATTCGATAATTTGCTAGAGCAACACACAGAACTCAGGAAGTACTACACTTATGATTTCAGTTTTAATATAGCAAAAGAATACAAATTAAAATCAGACAAGGCAGAGACACAAGGGCAGAGTCCAGGAGGGGTCCTAACATAGAACTTCTGGCCCTCTTCTCGCCATGGGATCATGGAGTCCTGACCATGATGTGTGTGACCTTGTGCTCACAGTATTGCCAAAAAGGGAAGTTTACCCAAGCCTTTGTAGTGTTTACTGGGGCTTGATCACATACTGCTTGTGAGATCAATGTAGTTGATACGCTGATTCAGAAGAGGATTTAGCTGGAAATCAGGTTTAGATTTAGGCATGAGATCATAAGACAAAAGTGACTGGATAATCTGTGAAGGACTGCAGTGCAAGCTGGTGGTTATGATTAAGAATGTACTGGAAGTTGGGGCACCTGGGTGGCTGAGTTGGTTAGGCGTCCGACTTCCGCTCAGGTCATGATCTCACAGTTTGTGAGTTTGAGCCCTGCATCGAGCTCTGTGCTGACAACTCAGAGCCTGGAGCCTGCCTCAGATTCTGTGTCTCCCCCTCCCTCTGCCCCTCCCTTGCTCATGCTCTGTCTCTCTCTCTGTCTCAATAGTAAATAAACATTAAAAAAAGAAAAAGAAAAAGAATGTACTGGAAGTAGAGAAGTTTTTTAGGCATAGAAGCCTACTGCGAGTATGTGAAAGAGATTTTTGTTAAATCTACAGATTAAATGCAAGCTGAAACGTTTTTGTGTGTTGTTTTTTCTGACCTGAGAGTAAACTTCACTCTTCAGCTCTTTTTTCTATATTTTTCATCTTGCATGGACAATTTATCCCTTTATTTATATGTTAATTTCTATTTTATACATGTAATACATGTATATAATAGCATGAATGTTGCCTAAGATTTCTAATAAAAAATCAGTCCCCTGCAACATCCCCACATACCACCCAGTTCTACTCCCCAGAGGCAATCACTTCAACTCTTTTAACTGTTTTTTTCCTAACATTATTACTCTTTCTAAATAATATTCTTTTATATAGCTTCTTGACTGAATGATTTAGATAAAATCTACTGACTCCCCACCATGCTGTAGAGAGGAGGGTTTTGTATCTCCATACCACATTTCCCATTTCCCTTTTTCCTGTGTTCCCTGCATAAGCATATCAACACTTTTGTTATACCAAAGGCTGTGTTTACATTATTATGGCCAAATACTGTTAACAGACAAGCCAAGTTGCATTCTTAACCACACCGCCTATCTTCAACAATCTTTATTTTTCCTATGTTAAAAATTGCCATGTGTTTTTATTTGCTTATTTGTTCATGAACCCATCCAATTTTTCCCAAGCATTTCAGTACCCAGTCGTGTACCTATTAACAATGTATCCCAAATGTTAGCACATGCCACTTCCACAGTTTTCCCAGAGCTCTCCAGAATCTTCCTTTGTGCTCCTGTATAGACAGAATGTTCTCTGGGTCTGTACACAGCTGCCAACCTTGAAATTCTTAGCCTTTTATTTTTATGTGTCATTAAAATTTTAAGAAATAAAACAAAAACTCTGATGCTTATACACTGTACATTCTAAAGTTCTTTTTTTTTTTTTCATAATAAGTCCTTACTTGAATTTTAAATAGTAATCTAATAACTCACTGTTTTGAAAACTGGAAAGTAAAGGAAATGACTGAAGTATTTATTATGCCATTCTGCTTTTTCTATTCTAATTGTATCCTTGGGTAACCACATGGTAGGTAGAGGAAAATTTCTCTTTATGGAACTTCCAGATAACAAATGATAAATGCATCTTTGAAACAAAATATCCCCATGTTATAATTCTCTTTTCCCCCATTTTGTAATTCTTTTTTTTTTTTATTTTTTTTAACGTTTTATTTATTTTTGAGACAGTGAGAGACAGAGCATGAACAGGGGAGGGTCAGAGAGAGGGAGACACAGAATCTGAAACAGGCTCCAGGCTCCAAGCTGTCAGCACAGAGCCCGACGCGGGGCTCAAACTCACGGACTGCAAGATCAGGACCTGAGTCCGCCGCTTAACCGACTGAGCCACCCAGGCGCACCCCCCTCCCCGCCCCGCCCCATTTTGTAATTCTTAACAAATTAATGGATCTAGTCATTGAGCATCAATGACTGTCAATGTCCCAAAAAGACAACTAGATATTATGTGCCTCCCAATGAAAGAACTCAATACCACCCATCAAGTAGTGTTGATAAAAAAAATCAAACTTGAATCTGATTCAGCACTGATATCCAATTACCAATATACAGGAAATGCAGATGAAAAACAAACAAACAAACAAACAAAAAAAAACCACAAAAAAGTAAGTAAAATTGCACCACAGGGGTGCAGGCAGCAAAATCCAGATTATAGGAAATTTTAGGACAAATAACCCAATTTATTCAACTAATAAATTGCAAGAAATAGGAAAATGGGATGGCAAGGGAATTTAAACTTAGAAGACATAGGTGCGCCTGGGTGGCTTAGTTGGTTGAGTGTCCGACTTTGGCTCAGGTCATGACCTTGCAGTCCATGAGTTTGAGCCCCGCGTTGGGCTCTGTGCTGACAGCTCAGAGCCTGGAGCCTGCTTCAGATTCTATGTCTCCCCCTCTCTCTCTGCCCCATTCCCACTCATGCTCTGTCTCTCTCTCTCTCAAAAATAAATAAGCATTCAAAAAAATTTTTTTAAACTTAAAAGACATAATGGCATGTTGCAATATGTGGTCATTATTTTGATCCTGATTCACACACATTAAATAAAATTATGACATGAGACATTGGAAGTTTAATTGTTTTTAATATTTACTTATTTTTGAAAGAGAGAAAAAGATAGAGTGCAACTGGGGGAGGGGTAAAGAGAGAGGGAGATGCAGAATCCAAAGCAGGTTCCAGGCTCTGGGCTGTTAGCACAGAGCCTGATGTGGGGCCTGAGCCTATGAACTGTGAGACTGAGACACTGGAAATTTAAATGCTAAATATTTGATTATATTAAGAGATTGTTGTTAATTTGGGTTGAACAGATTGCTTAAAAAGTCTTATCTTTTTGACTTGCATGTGAAAATAATTACCTAGAAGCTCTGAACTCTGCATTTTTGGGACTTTTGTGGAGGCTTCATCACATAGGCATGATGCATCTTCTCTGGAGTAGAGAATTGGGAGGGCGTGCTGAAAATTCCAAGCTTTGAATCATGGCTTGGTCTCTCTAATGACCAGCTCCCATCTAGGAACCCACCAAGAGTCACTTCATTAGAACAAAGACAGTCCTATCATGGAGGAAATTACGAAGATCTTTGGAGCTCTAGGTCAGGAACCAAAGACTACATGTTAGAACAAAAAATTCTTCTACCACCCCTTATTTACAAGAGTATTAGGAGTTCTGAGCCAAGAACCAAGGGCAGAGCCATATTATAATATATATATGACTATTATTATTTCACAGTAGATTATTTCCATAAAATGGTATTTCACTTTTAACATTGTGATACAGCCTCCAAGATTTTGTCATGATGATACCTTTTTAAAAATAACAGTATAGGGGCATCTGGGTGACTCAGTCAGTTAAGTGTCCAACTTCTACCCAGGTCATGATCTTGTGGTTCGTGGATTTGAGCCCCGCATCAGGCCCTGTGCTGACAGCTCAGAGCCTGGAGCCTGCTTCAGATTCTGTGTGTGTGTCTCTCTCTGTCCTCCCCTCTCAAAAATAAATAAACATTAAAAAAATTAAAAAAAAAAAAACAGCATTAGTGATCATATGGAGTTCCAGACACTGTGTTAAAAGCTTTCTTTTCTGGGGCACCTGGGTGGCTCAGTCAGTTGAGCATCTGACTTCAGCTCGGGTCATGATCTCGCAGTTCATGGATTCAAGCCCCGCATCAGGCTCTGTGCTGACAGCTCAGAGCCTGGAGCCTGCTTCAGATTCTGTGTCCCCCTCTCTCTCCACCCCACCCCTGCTTGTGCTCTGTCTCTCTCTGTCTTTCAAAAATGAATAAACATTTAAAAAAAAGCTTTCTTTTCTTTTTTTTTTTATTTTATTTTTTATTTTTTAAAATTTACATCCAAAGTAGTTAGCATATAGTGGCAACAATGATTTCAGGAGTAGATTCCTTAGTGCCCCTTACCCATTTAGCCCATCTCCCCTCCCACAACCCCTCCAGTAACCCTCAGTTTGTTCTCCATATTTATGAGTCTCTTCTGTTTTGTCCCCCTCCTTGTTTTTGTATTATTTTTGTTTCCCTTCACTTATGTTCATCTGTTTTGTCTCTTAAAGTCCTCATATGAATGAAGTCATGTGATTTTTGTCTTTCTCTGACTAATTTCACTTAGCATAATACCCTCCAGTTCCATCCACGTAGTTGCAAATGGCAAGATTTCATTCATTTTGATTGCCAAGTAATACTCCAATGTATATATATACCACATGTTCTTTATTCATTCATCCATCGATGGACAATTTGGGCTCTTTCCATACTTTGGCTATTGTTGATAGTGCTGCTGTAAACATTGGGGTGCATGTGTCCCTTCAAAACAGCACATCTGTATCCCTGGATAAATGCCTAGTAGTGCAATTGCTGGGTCATAAGGTAGTTCTATTTTTAGTTTTTTTGAGGAACCTCCATACTGTTTTCCAGAGTGGCTGCACCAGCTTGCATTCCCATGTGTTAAAAGCTTTCTATGCATCATCTCACTCAGTGTTTACCACAACATTATGAGGTTGATATTATTATTGTCTCTACTTCACAAATGAGGAAACTAAGGCCTTATTTCAAGTCAATGGAAAGTCCCGGACTCCCACCCAAGGATATTTAAGTTCAGAGGCTGTGCTTTTAACCTCTAAGCTATCTTTCCTCTAAATTAGGAAATTAAGTTTGAGCAAGATCATTTATTTGTTTATACCATTGCCTTGTTCCAGAAAGGATTTCAGGCATCTGGTTAAGTAACTTGTCCAAGATCACCCAGACAATAAGTAGCAGAGCCAGGAATCAAATCTTTCTCTCATGAACTGTATAAACTAAGTGCGATAACACAGATGTAGACCCACATTATATATTTCCTCATAAACTTGAGAAGGGGAAATGGGGACATTTTCTTTGGCTGGTTTTCATGTTCATTCTGGTTAGACATGTTCTCAACATTAGAGTTCCTTGCTTTATCTTTAGAGAAAGAATGAACAGGGGAGAGCGATTCCAGAATAACAGGACTGGGCAGTTCTTACACAGGCTGCCCATAAGAAGTATATAGAAGGAAAAGGCCTGAGATTATGGTGAGAGATGTTTTTGGTGCGTGGCAGGCAACCTGTAAACACTGCTTAGGAAATCCTCAGGAGGAAGGGTAAGAGAGAGCAAAGAGAGGGTAAAATAAGGAGACAAAAGAGAGAAGTCATGTATTAGGGGAAGTGGAAGGTGGTGAGAGGGGCACTTATACCTGTTCAAGTGTGAGAATATAAATAATAATTGAATTTGGTCATGCGTGGTTGCAGAGAAGAAAAGTATGAAAGGTAAACACCACCAAAGCAGCCATTTTTTAAAAACTGCATATCCTGAAAATCACTTATCTCAACTCAGGGACAGTCCCCTCAAGTCTGAGCAATTAAGAGTTTTGTCAGTCCCTCTGGATCCTCTCTTCTTGAATCTGTAGCATCGTCCTTCTTAAGGCACATAATCCATTTTTTTTACCCCTAAGACTCATTCCACATGGGATTGTATAAAGAACTGTCTTTTCTTGGCAATAACTCAAAAAATAAATAGAATGAAATATATACTCATTCTTTTTTTGTGTGCTAAAAAGTGGAGCATTCGTTTGCTTTCAGTTTGAATTATTATAAAAACATCGCAGAACTTGTTCTTAATATTTCTTTTCTTCTCCTTCTTCATCTTCTTCTTCTTTTTTATGAAGGAGCCTGTCTCAACTTAGTATCCTTAACCAAACATACTTTAGTCTCAGGGCAAGAACCGGCTATAAAGAAAATACCGTTCTTTTAATAGCAGCTCTTTAGCCCTGGCTGTTCACTAAAAGCTAACTATGAGGGCAAGATGCATTTGAAACTTCTCATTAAGAACCACGATGTTTTACTTAAGTTGGACTATGCCACTCTGGATAATGTGAAACAGCAGTCACTTACTGAGAAGCAGGGACAGGAAGAGGAAATGGCTGATCTGTAACTAGAGTTCTCCAAAGGTGGTAGGTACATTTATTAATCTCTTGGGACCTATATTCAGTTAGCAACTTAAGCTGACTAGCACGTGTGTTGAGTAATGTTTAAATCGTCAGAGTGCACATATAGGAATTTAACATCACAGAAATTTATTTTTTCCCCATCCGTCCTTTCTAGACATTTCCTTTTTTAACTAAATTATGCAAACAACATTCAAAAAAGCAACTCAATTCAGGCTTGTTTGATAGAATCCTGTAGAATATTGATCATTAGAACTTCTCTTTTGCCACCAGACATGGACAAAGAGTCCTCTGTTCTAAGTAAATTAATCTAGGGCAAAGGAATTTCCATATTGCTTGCATTTAGTTTGGAGTTTTCCTTCTTTCTCCAAAGGCACCATTATATGTGTGTGTGTGTGTGTGTGTGTGTGTGTGTGTGTGTGTGCATGCGTGTATACATATACACATTATATATGGAATCATATATAAAATATATAAATATATTTTAAATAGTATGTATTACATTTTTTAAATGTAAGCAATTTAATCTTGTTTTAAGAATTAAAAATAACTCTGAGGTAATTGAAGGAGTTGCAAATTCTACAAAGTAAATAGCAAAACCATGGTGTTCTGGAAATATATGGAAACATGCAAATAGTAGAAAATGTATTATTATGATAGCCAGTGGCTAAAGGTCTGACCTAAATTAATTTAATCCCTCACTAACTACTTTGTAAAACCTCAGGTCCAATGCTAACAATAGCCCTCACACAAATGCAGCAGAGGCACAAATGTATTAGACCTAAATGCCCTATAAAATGGTTTGAGACCTAGAAGATCTGTGCCCTGATACTATTTTAAAAAATTATGACTGATAAGACATTCTCAGCTTGAGAAGCCTTGAAAGAAAAATGACTCATTCCATAAAGGCATTTTTATAAGGGAAGTGGATTTAGAATATAATGGTGACATTTAGTCATTATAAAGCAGATAATTTCACGAAGAATAATTTGATATTTATAACAGCATCATTGCCAATTAAATTTTGTAAAGAGTA